>NC_052081.1:36086982-36395911 GCF_015852505.1 Tachyglossus aculeatus | reverse complement strand
TGTACTTCCCAAGCGCTTAGTACAGTGCTCTGCACATAGTAAGCGCTCAATAAATACGATTGATGATGATGATTCTATTTATTTTATTTTGTTAGTAGGTTTGGTTTTGTTCTGTCTCCCCCCTTTTAGACTGTGAGCCCACTGTTGGGGAGGGACCGTCTCTCTATGTTGCCAACTTGTACTTCCCAAACGCATAGTACAGTGCTCTGCACATAGTAAGCGCTCAATAAATACGATTGATGATGATGATGATTACTCTTTATTTTACTTGTACATATCTATTCTATTTAATTTATTTTGTTAGTAGGTTTGGTTTTGTTCTCTGTCTCCCCCCTTTTAGACTATGAGCCCACTGTTGGGTAGGGACCGTCTCTCTATGTTGCCAACTTGTACTTCCCAAGCGCTTAGTCCAGTGCTCTGCACATAGTGCTCAATAAATACGATTGATGATGATGATTATTATTTATTTATTTTACTTGTACATATCTATTCTATTTATTTTATTTTGTTAGTAGGTTTGGTTTTGTTCTCTGTCTCCCCCCTTTTAGACTGTGAGCCCACTGTTGGGTAGGGACTGTCTCTATGTGTTGCCAACTTGTACTTCCCAAGCGCTTAGTACAGTGCTCTGCACATAGCGCTCAATAAATACGATTGATGATGATGATGATTCTATTTATTTTATTTTGTTAGTAGGTTTGGTTTTGTTCTCTGTCTCCCCCCTTTGAGACTGTGAGCCCACTGTTGGGTAGGGACCGTCTCTCTATGTTGCCAACTTGTACTTCCCAAACGCATAGTACAGTGCTCTGCACATGGTAAGCGCTCAATAAATACGATTGATGATGATGATGATTACTCTTTATTTTACTTGTACATATCTATTCTATTTTATTTTGTTAGTAGGTTTGGTTTTGTTCTCTGTCCCCCCCCCCCCCTTTAGACTGTGAGCCCACTGTTGGGTAGGGACCGTCTCTCTATGTTGCCAACTTGTACTTCCCAAGCGCTTAGTACAGTGCTCTGCACATAGTAAGCGCTCAATAAATACGATTGATGATGATGATTACTCTATTTATTTTACTTGTACATATCTATTCTATTTATTTTATTTTGTTAGTAGGTTTGGTTTTGTTCTCTGTCTCCCCCCTTTTAGACTGTGAGCCCACTGTTGGGTAGGGACCGTCTCTAGATGGTGCCGATTTGTACTTCCCAAGCGCTTAGTACAGTGCTCCGCACATAGTAAGCGCTCAATAAATACGATTGATGATGATGATTCTATTTATTTTATTTTGTTAGTAGGTTTGGCTGTCTCCCCCCTTTCAGACTGTGAGCCCACTGTTGGGTAGGGACTGTCTCTAGGTGTTGCCGATTTGTACTTCCCAAGCGCTTAGTCCAGTGCCCTGCACATAGTAAGTGCTCAATAAATACGATTGATGATGATGATGATTACTCTATTTATTTTACTTGTACATATCTATTCTATTCATTTTATTTTGTTAGTAGGTTTGGTTTTGTTCTCTGTCTCCCCCCTTTTAGACTGTGAGCCCACTGTTGGGTAGGGACTGTCTCTAGATGTTGCCGATTTGTACTTCCCAAGCGCTTAGTACAGTGCTCTGCACATAGTAAGCGCTCAATAAATACGATTGATGATGATTCTATTTATTTTATTTTGTTAGTAGTTTTGGTTTTGTTCTCTGTCTCCCCCCCTTCAGACTGTGAGCCCACTGTTGGGTAGGGACCGTCTCTAGATGTTGCCGATTTGCACTTCCCAAGCGCTTAGTACAGTGCTCTGCACATAGTAAGCGCTCAATAAATACGATTGATGATGATGATTACTCTATTTTACTTGTACATATCTATTCTATTTATTTTATTTTGTTAGTAGGTTTGGTTTTGTTCTCTGTCTCCCCCCTTTTAGACTGTGAGCCCACTGTTGGGTAGGGACTGTCTCTAGATGTTGCCAATTTGTACTTCCCAAGTGCTTAGTACAGTGCTCTGCACATAGTAAGCGCTCAATAAATACGATTGATGATGATGATTCTATTTATTTTATTTTGTTAGTAGGTTTGGTTTTGTTCTCTGTCTCCCCCCTTTCAGACTGTGAGCCCACTGTTGGATAGGGACTGTCTCTAGATGTTGCCGATTTGTACTACCCAAGCGCTTAGTCCAGTGCCCTGCACATAGTAAGCGCTCAATAAATACGATTGATGATGATGATGATTACTCTATTTATTTATTTATTTTACTTGTACATATCTATTCTATTTATTTTATTTTGTTAGTAGGTTTGGTTTTGTTCTCTGTCTCCCCCCTTTTAGACTGTGAGCCCACTGTTGGGTAGGGACTGTCTCTAGATGTTGCCGATTTGTACTTCCCAAGCGCTTAGTACAGTGCTCTGCACATAGTAAGCGCTCAGTAAATACGATTGATGATGATGATGGCATCGGGTGGGGGGCTCCCAGGAGGCCTCGGTGGGAGCCGGCCAAGTGGAGATGCCCACCGGGCCCCCCCCAGAGGGCCATGGTGCCAGGCCAAGATGAGGGGCCGGGGTCTGTCTTTTTTTTATAATAGCATTTATTAAGCGCTTACTATGTGCAAGGCACTGTTCTAAGCGCCAAGGAAGTTGCAAGGTGATCAGGTTGTCCCACAGAGGGCTCACAGTCTTCCTCCCCTGTTTGGTTTTGTTCTTTGTCTCCCCTTTTAGATTGTGAGCCCACTGTTGGGTAGGGACTGTCTTTAGATGTTGCCAACTTGGACTTCCCAAGCGCTTAGTACAGTGCTCTGCACACAGTAAGTGCTCAATAAATATGATTGATGATGATGATCCCCATTTTACAGATGAGGGAACTGAGGCCCAGAGAAGTGAAGTGACGGCTCACAGTCTTCATCCCCATTTTACAGATGAGGGAACTGAGGCCCAGTGAAGTGACTTGCCCAAAGTCACGCAGCTGACCAGTGGTGGAGCCCGGGATTTGAACCCATGACCTGTGACTCCAAAGCCTGGGCTCTTTCCGCTGAGCCACGCTGCTTCTCCCGGTCTTGGGGCCTCCAACTGCCGCCTGCCTAGCAGAGGTGGGCTCTGAAGGGGCCTGGGTGCCCCCTTCCCCCTCGAATCCCAGGGATAATAATAATAATAATGGCATCTATTAAGCGCTCACTATGTGCAAAGCACTGTTCTAAGCACTGGGGAGGTTACAAGATGATCAGGTTGTCAATCAGTCGTATTTATTGAGCACTTACTGTGTGCAAGCGCTTGGGAAGTCCAAGTTGGCAACATAGGGAGACGGTCCCTACCCAACAGTGGGCTCATAGTCTAGTTGTCCCACAGAGGGCTCCCAGTCTTCATCCCCATTTTACAGATGAGGGAACTGAGGCCCAGAGAAGTGAAGTGGCTTGCCCAAAGTCACACAGCTGACAATTGGCAGAGTCGGGAATCGAACCCATGACCTCTGACTCCAGAGCCCGTGCGCTTTCCACTGAGCCACGCTGCCAGGGATAATAATAATGGCATTTATTAAGCGCTTACTATGTGCAAAGCACTGTTCTGAGCGCTGGGGAGGTTACAGGGCGATCAGGTTGCCCCACATGGGGTTCACAGTCTCAATCCCCATTTTACAGATGAGGTAACTGAGGCATAGAGAAGTTGAGTGACTTGCCCAAAGTCACCCAGCTGACAAGTGGTGGAGCCGGAATTTGAACCCATGACCTCCGACTCCAAAGCCTGGGCTCTTTCCACTGAGCCACGCTGCTTTGAGGACCAACTGCTGCCAGTTTGGGGGACAGGGAGAGTCAGCGTGGCTCAGTGGGAGGAGCCCAGGTTTGGGAGCCAGAGGCTGTGGGTTCTAATCCTGCCCCTGCCACTTGTCAGCTGGGTGACTTTGGGCAAGTCACTTCCCTTCTCTGGGCCTCCGTGACCTCATCTGTAAAATGGGGATTAAGACTGTGCGCTCCACATGGGACAACCTGATTACTTTGTCTCCATCCCAGTGCTTAGAACAGTGCTTAGCCCATAGTAAGCGCTTAACAAATGCCAGCATTATTATTATTATTATTTCTCTTTGCCCCAGTGACCTCATCTGTAAAATGAGGATGAAGATTGTGAGCCCCACCTGGGACAACCTGATCACCTTGTATCTACCCCAGTGCTTAGAACAGTGCTTGGCACGTAGTAAGCGCTTAACAAATATCATCGTTATTATTATTGTGACAGAAGTCAGGCCCGGGTGGTACGCGCCTCGTTGGCAGTTTGATCCAGTGTGGCTGGCATGGGACAGTTGGGAGGGTGGGGGGAAGAAAAGTCCCACTGGATGTTTGCGGTGGCCCCGAGCGTTCAAGAAGTAGGAGGGAGTTGCTGGGTTGGGTGGTGAACGGGCTGCCCAGCCTTTCCTTGCAGGGTGGCTTTCTTATCATTCATTCATTCATTCATTCATTCATTCAATCGTATTTATTGAGCTCTTACTGTGTGCAGAGCACTGTACTAAGCAATTGGGAAGTACAAGTTGGCAACATATAGAGGCGGTCCCTACCCAACGGTGGGCTCACAGTCTAGAAGGGGGAGACAGAGAACGAAACAAATTAACAAAATGAAATGAATAGAATAAATATGTACAAATAAAATAAGAGCAGAGCCGCCGGTGCCAATTCCGGTGCCGGCCTTACAAGCCCCTCATGGAAGCATCGGTGCTTTTGCCAGCTTGGGTGGGAACTGCCCCGGCCCCGTTTGCGTTGAGAGGGTGGAAAATAAGCAGAACAGTGCCTTGCACATAGTAAGTGCTTAATAAATGCCATTGTTAAAATAAGCAGGTGCCAGGGGCCTTTTCATGTTCTCTTCGCTCCCCTATGCAGCCCCAAGTTTCAGCCCTGATATTTTAACTCATGCATATTTAAGGGGGTGACCAAGATTTAAGACTGCTTCAGAGTCCTGATCATACCAGCCATCTCCTTATGGCTTCTGGGTTCTTTTTGCTCTTTTAAATGATGTTTAAGTGCTTTCTGTGTCAATATTTTAAGTGCTGGGATAGATACAAATCAAACACATAGGACACAGTCCCGGTCCCAGGGAGAACAGATATTGAATCCCCATTGTACAGGTGGGGTAACTGAGGCACAGAGAATGATAATAATTCTGGTACTTAGTACAGTGCTCTGCGCACAGTAAGCGCTCAATAAATACGATTGAATGAATGAGTCCCCCCCGCCCTACCTCCTTCCCCTCCCCACAGCACCTGTATATATGTTTGTACAGATTGATTACTCTATTTTGCTCGTACATGTTTAATATTCTATGTTATTTTGTTAATATGTTTTGTTTTGTTGTCCATCTCCCCCCTGTAGACTGTGAGCCCGCTCTTGGGTAAGGACCGTCTCTAGATGTTGCCAACTTGTACTTCCCAAGTGCTTAGTACAGTGCTTTGAACATAGTAAGCGCTCAATAATAATAATAATAATGATGGCATTTATTAAGCGCTTACTCCATGCAAAGCACTGTTCTAAGCGCTGGGGGGATACAAGGTGATGAGGTTGTCCCACGTGGGGCTCACAGTCTTCATCCCCATTTTACAGATGAGGGAACTGAGACACAGAGAAGTTAAGTGACTTGCCCAAAGTCACACAGCTGACAAGTGGCGGAGCCGGGATTTGAACCCATGACATCTGACTCCAAAGCTCAGGCTCTTTCCACTGAGCCACGCTGCTTCTCTGATGGCTCTTTAATACGATTGAATGAATCCCCCCCGCCCTACCTCCTTCCCCTCCCCACAGCACCTGTATATATGTGTATATGTTTGTACGTACTCATTACTCTATTTATTTACTTATTTTATTTGTACATATTTATTCTATTTATTTTAGTTTGTTAATATGTTTTGTTTTGTTCTCTGTCTCCCCCTTCTAGACTGTGAGTCCGCTGTTGGGTAGGGACCGTCTCTAGAGGTTGCCAGCTTGTACTTCCCGAACGCTTAGTACAGTGCTCTGCACACAGTAAGCGCTCAGTAAATACGATTGAATGAATGAGTGAATACTTGTTAAGTGTTTACTGGGTGCCAAGCACTGTACTAAGCGCTGGGGTTGATACAAGTTAGGTTGGACACGGTCCCTGTCCCACATAGGGCATAGGGACTCATAATCCACTATTGGGTAGGGACTGTCTCTATATGTTGCCAACTTGTACTTCCCAAGCGCTTAGTACAGCGCTCTGCACACAGTAAGCGCTCAATAAGTACGATTGATGATGATGATAATCCCCATTCTACAGATGCGGTGACTGAGACGAAGTGACTTGCCCAAGGTCACAGCAGACATGTGGCGGAGTCGGGATTAGAACCCGTGACCTTCCAACTCCCAGGTCCGTGCTCTGTCCGCCAAGCCATGCTGCTTCTCCAAGTGAAGGGATTTGCCCAAGGTTACAAAGCAGGCAGTTGGCAGAGCTGGGATTAGAACCCAGGTCCCCTTTGATTCTCGGGACTGGGTTCTTTCCACCAGGCCACACTGCTCCTCTGCCATGACCCCTCTCTGAAACACATTTATTAGGAACCAAACTTGGCTATCAGCCCCACCGGTGTTTATTCTATCTCAAGTGAATTGAAAAACCTCAGGGAAGAATCAGATCGGGTAGCATTTTTTCTTACTTTATTCTTTAGGGGGCAACCACAAAATTATTCAGTTTCGATAGGGCGGAGATCTCTCCGTGTTTTATTAAAGCTGAAGATTCGCTTACAGCTGGGCTTAGTGTTGTTGCTCTAATGGATTGAATAAACTGCATTTCTAAAGAAATTCCATACTCGAGTACATTGAAAAAAAATCTCCCTACCTTCTTAATGCTATTTTGAGAGTTTTTAAAGGAGTATAACTCTTGGAGGAGAATCAAAAGAAAGGGATAGAATGACTTGCCCCGATTATATAGTGGTTGTGGGGGTGGGGGTGGGGGGGAAGAATACGGAAGAATCTGTTGCATTTATTTATGGAGCTCATTTCTCTAAGCCTAATTGCGTTTCAGAGGATATTTGTCTCCTCATGTTACCCTGAAATACTGTTCCTTAAATAATGTTTCCTGATTTGCTGACTTTGTTAGATTGCGTGTGGTAGCATTGTGTCCCGCAGGTGTAAATGATTCTGTTCTTGGACTTGCGCTTTGGCAGTTGGTGTGTCTTGAAACGTAAGACCTAGATGTCAGTGGCAGTGGATATATTCAGCAGAAATTTTAAAAAATGAGATGGAATATTAAAGGGATGGCCCATGACATTCTGGGACCGGTGAGATGTTGGACTCAAGAGTCAGGGCTCAGTTCACATATATGCAGTTGCCTTTACATCCTCTTGTCCTGTGTATTTGATATTTATTTGGGAAAAGGGCTACTCTTATGCTTTAACAGGCTATTCGGTTGACCGGGCACTCTTACCTGTTCGATAGCTACAGTGTATTTATCACCCAAAAGAGGTTTGTGGGGATGGGATAACTTTTTTGCTTCCTACATGCCCGTGTATCTTAGCTGACATCAGGTCTTGTGTAGCTGTGTGTGTTCTTTCAGGTTTTAACCTTTGGAATGAAAAGTGCTCTATAATTATTAACTTTCACTCCACCAGAATCTAGTAGATTTGGGATATTGGGTTTTTGGAAGGTTCTTATTTGCTAAAATCAGCGAGCCAAAAAAAAAAAAAAAATTCCAGAAACCATTTTGGAAAAAGGAGGGCTGGTTTCAGATACTCTCTGCATTCATGTTAAACAGGTGACTTCCAGGTAACCGTCTATATTCGGTTAAGGAGAACTCTCTCTGCTAGTTGCATCAGAGGTAAACCATGTAAGTGCTCTGTCACATTCCTAACAAAAAAATTCCTGTTCATATATGAAGTTAATGTCAGAAATATGTGAAGTGTTTTTAGCCTTATTTTCTCTAGTATCATCTCATCCCCCAAACAACTATATTTTATCTGCCACCACTCCCGCACTTCTCTCCCCTTCCCTGTAAAAAAGTTTAACACCGTTGATGGTGAGTTTTAATTCAACACTAGTAGATGGAGTTGGCTGTAGCTTTGCTGCATTATTTTACTGAATCTGTGGAAAGTGGGCAATTTACTCTTCAAAAAATAAAAAATGACAGGCAGTTTTCTAGGATTTGTCCATGGTGGAGGTAGTTCTAGTTGGCCCAGGGTGGCAGTGAAAAGCTTTATCCAGGAACCTCTTTTCCATTTGGATTACCTGTAACTTCAGATGATTGCAGCCCCTTTGTTACCGGTGACTGTACAAGCAGCTCCTTCTTTCTCATTTTCTGTCATCCGTCCCACCACTATCACGCTTCACAACATGCTCTGATGATAATAATAATAATAGTGGCATTTAAGTGCTTCCTAGGTGCCAAGCGATGTACTAAGGGGTTGGGTGGATACAAGCAAATTGGGTTGGACACAGTCCCTGTCCCACATGGGGCACACAGTCTTAATCCCCATTGTACAGATGAGGTAACTGAGGCACAGAGAAGTGAAGTGACTTGCCCAAGGTCACGCAGCAGACAAGTGGTGGAGCCAAGATTAGGACCCCGGTCCTTCTGACTCCCAGGCCGTACTCTATCCACTAGGCCATGGTACCTATCTATTCTATTTATTTTATTTTGTTAGTATGTTTGGTTTTGTTCTCTGTCTCCCCCTTCTAGACTGTGAGCCCACTGTTGGGTAGGGAGTGTCTCTATATGTTGCCAGCTTGTACTTCCCAAGCGCTTAGTACAGTGCTCTGCGCACAGTAAGTGCTCAATAAATACGATTGATTGGATTTGTTGTTTGATCTGTGTTTCTTACATGCCCTCAGTCAGACAACTCTTAGAGTGTAGTTCTACTTTATAGAGAGTCAAACTGTCCAGCTTGAAGGTCTTAGCTTCCTTCATTGTCTTTGAGCTCTGTTTCATGTACTGTAGTCATCTCCCATTACGGACAAAACAATTACCTGACATTGCTTCATGTTCAGAGACCCCCGAATAGCCAAAGACTTAAAAATATTCTTTCAGTGGTCTCATTTGTGTCATCGTAGCATTCCTTGGAGAAGTCACGTGGCAAGCTCTCCACTTACCAGGTAGGAAACATAGAGGCTGGGAGTAGTGGAAATGCCTTAATTTATTTATTTATTTTTATTACTTTATTTATTTTACTTGTACACGTCTATTCTATTTATTTTATTTTGTTAGTATGTTTGGTTTTGTTCTCTGTCTCCCCCTTTTAGACTGTGAGCCCACTGTTGGGTAGGGACCGTCTCTATATGTTGCCAACTTGTACTTCCCAAGCGCTTAGTACAGTGCTCTGCACACAGTAAGCGCTCAATAAATACGATTGATTGATTGATTGATTAATTCTCTTCACTCTGAGCTCTGTTCCCCGAAGGTGTCCCAAAGTAGAGTCTTCGCACATGAGGCAACTTCATCAGTAGGAATACCTGGGAGTAGCTATGCTTGGAAGATTGAGTACTTCACCAGTTTAGTTCTTTAGCATCAGTTGAGAAGCAGGGAAGCAGTGTGGCCTAGTGAAAATAGTATAGAACTAGGAGTCAGGAGACCTGGGCTCTCATCCCAAATTCGCCACTTGCCTGCAGTGTGAACTTGGGCAAGTCACTTAACTTCTCTGGGCCTCAGTTTCCTCATCTGTAGAATAGGGATTAAATACATGTTCTCTACTCCCCCTTAGTCTGTGAGCCCCATGTGGGCCAGGGACGGTTTGATCTGATTGTATTGTATCTACTAACTACTTGGCCTGTAATAAGCACTTAACCAATACCACTGTTATTTGTTATGACTGTCCCAAGGAAAAGGAAACTAGAAGAAACTTTGCTTACGTGTTAGACATGAACATATCTGTTAACTTGACTTTATTCATCATCTTTAAGCAGACAAGCTCCTGAGATCAGCAAGTTAAATAGTGTTATCCGAAATCTAGATTAATGTTGGATTTGATGACATCTGTCATCGATCGGCTATATTTTGCCATCTAACAGAGAACATTTTAGTATGCGAAACCTGTTTTTAATCTGGAGTTTCGTAAACAGGTTACCCTTCCTTTTCTTACCTCCTCTGTGAGTTTTCTACTTCCTTTTCTTTTGTCTGCTCCTCTGAAGTTTTATTTCAAGAAAGCCCCTTCATTTGTTTTCTTCCTCTGTGTGGCAGAAAGGAGGATTTCCTTTTTTTTTTTTAATTTTTATTTTCCGTAAACCTAACTGGTCAGTGCCTATATTCTGTGCGTTGGATTGAGCAAATATTTTTTTCCCTCTCTCCTTTTCACCCCTCTCTTCCTGCAGAGTTCCCACTTTGATATTCTCTTTTCTCTCTGCACTCTTGAAACGAAGAAAAGATGCCAAACCTTCTCAGGGAGCCAGGGCAGTTTAGCCGAAAGCACTGAGGCCGTGGCCAGAACCGGTACAGAAGTCATCTCTGTGATCAAGCCGTGCTGTTGCTCGGGTGGATGGACCACTCTTCTGGGAACTGGGAGACCTGAGTTCTAATCCTGGTTAATAAAAAGTATTAACTGAGGTATTAAGCATTTATTGTATGCCAAACACTCTACTAATCTTGTATCTACCCCAGTGTTTAGTACATAGTGCTTTACAAATACCATATTTATTCATTATCATTGTTAAGATCTGGGATAGATACAGGTAAACAAGTCAGACACATTCACTGGCCCACACGGGCTCACAGTTGAACTTATGTGCTGAGCACTATACTAAATGCTTGGGAGAGGATAATAGTAGACATGGTCTCTGCCCTTCAGTGATTTACAATCTAGCAAGGGAGACAGACACAAAATAAGCTACGGGTAAATGGAAGCAACAGAATTTAGAGATACGTACTTAATCTACAGGTTCTCACCCTTTAGGATTTCATAGTTTCAGGGGGATAACAAGGGAACAGAAATTGATGAACATGCTACAGTTGAAAGATCAGGAGAAGACATAACTAGTATGCAGAAGTGAATGAATGAATAGGTAACACATAAATCGATTATCGTATGCCAGGCTGAGGTAGCCGAAGGAATGCCATGATTGGGAAATTGGGATTTAAGTTAAAGGGTACTTCCTGGAGGAGAAAGCCTTTTAGTTTTTGAAGGAAGGTTGGGACTTAATTTGGTGAAGCTGTTGGAGTAAGGTGTTTCACCTGGAAAGAAGGGTAGAGGAAGTGATTCATTCATTCACTTGTATTTATTGAGTGCCTACTGTGTGTGCAGAGCACTGTACTAAACGCTTGGGAGAGAATAGTGGAATACAGTAGAAGCACACAATGGTTCTCTAGTGGTGGCAACAATCCGGTGTCGGAGGAATAGACGGGTGGCTGGCCTTCTTGATATCCAGCCTGATATTTAGGGCTGTACCTCTGAAAATCCCTAACTTTCCCTCCTAAAAACCTATGATAGGACACCATAAATTTATCCAAATCTTTCCTGACGCCATCAATATTTTTCTGCCGGGACCACTTCCTTTGGCAGTAAACTTCATGCTCTGTGTGAAAAATATTTTGCCCTTTTTTGAAGTGCCAATCTTCAGGTTTCAAAGGCTGTTCCCAAATCCTGATGGGATGAGACGTGGTGAACAACAATTCAGTGCTTTCCCCTGCCCACTTCAGTCGTAATTTTGTAAGCTTCAGTCTCAGCCTTCATTTTCCAGACTGAAGAGAACTAATCTTTTCAGCCTATTGTCATGCAGAAGCTGTTTTAGCTTTGTGATCATCTTGTTTGTCCTTTTCCAGCTGTATTTTATACTTCCTAAATGTAATATTCTAATGTAGGCAAGCCGTAGTTTTACATAATGAATGAAGTATGCTTTTTTTTTTTGGCATTTTCTGTATCCTTCTCTTCCCCTCTACCTTTCATGTTTTTGGTGGGCTGCTGCTGCTCTTTGAACCAATGACTGAGAAAAGAATTGGAAACGACTCCAAGATTTCTTTCTTGAGTCGTGACTGACAATTTAGAGCCCATTATCACGTAGTTGTATTTGGATGAAATGTTATTTTTTTCCCTGTGCCCTCACAGCTCACCTTCAACACTTGCGTACCCCCTTAGCTTTCTGAGATCTTTCGGCACCTTATCCCCTCAGCGTGGCATTTCATCACCCTGAATCACTTAGTATCACTTTTGGGCTTGAAGACTTCATCGCATACTCTCTTTTCTGGGTCATTTGTTAAAATGTTAAATTACGTTGGTCTGAGCATCCGTGCCTAAGGGAATTTGCCATCCCAAAAGGAGGCTGTTTATGCCTACCTTTTTAGCCAGTTTTCTGACAGATCGTTTCTTCCAGTTCCATTACTCTTTTTTTAAATATCTGGCGTGGACCCTCGGTAAAGGACTTTTGAACATATAAATCTGTCCTGAGTTCAGTTATCCAGTAACGCATGCTTTTACTACATGTTTTGGATAAAATGCCACTGGGGAAACAAGAAAGGTTCTTCCAACAATGCGTGTTGGTCTGAGTAGAATGCGATGTGATGTCTGAAGAAACAGTTTTGCCCACGTGCGTGACTTTGGTCAAGGTGTGCATATTACAGTATGAGTTATTCTTAAAGCGGGTTTCTTCAAGAACATAACCCTCCATCATCAGAGAACTGGCTAGACCCTGATTTCACATCTTATCACCATGCTTCTGGAGCCCATTAAATAACTCTAGCAGATAGGTAAGGCATGATTTCCCACTACAAAACTATGCGCTATACTTGCTACAGGTTGTGAGAAGCACAAGGTGACGAGAAGCCACGTGGCCTAGTGGAAAGAGCACAGACCCGGGAGTCAGAGGCCCTGGGTTCTAATCCTGGCTCTGCCACCTCCCTGTTGTGTGACTTTGGGCAAGTCCCTGAACTTCTCTGAGCTTCAGTTACCTCATCTGTAAAATGGGGATTAAGACTGTGAACTTCATCTGGGACATGGACTGTGTCCAATCTGATTATCTTGTATCTCCCCCAGCGCTTAGTACAGTGCCTCGCACCTAGTTAATGCTTAAATACCATAATCTTGTCTTTGCCGTCGAGTTGTCTTCGATCCATAGAGTTTTCTTGGTAAAAATATGGAAGTGATTTACCACTGCCTCCTTCCGTGCAGTAAACTTGAGTCTTCACCCCTGATTCTCCCCCTGTGCCGCTAGCACAGGTGAATTTTGACATCGCAGATTGCCTTCCACTTGCTAGTCACTACCCAAGCTAGGAATGGAAAGGATATGCCTCTGCCTGACTCTCCCTCCTGTAGTCGAGTACTTCCCAAGCGCTTAGTACAGTGCTCTGCACACAGTAAGCACTCAATAAATATGATTGAATGAATGGTAGAGTACTGGGAACTCTCCAGGTATGACCCTGAGAGGGGAAATACCATAATACTATGTCCTATATATAGCTTCTAAGTGCCCACTGATCCTAAATGTGATTTTTAACTTCTATCAATTTGCCCCATCTAGAAGCGAGAATTACCAGTCTCTGCTTGCCAAGATCATTTCTGGAATCCCCTTTTAGAAGATTCACACTGTTGATCAATCAGTCCTCTGATGGAGTGGCCATATGTAAAAAAAAAAATAGGTCACATGCTGTTACTGGAAGCTCCATTATTTTCCCTTCTAGTTCCTATGGTTCTCATGGATGGGGTGCCAACTGGTCCTGGTGTTTTGTTTATATCTGGTTTGTCAATTTAATGTCAACATCCTGTGTCGTTACCACAGTTGTTCTACGTCCTCTGAGTTCTCTGCTATGAAAAACAAATTTCACACTTCTAACCTCTCCCCTCCGCGTTTTCCACTCTGCCCGTCTTGGTCTCTAGCCTCTGCAAAGACCAGCTTTGTGGGGTTCAGTCTGTCTTGGTTCCTTTCAAGAGTGGGTATTTCAGGAACCATCCCCCTGAATGTGTGGTATTTTTAAAGATGTGCCTTTGCAGCAAGGCTAATTTGTAAAGGGGTTCCAGCCTTTTTAAGTGGTGATCCCTCTCTGTAGCTTCTTAAGGTCAGGAAACATGTCTGCCAACTCTGTTGTATTCTCCAGAGTGCTTAGTACAATGCTCTGCATGGAGGAAGTGCTCAGTAATTGCCACCTTGATTGACTGGCCCCACTCCATGGTCTGGGGGCAGCAACAGCAGCTCTAGCAGTCAGTGGGCAAGTGAAGTCAAATTTATGTGATCTTCTTCTGTCCAACTTTTATGTCCTGCAGGGGAAGTTAAAATGAGAATATTTAAAATCTGAATTTATCCTTTTTTTTCCTTCACACTGCTTAACTTGGGCTAAGGGCAGGAGAAGAGAGAGGCTCACCGTCTCCTCACGGTGTCGGCTCACTCTTGGGATGCCCCAGGCTGCGTGGCCTCTGAGAAGTCCAGGTCAGATGGAGGTGGCGATCCAGCTCGGAGGGACTCGTATAGCTCTCGCTTCCTCAAGTTCCCTTTTGGGCCGGGCCTGGCCAGATCGCGTCAGACCAACAGGCAGATTTCCTGCTGGGATAGCCCAAATGGGGGTCTCCTCTCACCCCCTGTGCCTAGGATGAACAGCCTCCTTTCCCATCCTCGCAGTAATCCTTGTCCCACGGCCTTGGGAACCTTGAGGCATCCACCGTGCCCGGAATGACTTGGGATCCCCAGTCCCCCACCATACTGCACGATGCTGTCGGATCATTTTTCTACACAGTTACTTAAGAATGGTCAGAAATTGTTTCTAAAAAATTGTTCCCATCAGAAACCCCCTTTAGGTGTCCATCCAGTGCTGCATCAGTCAGAAACCTCTCCCCATCAGCTTTAAGACACACAGTCGGCTCTCCCTCTCCTACCTGACCTCACATCTCTCTTACTAAGTGAGTACTCTCTGGCTTCAGTGGTATCTCTCCCCCACACAACCAACACACATACAAGCCCACCCCGAGCTGGAGGCTCTGACTCCCCAGTTCTCGGACATTTTCCCTGTCCGGTCTCCCTCATAAGTATCATCCTATTTTATACTACCTATTAAATCATCCTTCCGCAGTTCCACCAGATGGAGCATAGGCCGATAAGCCTGAGCTGAAACTTGGAAGAGCCCGAGAAGTTCCAGTTAACAAACAAAGAGTGTTTTGACTTGTAGCTGGGTTGGGAGTGTAGAAGGGAGAAGGGGAACAAATCTCTCGGTATTGTACTCTGATGCAATGCAAGAAAGTCCCAGCTTGTTATGCATTATACTTCACAGCCTGGCTCACATTCTCTTAGCTATTCAGTTATCTAGTTGGATCCTGGATTAGTTAATTACAGCCAGACATGCGTTTGTAAACCAGATTGTCACCTAATTCAGTGCTTTGTCCTGATTTACCGGGAAGGTCATATTTGAGTGACCAAATGAAGTTGGAGTAGGGCCGGGGCCTGTATCCCTCAAACAGAAATCTGGCAATTCAAGGGCTTAATTTCCCCCCCTTTTTTGTTGTGGGAAACTTGGTGGTGTTTTGGGTGAGGCGGGTGTTCTTGCTTTTGGTGCTGACTTCAGTCCGAAGCAAGGCGTTTGTTCAAGAACTCAGGTGTTTTTTAAACAACTGTTTGTCTTGGAAGTGGGTAAAAATAAATGTGAGAACATTGCAAGAATATTTGTGGTTTTGGAAGGGTGGGTGTTAGAGTGAAGAGTTATGAAAACATGTCTCTTAATCTTTAAACATAGAACAGCAGTTCTTATGTTGTAACTTGGTTTTATTACAAATTCCCTCTGATCAGAGACATATTTTCATGCCTTTCAAAATTGGTTCTCTTCATGCAAACTATTCCCGTATTACAATTCTAGGGGTACCGAGCAATTCCCACTCCAATTTCAAAAAGGTGCATTGCTCAAGTCATAGATGGAGTCTGAATATTTAATTCTTGCTGGTCGGTCTAGTTTGCCAACCTGCAGAGGGGACGGTGGGCAGATAATAGCCACTCTGGCTTTTGATTGCAGAAGTAAGTGGAGTGAGAATTCCAGATTGAGTACTTGCTTCCTAGTGGACCAATGGTTTTTTTAAGTCTGGAAACGGCTCTCCTCCCGCCTTGGAAAGCCAAGGCACGATCCTGACAGCTTCCTTTAGGATGAGGAATTTTAACTGACATGTCCCACTAGCTTGAAGTCCTCTAGACTGCAAGCTCATTGTGGGCAGGGAATGTGTCTGTTGTAGTGTCCTCTCCCAAGCACTTAGTACAGTGCTCTGCACACAGTAAGTACAATTGACTGACTTAATTCAGTACAGAGGGCAACATAGCTGCCCCTTCCTTTCTCTTTCTGTAAGGCCGATCGTCGCTTCTATGATTCTGTGATCGGTGCTTCTGTGTGAGAAGCAGTATGGCTTAGTGGCAAGAGCCTGGATTTGGGAGTTAGAGGTCATGGGTTCTAATCCCAGTTCCGCCACTTGTCAGTTGTGTGACTTTGGGCAAGTCACTTAACTTCTCTGTACCTGTTACCTCATCAGTAAAATGGGGATTAAGACCGTAAGCTCCACGTGGGACAATCTGATTACCTTGTATCCACCCCAGCACTTAAAACAGTGCTTGGCACATAATAAATGCTTAACAAATACCATTATTATTATTATTATTCTCTGTTATGTAATAAATTGGTTAACCGGACTGCGTCTGACCTGATCAACGTATATCTACTCTGGCGCTTAGAATAGTGCTTACCACAGAGAAAGCGATTAACAAGTCCCATGGTTATTAACCTACACCCTCATCTTGTAGCTAAAGGCAGGAGGCTCTTGGCTCCCGATGTTCAATTTTCAGCAAACAAGAAAGCTGGTTCTGCAACCCTGCTTATCCTCCAGTAACTTATGGGATAGTGACAGCCACTCACACCTTGCCTACAAGCCTGTTTTTTCTCCTGCACTAGGCAGGGTCAGATTAGGTCGCGCGTTCATCTGGAAAAGCTTAGGAAATGGCAAGGTGCTGAAGGAAGTGGTTCATGGTCTCCTCTAAGTTTCAGGAAAGAATTCTCGAGTTGCTGGTGAATCACAAAGTCAAGTCCAGGGAATTTTCTTGAGTGGTCCATAGGTTGTATTTGTGAGGACTTGGTGTTACAGGAAAATCTGATTATAGTTAACTAACCATTGATTCAGTGGGACTTTGTGGGTTAGCGGGGTTAAATGGTTCAAAAGTACCCCCATGATTGGCAGCTTTCACTCCAAGTTCTGCTCACAGAATGCTTTTCACCTTTACCACTCATGGTTATTTTTACTCTGTTAAATGCTTCGAAGTTGTAAAAACACAAAGAAATATGAAGTACTGTGTAGTACAGTAAGTCTGAGGCAGAGGCTAGGAAGCTACTGGACCAATTCCTTCCCCTGGAACACACAATATCTTCTTATGCCCCATCTACGTGTTATACCGGAACAGACTACTGTTATAGGAAAAACATTCCCTTTTCCAGCATGTTATATTCAAATCGTATAGTGAAGCAGATATTCTGGCCGAATTGGGTGTACAGCTCCGACGTCACGCCATTCAGGGCTTTGGAGCCAGAGGCCATGGGTTCAAATCGCAGATCCTCCAATTGTCAGCTGTGTGACTTTGGGCAAGTCACTTAACTTCTCTGTGCTTGTTACCTCATCTGTAAAATGGGGATTAAGACCGTGATTCCCCCCGTGGGACAACCTGATGACCTTGTAACCTCCCTAGAGCTTAGAACAGTGCTTTGCACATAGTAAGCGCTTAAATGTCATCATCATCATTATTATTATTATCTATCATTCATTTCAGAAATGGGATATTAAACTCGTTCTTTCTTCAGAGAAAAGTTTCCACTTCTGCCCCCAGTCTCTTGCAGGTGGTGGAAATTGGGTAGGGTTGGAGATAGCGAATGCAGAGGGAGAGGTCGAAACCCCCCCGGCTCAGCCTGAATGTAACCAGTGGCAGTGAGGAGCAGTGTGGCCTAGTGGACAGAGCACGGGCCTGGAAGTAAGAAGGACCTGGGTTCTAATCCCAGCTCCGCCACTTGTCTGCTGGGCAAGTCACTTCACTTCTCCGTGCCTCAGTTACCTCATCTGTAAAATGGGGGTTAATGCTGTGAGCCCCATGGACTTTGTCCAACCTGATTAGTTTGTATCTACCTGAGTAGATACAGTGCCTGTACAGTGCCTGGCACATAGTAAGCGCTTAACAAATACCATATGAAAACAAAACAAAAACCAGTGTAACGATGATGTAGCGGGGTTCCCAGAGCAGGCGATTTTTCTAATTCACCGATACCGCCGTCTGAGATGTGAGCCCTTGGGAAATCTTGACCACCCCTTTTTTTCTCCTTTTGATGGGGACCTTCTTAATTCTTAGGCTGAAGTGACACTAGTGTTTTTAACGTAGGTGAGAAGTGGATTTCATGAGCCCGACTTGGGATTTTGCAGTTTATATACTGAACAGAATATGCTAAAAACTTTGAGATTTAAAAGTTAGTACACCTCATTTTTTTTCTTTCAGTTTTGATAATTGAAATATAGGTGGGCTGGGAACCTGTCTACCAACTCTGTTATATTGTACTATCCCAAGCGCTTAGTACAGTTCTCTATCCACAGTGAGCGCCCAATAAATACAATTGATGGATCAATATATTATAAGGCCTTTCAGTTCTCCAACTAATTTCAGTGAGAGCTCTTAATTAAGAAACCTGACCTATCCGTACATGTGGATCACTGCCCTGATCACTTTTCATCTTTTTACTTCAGCAGATTTTTCAGTTGGTAGCATTTGTCCTCCTTCTCACAGTCTCTCCCCTTAGATTTACTTCATGCCATTTTACAATCAACACGGGATGCTTGTACCATCGGCTTCTACTGCCTGTTTTGCAAAGTAAAATATTAACTTGTCATTAAGCCTTATCTTCCAACAAAGAGAGGGGTATTGATTTATTTATATAAAAAAAGTCGTGCTCTTTGGGATTTCTCAAGTAGTGCAGTTTGACTTAGAAATAGTGAAAAAGCTTGTTCAGCAGATCTTCTTTATAGCCTGACATCTAGGCAATTCCATACGTGTATTTTGGGTAGTAGCACAAAGTGGGTTCCTGGCTGCACTCTTCCTGTTTTTTAGATTTCCGGGCCACCCCTGCGGACTAGAACGATTCCAAGGGCCTAAAGCAGCTTCACAGGAGGTCAGGGAATTCAGTAGAATTTAACCCAAATATCATCACTGGTGTTTTTCTCTGATTTCTATTCCTGAAATACCTAGGCCTGTCATCAGAGGAGTGCCTGGCTTAGTGGAAAGAGCGTGGACTTGGGAGTCAGAGGATGTGGGTTCTAATTCTGGCCCAGCCACTTGTCTGCTGTGTGACCTTGGGCAAACCACTTAACTTCTCTGTGCCTGTTACTTCATCTGTAAAATGGGGAGTAAGACTGTGAGCCCCTCGTGGGACAACCCAGTTACCTTGTGTCTACCCTAGCGCTTAGAACAATGCTTGGCACATAGCGCTTAGCAAATACCATAATAATAATCATCATCCGGGGACCTTCAAGAGTCCCAGGGGTGGATGCCTGACACTAATATTTTTTTTTTCCCTTTTCTTGGACACTCAGGTATCCAAGAACACATGTTTTCACTACCCAGTTTGCCTACAACACATTGGCAGAATCGGGGTAATTTCTTCCAACAGCAAGTGTCTGTCCTCTAGACTGTAAGCCCATTGTGGGCAGAGAATGTCTGTTTATTGTTATATTGTACTCTCCCAAGCCCTTAGTACAATGCTCTGCACACAGTGCTCAATACAAACAATTGAATAAACGGATACAGGATGACACGGTGTGGAAAGAAGTGGTCATGTGCATGTGTGTGGCGTTGGACTTGGAGTGAGTATTCCAACACGATTTTTTTTGGTTCTAGGAGAACAGTGGGCATCCTGGATTTTAGGGGGAAAGTTTTATCCTAACCCATGTACATTAGCAAGAATGGTTTCGAATTATTCAGCACTTCAGACGGCCCTCTGTATGGGCATACGGTCCTAGCACGATTGGAGTGCAGTGCTCTGCACACAGTAAGCGCTCAATAAGTATGATTGAATGAATGAATGAATTACGGCTCTTGTGCAAAGTTACAGGTGGACTAGATCATTCATTCATTCATTCAATCGTATTTATGGAGCACTTACTGTGTGCAGAGCACTGTACTAAGTGCTTGGGAAGTACAAGTTGGCAACATATAGAGACAGTCCCTACCCAACAGCGGGCTCACAGTCTAGAAGTCTAGTCACAGACTAGTTGCACATGGACTGCAAGAATGCACAATTTCTTTCAGGAGCTCCGAGGAAGCCTACACTCAATCAGTCAGTGGTATTTACTGAGCGCTTAAGTGTGCAGAGCATTGTGCTAAGCGCTTGAGAGAGTACATTCGAGTTGGTAGACTTGATCCCTGCTCTCAAAGAACTTTTAGTCTAGTCGGGAGATATGGGGGTGGGTTCTGATCACCTCTGGGGCCAAACCTGGCCCAAATTCCGGTTGGCAGTTTACAGGAGGGACCGTGGGAAAGTGGGCAGGACTGTGCCACCCCGGAAGCATCAGCTTTTGGCTGAGGTTCGGAAGCTGTTACACCCGGCCGACTCTTCGGTTCTCTGAGGTTGCTGCTGCTTGCACAGCTCTCCTGCTTCTTGTGCTGCTTGTGTTTTTTTTTTTCCCCCAGTGGTATTTGATAATGAGTCAGTTGTATTTATTGAGCACTTACAGTGTGCTCTGCACGCTGTACTGAGTGCTTAGGAGAGTACAGCACATATTAAGCGTTTACTATGTGCCAGTCACCGTACTAAGTGCCAGGGTAGCTACAAGCTAAACAGGTTGAACCCAGTCCGTATCCCACTTGGGGCTCAGCCTTAATCCCCGTTTTATAGAAGAGGGAACTGAAGCACAGAGAAGTGAAGCGAGTCGTCCAAGGTCACAAAGCAGACAAGAGGCAGATCTGGTTTAGAACCCAGGTCTTCTGATTTCCAGGCCTGTGCTCTTTCCACCGGGTCACATGGCTTCTCCAAGGACTCGCCACAGTTGGGCAGAGCCGAAGAGAGTGGAGAGGGTGTTGGAGGTGTTTATAGGGACTCAGAAACTGTGGTGCTAGATAAACTCAGGATGCTCAGGCCAAAGTCAAGTGGCACCTCCTAGCAGCTCTGCCCACGACTGACTTGTGGCATGAATGCTGGAAGCTGTTGTGATAATCAGCCTGGCTTGTCCCATGCCTTTTCTGTAGTTTGATCCCACTGAGAAAACAGATCTGACCCACTCTTACTCCTCCTTAGGTGGCCCAGGACTACGGGACCCAAACATAATCCTCCAAAGGTTGGTTGCCTAGTGGAGAGAGCACGGGTCTGGGAATTAGAAGGACTTGGGTTCCAGTCCCGGCCCCGTCACTTGTCTGCAGTATGGCCCTGGGCAAGTCACTTCTTCTCTGGATCTCAGTTACCTCATCTGCAGAAGGGGGGTTAAGACTGTGAGCCCCATGTGGGACAGGGACTGTGTCCAACCCGATTTGCTTGCATCCATCCTGGCGCTTAGTATAGTGCCTGGCTCAGAGTAAGTTCTTAATGGATACCACAATTATTATTAGAAGTCCATGGAGCCTTTCCCAGATGGATAACAAACAGCCTCTGACTGCAACGTGAGAAAAGTTTTAGCCTGTTGTTGTCCTTGAATGTGAAGAGGGCAGGGCTGTTGTTGTTCACCAGGCTTCAGAATTGGTTGATGAGGAAGTGCCTCTGCAAGATGCCATCTGCCATCCGCAAGATCTTCCCTGTAACATCACCATCCGTGTCAAGTGGGTAGGGTAGAACATCATCAAACAATAACTCCGTCCATTGTGAAAACTGCTTCTTTTTGCCCTTCATTCTAGCATTTGCTCAGTGAACCTTTCTGGTTCTTCTCCCTTCAAACATGCCCCAGTTTCCCCTATTCTGAAGAGAATCCCCCTATTCCACAATCGGTCCTATGACTATTGTTCCATCTTCCATTTGTCTTCAGTTTACACATTCCTTGAAGTGGCCACATGCCCATCGCCCCAAATCCTTAGATCCCTGCCATTTGGACTTTTCCCTTTTCACACCACCGAGACCACTTTTACCAAACTGTAACCTTCCTCATTAATATTTCACAGATCTTCCTCTTCCTTTACCACCCTTTCACTCTTCCCTGGGAGGGCACTCACCACCTCTCTGGGTGACCGCAACAGTGTCCCTTTTGGTCTCCCAGCCTCTTGTCTCTCTCCTCTTCTGTCTGTCAGCTGCATGAATCATCTTTTTAAAATGCCCATCGGCGCACATGATGCCTTGCCTCAGAGCTCCCTGTGACTTCTCATATAAAAAACCAAAGCCCCTGATTTTTGGTTCAGGGCTGTCCGGTTACTGATTCCCTCAGACCTCTCTGCGTTCTTCTCCCTTCTGCTCTATTTCACGTTGTCCTCTTTGCTCCTTTTAAGACAATCTCTTAAGCATCTTTCTCTGGTCCCTAACCGGTTGCTCATACCCCACCTCACCCGCCCCCCTATCTTAAATGCCCTCTCCCTCCTTTAGCTTTGCCGGACTTACATCCCTCTTCCCCTTCACGGTCCTTTGAAAAAGCCACTTACTCTGAGAGAATTTCAAGATAATCCCACGTCATACTTCTTGGCAGTCTTATATCCAGGAAGCAGCGTGTCCTAGTGGAAAAAATACAGGCCTGTTGGGTCACGTTGGGCAAATCACTTCTCTGTGCCTCAGCCTCCTCATCTGTAAAATTGAGATTCAGTGCCTGGTCGTCTTCCTACATAGGCTGTGAGCCCCATGTGGAACAGGGACTGGGTTAGACCCCCCCAATCTATTTATTGAGCACTTACTGTGTGCAGAGCACTGTACTAAGTGCCTGAGAGAGTACAACAATAAACAGACACATTCCCTGCCCACAATGAGTTTACAGTTGTGGTTATCTTGTATCTACACCCGCTCTTAGTACAGTACTTGACAAAAAGTATATAGTAAGTCTATAGTAAGTGCTTAACAAATACCACATTATTGTTGTTATTATGTAACGCATTTGTATTCACTGTATAATAATAATAATAATAGTATGTAAGTGCTTACTATGTGCAAAGCACTGTTGTAAGCACTGGGGAGGTTACAGGGTGATCAGGTTGTCCCGGGGGGGCTCACAGTTTTAATCCCGATTTTACAGATGAGGTAACTGAGGCCCAGAGAAGTTAAGTGACTGGCCCAAAGTCACACAGCTGACAGTTGGCAGAGCCGGGATTTGAACCCATGACCTCTGACTCCAAAACCCATGCTTTTTCCACTGAGCCACACTGCTCAGTGATCTACTTGTGCCTTCTTTTCATCCATGCTTAAATACTCAATTACTATACATTATTTTCTCTCCTTTAGATTGTTAAATCTTTGAGGGCAGGGACAGTGTTTCATACATTGCATTTTCATAAGCTTCTAGGTAGGGCTCTTCATATAACTAGGGAGCGTAATTAAATAACATTGGTAATGGTGACTAAGTGTTTCTACATTCACCCAGTTCACCCCTTTGTGACCCGATGGCCCTTCCAGTGCTTAGAACAGTGCTTTGCACATAGTAAGTGCTTAACAAATACCAAAATTATTATTATTATATAGAAGAGGAAGTAGGCATCAAGGTGTTGTCTAGCCCAAAGGTTGGAAATTAAACATTTATTGATTTGAACTTGCACTCTTTGTAGTTGGAGGATGCTAGGGACAGTACAGCTGTAGCAGCAGCTGCATCAATGGGATTTATTGGGTGCCTACTTTGTGCGGAGCACTGTGCGAAGCCCTTGGGAGAGACAATAGATTTTGGTAGAGACATTCCCTGCCCACATTGAGCTTACATCTGTTTGGTATGTCAGACTGAACAGTGATCTTTGTGTGACCAAGAGCTAGGACATAGTTTGGTCCTTTGTTGAAGCCCCCATCATAACCATTTCACTGGAGGGATGGTAATGGTCTTACTGGTTTTTGGAAGGGGCATGTGTTTCAGAGCATGAAAGCTCCTCATTAGATTTGGAATAAATTTAGTTGCCTGATTGGCTGAAGATGATCATTTTACGTAATCTTGAAGAAGTGGGGGAAGGTGCAGTGGGCTTATAAATGAGTGACATTACTAAAACCAAAAATCCAAAAGAAAACTTTTTTTTAATTCTAGATTATTGAAACTGAGCCTTTTGGTGTACTGTGTTTATATTTTACTGTGGTATTTTCACATAGATTAGAGACAAAGCTAGTTTGGCTTTTTTTTTTTTTACTGACTATACTATTGTTTCACTTCCTGTTTATTCTGTACTGTTTTTTGCAGTGTTCTTTACTTTTCAAATGATGTGTGGGTCCCATGACCGAATAGCCATTTGCTGATAGAGGAAAGTAATGCATTTCTGCAAGCTCCCTATCTCCTTCCTTTCAAAACTTAGTTGAAATGACAGAGCTGCCGCCACATAGCTTACATTTTTTTCCTAGCCACTATCTAGCACTGACTCCTCTCTAGTGATTGAAGTTGACTTTGTAGCAACAGTATAGAACTACTGTGTGCGGAGCACTGTACTAGGCACTAAGGTCCGGAAGAAGCCAGACACAATCCTGCCCAGAAGGAATTCACTTGAGTCAGTGCCACTCTTTGATATTAGATGAATTTATTTAAGCTAAGCCGTCTTCAGGGTAGGGAAAATAAATCTAATTTCTGTTTGGCGAAACCAAACAAAGCCGCTATGGTTCTTGCCTACTTTACAATTGCCGATACAGTGAAAACTCCATTAACGTAGCCTGTGGGAGCCAAAATTGTAATTTAGTTTTTTTACCTCCCCTCTTCTGCTGTTTCCCCCGCCACACCACCACCATCCAGACCCATTCGGAAGCGCCGCTCCGGTAATTTCAGCCCCCACGGCCCTGATCGTGCGTCTTCCCTCCCGCTCCCCCGCGCTATTTCTGGCGTCCTGCTACCCGCCTGGGTGGTAACATGCTCAGCATTGGGGCGCAGAGAGGCATGCCTTGCTGGCACAAAGCGAATCCTGCGTCCCCTCCTCACCATGCCTGGGCCCCACTTACTTTGGGGCCGTTTTTCATGCTGCTGTCCAGCTGGATGTGGAGTGAGTCAAACGTTACCCCTCCCCTCTAAAATATGCCGTCCTAGCCCTTTCCTAGTGAGCCGCACTGTGAATCAAAGTGAGCAACCCCCGTGGCAGGTAATGAACTCCCCTTTGGCCCTGTCAGAAGACTCGGGGAATCATCTCTAGTGACCTGATATGAAAGTGGTATGAAAGAGTAGCTACAGATATTGATGAATTGATTTTTTGACTCGCAGCCACCCTGCAACGGGTGAGGGGAAGGGAAAGTCAGAAAAGAAACATTAGAAACTCTTGCTCCCCCAAGCCTCTCTTCCTTAAAACTTAATCTAATGCCCATTCCTATTTCAGCTCCCAAAGGACTGTCAAGCTTGGGAATGGAGAGGTTAGGTTGGGATTGGCCTCCATGCATCCGTTAGTGACAACCACTTTGGCCCCTGCACCGCTTTGTGTAGAAGTACACAACAGCGCCAAAAGCCACAGTCTCCCCTCTTTGGCTCCTCTTGTGAGCCACCTGGTCGATCTCAACTCCCCTCGCCCCCTCAGGACTCCCTCAGGCCTAGATAGGCGCTATTAAAATGTCCCACTGGATTCAGAGTGGTCCTGGACCCAAGCCCTCCTGAGCTGGACTTGGGATTTCACCCACAGAGCTTCAATCAATCAATCAATCAATGGTATTTATTGAGCACTTTCTAAGTACAATCTAACAGAATTAGCAGGTACATCTCTTGCCTATAGTGAGCTCACAGCCTGGAGTGGGAGGTTGACAAGATGAATAAATAATTTGCCATATATAATTTAAAGATATGTACATAAGTGCTGTGGGGTTGGGGCCAATATCAAGTGCCCAAAGGTCACAGATCCGAGTGCAGATATGACGCAGAAGGGAGAGCGAGCCGGGGAAATGAGGGGCTTAACTGGGGAAGGTCTCTTGACTTCCTTTATTCCTCTCCCTTTTTCTAGGTTATTAGTCCTAAACTGAGAACAGGGAACCAGTTTCTTTTAGCTCAGTTGTGATACAACAGAGGTTTCAGACACGTTTCCTGCCCCCAAGAAGCTTACAGTCTGAGCCCCTGTGAGAACCAGGAAGCACGTTAAACTGATAATAAATTGCAGGAAAATGTGCGAACTGAGTAAGATTCAGCAAAGCTCACACAGTTCTGTTCCCACAACGACAACAAAATGCTCCTTGACGTCGATCTTATCATTGGATTTACTCAGTCCATCAGTGGTATTTATTAAGCACTCACTTTGTGCAGAGGATTGTACTACGTGCTTGCGAGAGGACAATACAGCAGAGTTGCCCGCAAAGAACTTATGGTCTTGAGGGGGAGATAGATGTTAATATAAATAATGTATAATATGTAATTTAGAGATAAGTACTTAAGTGCTGTGAGGCCTAAAGGTCCCAGATCCAAGAGCATAGATGGCACAGAAGGGAACAGGAGCCTGGGAAAAGAGGGCTTAATTGGGGAAGACCTCTGTACCAGCTCGCGACCCTGATTCTTTTCCTCTTTCATCTCTGTCTTTCCCTCTAGTAACTCATACGGACATGTTGCCTTTGTCTTCTTGAACCTACATCCAGTTACCCTATAATATAAGGGTTGCATTATCCCTCATTAAGGAAAATGGGTGCTATAATCCTCTCCCGCTCCGATATCACACACCAATAATTTTTTCTGAAGCCGTGGGATGCTATATCCTAACGGGCTTACGTTATTGAACAAATGTTCCCTAATTTCCTAACAACAATTCTAGCCAAAATGGGTAATGAAAACACAGGCTACAGCCGGAGTGTGCTTAGATTTTTCACCAGCACAACTTCCTGTGATAACATGTTCATTATGCTTTGCATTTTGACGAAGTCTTCTCTTTTGATTGTTTGGAACTGACCACCTTAAAGCTCTCTCTCCCTCACCCTATCACTGTAGACTTGGGTGAACAATAATTTTGTGCCTGCCCTGTCCACGCTTTTCATGATTTTGCCGACTTCAACCACGATCCTTCTCAGCCTACATCTTTCTAGCCTGAAAAGTACAAACTTTTTTCAGCTAGAAAGACTCCCCTGGAAAGTAATACAGATCACTCTTTAGTTTTTCCTTTGGGGTTTTTTTTTTTTTACAGGCTCAGTGAAAGGTAAGAGTGGGTCATTAAATTTTAACACGATAATGAGAGGCCGGATGAATAGTTAGGCAGAGCTGAGACCAGCTCTTTCACTCCCTCTTCAACGTTGCACTTTCACCTGGGTAAAGCACAGAGTTGTCTTGAAGGTTTTTGTGCTTGACGAAAGGCATGTTAACCATATAGGAAAAACCTTTCCTCTTTCTGTTGGAAAGCATTATCAAAGACTTGCAACCCAATGTATCTCCAATTTGTCGTGAGCTGTAATGGAGCCGGTGTAATGAGAATTGGTGTACATGTAACAAATGTCGAACCAGTGATAAGAAATTTTGCGGTTTCCCTCTGTCCCATTTTCTCTGGCAGATCAATAGTGAGAAATCAAGCAAGCAGAGGCTCTTCAGAGTTCCTTTTGGAAGGAGAATGTTTGCTTGTCACCTTCCTGATGCCACTCTGAAAATTGGAGGGTTTTTTTTTTTTTTGCATCAATAGGGCTGGCATCCATCCACAGTGGTACAGGCCCAGGATCTAGACCTTGCCAGGTTTTGTTAGTTTCTTTCAGCCAGGGGATCCAGTCTTCCAAAATTGGGAATGGTTCTTTGTCGGCATTTCTACCGAATGATTCCTTAAGCATTTTTTTTATGGTTTTTTAACAAAACAAAAGAACAAATCTTGCTCTTATTGTTGCCCACAGGTGAGATTGGGTTTTGTATTAAAATAGTTTTTGAATAGCTCACGGATGCTGTAGTTGTACCCATTTTTTGCGCATTTTTCCCATCACACTTGTATTTAATACTTTTAATCACAGTATCTCTAGTTACGGCCAATAGGAATGGTCCCCAGATGATAGTATTTATCAAGCGCTTGCTCTCTGTAGAGCACTCTATACTAAGCATTTGGGAGAATTCAAGTAGAGGCTGTAGATGCTATCCCCACTCTCAGGGAGCTTACAATCTAGCGGGAGAGCTAAACCCCAAGAAGTATTAGGGTATAAAGATCTGAACATATTTAGTAGAGGCCTCCTGCCTTAATGGAAGGATGTTAAAGAGCTAATTCTACATCCACTAGACTTTCTGAGTTTATCTCTTTCCCATGCAGTACTCAGCTGAAGGTTCTCTCCCAGTCAAGGGGAGGCTAGGCTAGAAACCACCTTCCTTGACCTCTAAATAAACCTTCCTAGCCTCTAAGAACTTGTTCTTCTCCTCCAACAGCCTTCTGCCATCTCTGCCTTAAACCCCAGAGATTCCTAAATTTGTATTGCCCAGGCTAGCATGTCAGTGATGGGGATTCCCAAAAGGGGTTGAGGGAAGGGAGCTGTTGTGTAGCCAGTGGAGCAACATTCCCGCTCTTCTCGCCAACAAACTGTGCATGGATTTCAGAAAGCAAGACGAGTAGAGGAAGTGTTTTAAGATAAAGGGAAACCTAAACCTCAGACGATGCTGCGACCCAGCTGAAAACTGGGAGTCAGTTGGTGAGGCTAGACCAGCCTGGTGATCTGCTGCAAAAGCTGTATATGAAAAGGGAGACCAAGAGGCAAAGGCAATACAACGACGGGCAATTGTTTTTTGTATCCAATGTGGCTGGAACTGTAAACCCCATGGTGGCCTTTTCAGTCAGTAGTGTCATCTTTGAATACGAAGGACAACTATATATAACCGAAAAGATGATTTGGGCTTTGTTGTAATGAGTCTAGGGGCCTTCCCTGCCATCTGGCCGATGGAGGCGATGGGACCAGAGAGAGAGGGAAGGAGATGGTGGGGGAGATGAGTTTTTAAGAAGAGTCAGAAGGATTTTTATTTTTTTAACTTGTGTCAGGAACATCTTTTTGCCTTTTATTTGATCGAGTGCCTGGGCCTTTCAGTGGGGCTGGTCAACACTGGACTGATTATTTTACTGGTTACTGATTATTTTACTGGTTACTCACATGGGTTCTGGGGTAGTTGTTTGGAATTTTCCTCCTCTTGGAAAGCACGAAATGACCCACAGTCCAATAAATCGTTATCGTCTGGGCTTTGCTCTAGTGGGGATTTCAAAATTTTGGTTTGGTGTGCTTTGGCTTCTGCCTTTGAGTTTTCTTCTCACAGGGTTGTGAGCATGATTGTCAGCATAGGCATAAAGAAGCACAACATACAGTAGGAACTTTTCTTTGGGTTGTGTTAAATAACAGGCTGATTATTTTATGGGGACTAAATACTGCAGAGCAATTTGAAGACAGTTGTTAAAATTGAACACTCCCACCTATTTCTCTCATTTAGAGAAATCATTTCAATGAAACCCCCTTATCTGAATTTCTTTCTCATGACTTTTCCAATTTCATGTTCAGGACTTTAGATCATAATAATAATTGTGGTTTTTCTTGAGTGCTCACTATGTGCAAAGCACTATACTAAGCACTGGAGTAGATACAAGATAATCAGGTCCCAAAAGGGGCTTACAGTCTAAGTAGGAGGGAGAACATTGTGCTGATGAGGGAACTGAGGCACAAAGAAGTGAAGTGGCTTGCCGAAGGTCACACAGCAGGTACGTGGTGGAGTCAGGATTAGAACTCAGGTTCCTAGATGCCCAGGCTCTTCCTACTAGGTCACACTGCTTCTTCTCAAAGTAAATGGGGCCAGAGGAATGTACTATTTCTCATCTGTTTTGTTGGGCAGGGTTAAACTGAACAGTCACGTATACAGATCAACAGAATATGCAGTGATGGAGGATCCTTCCCTTTCAGCTCTGTTCCAATCTTAGCTCCTGGTATTTTGCAGGAATACCCCAGGAAATAAAAGGAAGGACTTTAGATGGGCTTGAAAATGTATCTTAATTCAACTTGGGTGTTCTGTAGATTTGTAATCATACCCATGTAATGATTAGAATGCTTATAAGAGTGATGGAAGTTCTGCTAATGTGTCCCTTATCCTAAAAATACCTTCCCTTGACCTCACGGCTCCCTTTAACTATCACCCCATCTCCCTCCTACCAAACCCTCTCCAAACCCCCTGAGCGAGTTTCCTACACCCACAGCCTCCACTTCTTCTCTTCCAGTTCTCTCCTTGACTCCCTCCAGTCTGACTTCTGCCCCCTTCATTCCATGGGCACTGCCCTTTCTAAAAGGAAGACCACCTTCTTGCCAGATACAATGGCCTCTACTCCACCCTAATCCTCCTTGACCTTTCAGCTGCCTTTGACACTGTGGACCTCTTCCCTTCTCCTGGAAATAGTATCTAACCTTGGCTTCATTGACGCTGTCGTCTCCTGGTTCTCCTATCTCTCGTTTGCACCTACGGCTTCAGCTATGATTTCTACTCTGGTGATTCCCAAATTTGTCTCTCCAGCCCTGCCCTCTCTCCTTCCCTGCAGTCTCGCATTTCCTCCTGCCTCCAGGACATCTCTATTTGGATGTCTTGCAGGCACCTCAAACTTTAAGTGTTCAAAACAGAACTCCTCATCTTCCCACCCAAACCTTGACCTCCCCTGTGTTTCCCATCACTGTAGACAACATTGCATCTGTGCAGATATCTAGCTAAAATTGAAGCCTCTTTAAGCCCTGGCTCTCTCCAATCATGGGGCTGTGACTGTGAGCCCACTGTTGGGTAGGGACCGTCTCTATATGTTGCCAACTTGTACTTCCCAAGCGCTTAGTCCAGTTCTCTGCACACAGTAAGCGCTCAATAAATACGATTGATGATGATGATGGGGCTAAGTTGCCTGAGCCAGCTCTTTTCCCAGTGATAGCCTTTTTGTGCCTAGTTTTCTTCGTGAACCTGAAGAAATTGCTCTATGTGCACTGAGCCTTAGTTTCCTCCTTAGGAAAAAGTTAGGTGGCCCTGACCAGTTTAATATGGGTGTCTGTGTGCCTGGATAGCCTAACAGTCATAAGGCCTTTTGGCAATGTAATGTGCTAAAAATGTTTCGTCATCAGCAGCAGGTAGGATTTTGTGTATGAATTTGTGGGGCCTGGGTTTATTTTACTGGTATCTTGTCTTTATGTTTTTTTAATGCTGTGTTTAATCTTTCTTATGTATCTATGCCAGTCCCCTCTCCCTCCATTTTATTTTTAGATTATGAGACTGCCCTGAGGGGCAGTGCCTGTGTCTCATTCCCATCTGGGTATTCTTTCCCAATGCTTCTTTCAGTGTTCTGCACCCATTAAGCACTTAATAAATAATTCCTACTACTGCTGCAGTGAAGCAATACAGAGCCATGCACATATGGTAATGCTTAAATGATACCCCTTGGTTATAAAGACTGTTCATTTGTGATAAAAGAAGATGAGAGAACTAGGAAAGTAACACGGCCACTTAGATTCTGTTCCATTGGCCTTTTGGACGGGAACTGTTAGAGAAGCAGCGTGGCCTAATGATTAGAACATGTGCCCGGGAGGCAGAAGGACCTGGGTTCTAATCCCAGCTCCCCCACTTGTCTGTTGTGCAAGTTTGGGCAAGTCACTTAATTTAGAGGCCCCAGTTACCTCATCTGTAAAATGGAGATTGAGACTGTAAGCCCCTTGTGGGACATGGACTGTGTCCAACCGGATTATCTTGTGTCCACCCCAGTGCATACAACAGTGCCTGGAACATAGGAAGTGCTTACCAAATACCCTTAAAAAGCAAACAAAGAAAAAAGTGCTTTCTATATCTACCATTAGTCCATTTTCTATGGTCAGGTGGATTGATCACAGCTTGCAAACTTTTTGAGTGGATTTGACCTGGATATACCGTGCGACAGAGAGGCAGTTCTCCGAAGTTCTCTAGGTCCTCAGAGTGCACTGTAGATTATTACCACTGATTCACAGAGTCCCAAAATACTAGGGCTTGCAAGTAACAACGATGGCTCCAGGAAAGGTAGTGTGCAAAAATCATCTTGGGTTTATAATAACATTCCTCCGAAGGCTTGCAGAGAACAAGTTCTTTAGACACAGGATCCATCCAAATTAAAGCATAGCCGATGCCCAATTATCGGATCTAGTGATCTAATCTAATGGAGAGCGTTGGCCTGAATAAGGTAACTCGGGAGTGGAAGTGAGGGGAAGCAGCGCGAGAGTCACCTGGGGGAAAGCGGGGGATAGTTTCAAATCAGTGGAGCCTGAAGACAGCTGTTGTAGATGCTGTGGTGAGAGAGTAAGAGGGAAGGATCTGCTTTGGATTATTCATTAAACAAGAGAAGCAGCATTGCCTAGTGGATAGAGCACGGGGCTGGGAGTCTAAAGGATCTGTGTTCTAATTTTGGCTCTGTCACAAGTCTGCTATGTGACCCTGGGCAAGTCACTTCTTTGTGTCTGTTACCTCTTTTATAAAATCGGGAGTAAGATTGTGAGTCCCCTGTGGGACGTGAACTGTATCCAACTTGTAGCCTGTATCTACCCCTCTGCTTCAGTACAGTCCCTGGCATATAGTAAGCCCTTGACAAATGCCATTTTTCAAAAAAAAGAACAAACAAAAATTTAAACAAGTATATTCCATTTGTAGATAACGAGGAGTTGACAGCACATGCCTTTATCATCTTAGGCTTGGAGCTCGTGGTCTATATAGAGGTGCCTTGAGTGTCGGGGGTTGCTAAGACGAAGAGAGGGAAATTCGGTTGCTGTCTGATGAAGTTTCATAAATTGGAGCTGTTAAAATGGAATGTCATGGTCTCCTTTCACGCACACTGTATGAAACCATTTTCTCAAAGGTTGAGAACCATTGAAGAGGAGCCCCAAACACCCCAGGTGCCTAGCTTCCCTAAGCAGAGGTTCAGAAGTGAGAGATGGTTTTAAATATAGATGATCTACTTTTTTGGCAACATTGCACCTCAGTAGGACTCACTGTACCTTGGGCGAGTGGAATGAAGAAAGACATTGGCACCTTGTGCCCGATAGGCTTGTTTATGAAATATAAACTCCCCTGAAAGGAGAGGGCAGGGAGGGAAGGATCTGGACGAAGCTCAGCTTTGGTGTTTGAGAGAAAAATACCCATCCTTCCGCCCCCATTCCCACTGCTTTAATTCTCCTGTGAGGCATCAAGGCATATTGTACTGGGTTCTGGGTTCACCCCTGCCTCATCCCCCCAGTACTTTTGTACAGATCCACAATTTATTTATATGAATGTCTGCCTCCCCCTCTAGACTCTAAGCTCAGTCGTTGACAGGGAAAGAGCACCTGTTCCATTTTAGCCCCCTCAGTGAGAACCTACCAGCCTTTTGAGCTATTTATGTAAGCACCTCCCAAATGGTGAAATTTTTGTCCAGAGTTTCGGTATTGACGTGTTGGCCCCTGGGCAACATCAAAAACTTTTAGTTCAAGAAGTGCACATCTGCCTTGGGTTACTTAGTACGGCTAGCACAGCTTCTCCACGTTTTCCCTGATGGCCCGTCTGAGAGATATGTTGAACTAGGATTACAAAATGACCATGCCACTTAAATGTACAGAAACATCGTCTTTATTATTCATCAGCAGCTGTTTCTCCCTCCCCACTCCCCCTTTCCCAGTGCCCAAACTGATGTCATTTCCCACTTGGCAAGGGCTCAGGTTTTGCTCTGTCTGAGATATGTCACAGGGGAGGGGGAAGGACCTGAGCGAGGAAAGCAGGAGGCAGTATGTTGCGTCCCAGGACCCTGTTTACTTAGTATTCTTTGCCAAGAAAGCCCGGTTCAGATAGAATCGCCAGCCCAGCCTGTCCGCATCAGATGGGGAAATGGTTGTTTCAGGACTTTAAAAAACCTTCGTTCCCAACATTACAGTGGACAATGCACTTGCAGGATGCCTTTCCTTTTGGGTCTTAGACAGGTAATTAGCTTGCTTGTGTGTGAAATGCTTTTGACTTGGGAAAGGGAGGGAGGAGGCAGGGACAAAGTGTTTGGGGTGGAAAAAGGATTGAGAAAACGTCTCACCATTGGCAGCAGGACGGTGTACAGTTCCCCGATTTCCTTCCCCCCTTCTTTTATTACTCGCTCACTCTTCCATCCACATCAATCAATTGTATTTATTGAGCGCTTACTGTATGCACACCACTGAACTAAACGCTTGGGAGGGTACAGTATAACAGAGTTGGTAGACACATTCCCTGCCACAATGAGCTTAGAGTCTAGGGGGGAGAAAGACATTAATATAAATAAATTATGGATCTGTTCATAAGTGCTGGAGGGCTGAGGGGAGGAGCTGTTGAGTGGTGGGTGACTGCAGTGTTTCTTCAGACACCATAGAACTATAAACTGCACAGAAAAACAATTTGGGAGTGGGCAAGGTTCATCATGAAGGCTTCTCCTTTAACCTCCCTCTTTTAATTGGGAATTTAACGATGCTATCTATTCTCAGAGATCTTTAGTTCCTATTCAGTAACCAATTTATTCCTTGGGGCAGTGGCTTTAAAACTCTACCTCTGGCTACATTCCGGAAGACCTTAGAGGGGACAGAAAAGCAGGGGTAGAAAGGGCCAGAAAGTGGACTCGGAATGCTTCCAATTTCAAGTTTAAAAACCAAACTGACCCCGGGTGCGGAGAGGAAGATTTAATTGCTTGGTGAGCCGCTGTGTGAACAAGGAGCACTAAATTATAGCTGGTAAGCTTGGAATGAGAAACAGTAGCAACTGACCAACCGCCGTCTGACTGCGATCACAGCTGCTGCCAACTGTGTGTCCCAAAGAGTTAGGAAGCCCCCCCACCCCCCAACTTTTACCACTTTTAGTCTGGAAAGCATGTCCGTTATAGGAGTATGCAATTGTAAACTGCACTCAGAGCTTTGGAGATCTGTGGGGAACAAGAGCTGCTTGCCTTTCCCAGTTCTCTGATAAAGGGGGGCAGGGGGGAACGCCCTGAGGCAGCCCTTGCAACCAAGCTAAATGGGTTTTTAGGTTCTGAAGATTGTCAGTTAAATTTCACTTGGAGAAAATGGCTGAATGGGGTGGCCTCGGTTGGGTTTTATGTAATGATTTTAGGTTTCTTTTTGGGAAGAAAACCCCGCTTCTCCAAGGTGCTCGAATCTCCTTTTTAAGAGATTCACTAGTCTTCTGATTTTTCTCGGGGCTGAGTCCTTTGAAAGAAAGGCTTTCCTTAAAACACAAGATAGTGTTTTCCTCTTGAGGAAACCGAGGTACAGCCTGCAGGATATATTTTACTGAAGAGCAAAATGACTCAGTTGCAATGTTTGGATTAGAATCTGTCTCAATTCCAATCCAGAATTGAGACCGTGGCATTTTATTGCCATAAATACGATTGAATGAATGTAATTCCAAATCGGTTCTGTGCAAGAGACTCTCTGGTACAGTGAAAATTTACGGAGGAGAGAGGAGGCTAGAATGGTGGATCATATACAGAGGAGTGGCAGTCAGGTCATCAAAACCACGGGAACTTCTGTCTTTCCTCTTTCTGTCTGTCCTTTGAAAGGCAGTTTTGCCTCCACTCTTTGGTTTAGAGTCCTCATGTGAGACAGAAGAGAATCATTCTTTTCCAGTCAGTTACTACATTCAGTACTAGCTTATGAGGTGTGATCCTGGATTTTATGGGAATTGATATAAAGCTATAGGATGGATGTTATTTGAATGCAGTTCATCAGTAGCTTAGGTACTGTAGCTTCTAATGAGAACCTGCTGTGTATGCTGTCAAATAGTTTCTAGGTAATGTTCAATAATTTATTAAATGGAAGAACAAAGGAGTGTGAGACAAACTAGATTTATTCCCTTTCCTTCCTCCTCTCCTTAACCCCCGCCAAGAGTTTTTACCACTTTGCCAGATTTGAAAATGTATCAGTATGGTGTAGTGGATAGAGCACACGAGCCTGGGGGTCAGAAGGTCATGGGTTCTAATCCTGGCTCCACTCCTTGTCTGCTGTGTGACCTTGGCATGTCACTTAACTTCTCTCTGCCTGTTACCTCATCTGTAAAATGGGGATCAAGACTGTGAGCCCCACGAGGGACAGGGAGGGTCCAACCTGATTTGCTTGTATCCATTGTAGGGCTTAGTATGGTGCCTGGCACACCGTGAGTGCTTAACAAAGACCATTATTATTATTAATAATAACTATGATTATTAATAATAATAAATGATGCCCTGTTACATTTTAGGTCAGGTCTCTGTACTCTGTGTTGCTTAAGCATAAGTCTGGCTTAGGCCAAACTGAGCCCCCTTTTTCCTCTCCCCCTCCCCATCCCCCCCGCCCTACCTCCTTCCCCTCCCCACAGCACCTATATATATGTTTGTACAGATTTATTACTCTATTTTACTAGTACATATTTATTATTCTATTAATTTTGTTGATGTGCATCTAGCTTTACTTCTATTTATTCTGATTACTTGACACCTGTCCACATGTTTTGTTTTGTTGTCTGTCTCCCCCTTCTAGACTGTGAGCCTGTTGTTGGGTAGGGACCGTCTCTATATGTTGCCAACTTGTACTTCCCAAGTGCTTAGTCCAGTGCTCTGCACACAGTAAGCACTCAATAAATACGATTGAATGAATGAATATGGTTTTATGGTCAGAATACTAGCATGATATCTCAAGACCACTTCTTTTTGGATTGGAAAACAGTTGGGGTTTTAAAGTCCTGGGTAATGGAAGTTTCTGTCTTCTGTCACATGTTTAAAACTTTGGTTTCTAGATATTAAATAACCGAGAGAAAGGGTGAATGGATTAAAGCCCAGATAAATCCATCATCTCAGATATAAATGAGGCGTCTCTTTTTAGGAAGTTCATTGAACCTGCACATCCTATCAAGAAAATATTGCCCTTCCTCTAGGGAAACATCCGGTAAATATCATTGATTGATCGAGTCCCAACTGTTAAACTGTTCAGCAGTGTGGGCCGGGCCAATTCTTCAGGAGGAAAGTGAAGAGGCAACCTTGAATTGAAACAGCAGGTAGAATAATAATTGTGGTATTTGTTAACCGTTTACTGGGTGCCATGCACTGTACTAAGCGCTGGGGTGGATACAAGCAAATCGGGTTGGACACAGTCCCTATCTCTCGTGGGGCTCACAGTCTCAATCCCCATTTTACAGATGAGGCACAGAGAAGTGAAGTGACTTACCCAGAGTCACACAATAGACAAGGGGTGGTGCCGGCATTAGAACCCGGAACCTAACTTGTGCCTAACGACCTCAGTCTTCCTGGGGAGAGAGGAGGCCAGAGATGGGAAAGCTTATGGAGGGGAACTACCACACCTCCTTTATTGATAAGTAGTTCTGCTCCTCCGTCCTCCCGTCACAGACCGAACCGGGAAACAGTCTATTACCGGCTGATTTGCTCCAAGCCATTCACATCAAATGGTTAGCCATCATAGGATTAGCCACCACCAAACTAGAAGTAGTCGGTAGAGTACTCTGTAAACTCATCCTCTAGACTACAAGTTCATGGTGGGCAGGGAATGTATCTGTTATGTTGTAATATTGTACTCTCCCAAGTGATGATGATGATGGTTTTTAAGTGCTTACTGTGTGCCAAGCACTGTTCTAAGTGCTTAGTACAGTGGTGTGCACACAGTAAGCCTTCAGTAAACATGATTGACTGGTCTGGATTTCACTTCTGGGCAGCATCATGATACATGGCAGTTGTCCACTAGACTGGTGAGGTCCATGGGTAAGTCCCCCGACCCCTTCCCAAAGCCAGGGGGCCATTTTTGGGTTGGGCCGACTCATCTCCAATTTAGTGCCCCACTGCCACCCCACAGCCAGATCTGTGGGCAGGAGCTGGAGCCAGGCCCGGGCCTGGATTTTTGGCCCAGATAAACCCCTGCAGTGTAAAGCTCTAATGAACAGGCCAAGAAAATCGTGCTGTATGATGCAGATGAATAGGAAATCGGAGACTAAGTTTATACTTCGGGGCTGAAACCTTGACTCTTTCTTCCCAGATGGATTGAATTGATTTTAGAAGCCCTGGAACCAGCTTCAGGAAATATACTGTCTTCATCATCATCATCATCAATCGTATTTATTGAGCGCTTACTGTCTTGCCCTTTATCAAGATGAGCGAGGCAGAAAGGGAGACACACTAACCCTCGTGAATCCTAGAACAATGTGGTGTAAGAAGCTGCTATTTTCATGGGCAGAGGGCTTGTTTCCAACACATTTCCTCGTGCAGTGAAAAGAGAAGCCAGTTGCCTGGAGAGAAACTCAGGAAAGGAGGAATGTAACTCCTTTAGTGATGTAAAACCAGGATGGATCCTAAAAAAAACATCTTTTTCTCTAGGGACAGGCTGTGAGGTTAATAATGCGTGCCCCCCCACCCCGTACCCCCACTTTGGGGCCAAGAAAATGGAATAATTTACTACCCTTTTTTATAAACCAGGAAACAGAAACAACTCTTCCCTTTCCCTCCTTCATTCGTTAGTGCTCAGGCAACAGCTATCCTAAGTCTTACCCAGCACATTTCCAGCACTTTTTGGCTTGTTTGGGTTGACTTGACAATCAAAGTCAGTTGAAATGAGTCCTTAAGGTAGGTCTGCTACAATCGGTTTGTAACATATGGTTGCTACTAGCGTGCTCAGTGCTCTGCTCTCTTAACTAAGAGACCTAAACTCCACAAGAAACTACTGCTTCTTTCCGCTTGACCTTAGAGCTCAGTGTTTCTTGGCTTGTAGTCACCTTTCTTTTCTCCAAAGGGGGAGAGTTGAGGCGCATCCAAGGGAGCATATGAGTTCTTCTCTGCCCCGAGGCAAAAAGGGTTTTGAAAGTGGGTAGTAGTTCACGACCTCCAAATCAACCAGATTTGCTTGAGCTAAATTTGGCAAACACTTCTCTGCTCAAGGAGCAGCAGAAGTAGTATTTATTGGGTGCAGTGCACTGTACTAAGCTTTTGGGAAGTACAAAAGAGAAGCGACTTGTCTCTGCCCTCCTGAAGCTTACAGTCTAATAGGGGAGGCAGATGATGTGAGTTGGGTGAGAGCAAAGCTCCAATAATTGCCACTGATTGATTCAAGTTGATCTGTGCAGCAGCGTACTGTATAGATTGAAGGTTGGGGGCTGGGCTGGAAGCAGGGAGGCCAGCAAGGTGGCTGATGCAATAAAAAGCCGTGAAATGGCTAGAGCTTGGGTCGGCGGGAGTCGGGGGAGCTGTCTGAGTGGATCTGGGAGATGTTGGGGCGGAAGAACCGCTGGATTTGGCAGCAGATTTAGAGAATGGAAAGACAGAGCATCCAGGATAACACCAAGATTGCAGACCTGATTGGATTTCAGTCGTATTTATTGAGTGCTTACAGCGTGCAGGGTATTGTTCTGTGCGCTTGGGATACTACAGTATACTGATATAACAGAGTTGGTAGGCACATTCCATGCTGTCAACGAGCTTACAATCTAGAGGGGGAGACAGACATTAATATAAATAGCGAATCAGTCAGTTGTATTTATTGAGTACGTACTGCGTAGAGAGCATTGTACTAATTGCTTGGGAGAGTACAACATAATATAGCAGACACATTCCCTGCCCACAGTGAACTTACAGACTAGAGTCTAGAGCTTACAGTCTTGTATGTACATAGGTGCTGTGGGGCTGAGGGAGGGGTGAATAATGGGAGCAAATCAGGGTGATGCAGAAGAGGAAATGAAGGCTTAGTCAGGGAAGGCCTCTTGGAGGAGATGTGCCTTCAATTAGACTTTGAAGATGGGAAGATCAGTTGTCAGCTATGAAGAGAAAGGGTGTTCCAGGCCAGAGGCAGGTCTGAGAGAGTCAAAATCAAGGTACAGTGAGTAGGTTGGCGTGAGAGGAGCGAAATATTTGGGCCGGGTTGTAGTAGGAGAGCTGCGAGGTGAGGTAGAATGGGGCAAGGTGATTAGTGCTTTAAAGCCAATTTTAGGAGTTTCTGTTGGATGAAAATGTGGCAAGGCAACCACTGAAGGTTCTCGAGGAGTGGGGAAACGTGGCCTGAACGTTTTTGAAGAAAAGTGATCTAGGCAGCAGAGTGAAGTACTGACTGGAGTGGGGAGAGACAGGAGGCAGGGAGGTGGATATGGTAACCAAGGTGGGACAGGATAAGTGCTTGGATCAATGTGGTAGCAGTTTGGATAGAGAGGAAAGGGAGGATTTTAGCGATGTCATGAAAGTTGAACCAACAGGATTTAGTGGTAGATTGAATATGTGGGTTGAGTGAGTGAGAGGAGTCAAGGATAACACCAGAGTTAGGGCTTGAGAGACAGGAAGGATAATGGTGCCATCTGCAGTGATGGGGAAAATGCGGGGGACAGATTTAGTTTGAGGTGTCAGCAGGGCATACAAATGGAGATGTCTTGAAGGCAGGAAGAAATGTGAGGCTGCAGAGAGGGAGAGATCGGTGCAGGAGATGTAGATTTGGGAATTATCCACGTAGAGGTAGTTGAAGCCATGGGAGTGAATAGAAGGGGACCCAGGACTGAACCTTGAGAGACTCCCACAGTCGGGCGGGGGGAGGCAGAGGAGGAGCCCACAAAAGAGACTGAGAATGTCAGAGAGATAGGAGGAGAACCAGGAGAGGACAGTCAGTGAAGCCAAGGTTGGATAAAGTTTCCAGGAGAAGGGGATGGTGGACGGTTTTATTATTGGTTGCTGTTTTGTTCTCCGACTTGGTTAGTTAACACACCATCCAAACAGGCGTACACATCAGAGCATGTCTCTTTGCTTAGCTACTGTATCTTGTTTTCAGGCACCACACAGTTTATCATGTGGTTTTCATTTGGCATTTAGCAGTTGCAGCCTCCCCACTGTGCCATGCTCCGAATACTTCGTTCCTAGCTGTCCAACACATCTGTTCTGGACATTGACTGTGAGGGAATCTTGCAGAGCTGGTGGGTTAGGAATGCTATCCAGGCAGACAGGCTCCTAGATTCCTCCTCCTTCTCTCAGGTTCTTCATTCTGTGCTCCAGGCCCCGGCCTCCGCTTGTTTCTTGTAAGCTTGCCATGGAATACTTCGGAGGTCAGATGTTAAGGTTAGACGGCCCAGGAGGAGACTTTGTACTAAGCAAATGAAAATTTCATAGCTGGAGCTCCCAATTGATTTCCCGTAGGATCAGCTTGTGCTTTAGTTTACACTGGGAGGTCGAGAGGCATGTGCAGTACGGAGAGGGGTTTGAACGAGTTTAATCCTTCCTGGTCAGTTTGTCAGGAGCAGCACCTCTGCGTCCTCATTCTGAAGCCAAACTTTTCATTTATCTCTTGTGGACCGAACCTGAAAGTCGGGGGTGTGTGTGTGCTCAAAAATCATAAAGCCAGAATACTGACAAGAAGCAAGTTTGAGACTGAGCTGGATTTTGTTGCCAGAGCTTGCACTGCGGGTAACTGACTTTGGGTAAAACGGTTTAAATCCCCACCCTTAGGTTACCTGTTGTTGGGATTTTAAGGAGGGCTTTTCAATTAGGGAAATTCCTGCTCTTCTTAATGTTGCTGCTGAGGGACAGAGAAATCTATTTCCTAGACTGAATCAGATGGCAGCGAAGCCATTTTTGGTATAACTCCCTCTCTGAAGCAGAAATAAACAGCTTCCAGGAACTGTGCTGAAATTTCTGTCAACACTAAATCTGGGGCTGTTTTTCAGACAGACAAGTAAACAGAGGGGAGCCCCATTGGCTCTGACATCTGTAACAATGAACTGGAAAGTATGGCGATTATTTAGTTCAGGAACTTATTTTTACTTAGATTAAATAGCACCCTGATAGAAATGGCAGTTTGTAAATCCTTTTAAAAATATATCTGGGAATAAACAGCACAGTGTAGTGGCTAGAGCACGGGCCCGGGAGGCAGAAGGTCATGGGTTTTAATCCCAGCTTCACCACTTGTCTGCTCTGTGGCCTTGGGCAAGTCATTTTACTTCTGTGGGTCTCAGTTACCTCATCTGTAAAATGGGTATTGAGACTGTCAGCTACCTCATCTGTAAAATGGGTATTGAGACTGTGAGCCGCATGTGAGACGGGGACTGTGTCCAACCCGATTTGCTTGTATCCACCCCAGTGCTTAGAAGAGTGTCTGGCACATATTAAGCACCTAATAAATACCATTATTATTATTATTAATAAACATTTAACTTCAGCATTTCAGATCTACTAAGACTTTTTGTATTGTTTGTATATTATATATATATATATATGTATATATATTATCTAGACTGTGACCCCGCCTTCTAGACTGTGAGCCCGCTGTTGGGTAGGGATCGTCTCTATATGTTGCCAACTTGTAGTTCCCAAGCGCTTAGTACAGTGCTCTGCACACAGTAAGCGCTCAATAAATACGATTGAATGAATATATATATATATAGTATATATTTCTATTTTTTTTATTCTTTTGTATTTCAAGTTGGACATCTTTGCCCAAGTGATCTTGATTTTGGAAATTAAAACTTCCTGTTTAATAAACAGCAAGTTAAGTCTTGCATCCCCAATCCAAGCTCCCCATTTCTTTCCCGTTTCACCTGGTTTTGGTAGCTTGTTGCTTGGTTTTTCCCACGGGCTTCCTGGCAGGAAAAGTGCAATTCAGTATCAAATCCCTTCTGAATGTCACTAACTGAATATGACGAAGCGCTCTGCCTTGTCTTATGTTAGGGATGTTGGACTGGTAAAAATTGTAAAAGCGGAACAGTGCTACCTAGCAGGGGACAAGGGGAAGGAGGAGAGGGCTGAGTGGGGAATGAATGTGTGCAGTAGAGGATTCCTTTTTTTTTTTTAAATATAAACGCTTACTATGTGCTAGGCAGTCTACTAAGTGCTGGGGCAGATACAAGATAGGTTGGACACAGTCCGTGTCCCACGTGGGGCTCACAGTTTTCATTCCCATTTTACAGATGAGATCACTGAGGCACAGATTTGTGAAGCAACTTGTCCAAGGTTACACAGCAGACAAGTGGTGGAGCTGGGATTAGAACCCAGGTCCTTTTGACGCCTTGGTTCAGATTCCACCCACTAGTCACACTGCTTCCCATTTTGTTGCTTGGTAAATCACCCTCTCTAAATTTGGGTTGAGTGGAGGGCTGACCCTCAGCAGAGCTACCTGTAGAAGCAGATTCAGTCCTCATCTTTTAAGCAGACGCTGCCTAATACGTCCAATTGAATGATGGCTGTGTGGCCGTACTACTGCTTGAGGACTTGTGAGACTGGACAGCTTTCGTCCTTTGGGATCTTCAAAGGTGAAACCATGGTATTTTAATAATTAGGGTACTTGTTAAGCACTTACTATGTGCTAATCAACTACATTAAGTGCTTACTGTGGTGTAGAGCACTGTCCTAAGCTTCTGGGAAAGTGCAGTGTAACAGTTGGTAGACATGTTCCTTACTCATAATACACTGTGCTGAGCCCTGGGGGAGATGCAAATCAATCTAGTATTTTTGTTTAATGGTATTTGTTAAGCACTTACTGTGTGCCAGGCACGATACTAAGTACTGGGGTAGGTACAAGCTAATTAGGTTGGAGGCAGTCCATATCCTACAGGGGCACACTGTCTTAATCCCTCTTTTTCAGATGTGGGAACTGAGGCACAGGGAAGTGAAATGACTTGCCCAGGGTCACACAGCAGACAAGTGGCAAAGCTGGGTTTGGAACCCAAGTCCTTCTGATTCCCAGGCCCCTGCTCTACCCCTGCCCTACTTCTTGATAGGGAGAGGAGTAGTGATAGTGAAGGGAAAGCCCTCTTTACCACATGGGGCTCAAAGTCTAAAACCCTCTTAACGCCCTTAGATCTGAGCGAAAGCCCCAAGTAAGAAATTAAGGCCCTGCATAACTACCTTACGGCAGACTTGAGGTGAATGGATTAACTGAATGGATTAATGTCCCAGTTTAGGCAGGATTGATCCCATCATTTGTCGTCCTCCACCTAAAAGTTCTTCCAGACCTAACTGCCCCGGAAAATCTAAAGGAGAAGTGAATGGTCTGTGAGATGGGGGTACATCTGAGGATAATAATAATAATGATGGCATTTATTAAGCGCTTACTATGTACAAAGCACTGTTCTAAGCGCTGGCGAGGTTACAGAGTGATCCGGTTGTCCCACGGGGGGCTCACAGTCTTAATCCCCATTTTACAGATGAGGGAACTGAGGCCCAGAGAAGTGAAGTGACTCGCCCAAAGTCACACAGCTGACAGTTGGCGGAGCTGGGATTTGAACCCATGACCTCTGACTCCAAAGCCCGCACTCGTTCCACTGAACCTCGCTGAGGAGTTGCACAGGAGGGAGATCAAGACCATTTCAGCATTCTTTTCTGGGTTCCTCCACCCTCCTCTGCCCCATTCTCCATTTTCCCCTTTGACTCTGTCCCCTTTTACGCCTGCCCCCAAAATCCAGCTTCTTCCCGGGGAGAGCAGCGTGCTGTGATGCCTCAGCAACAGGGGTGTGATTGAAGTCCCTGAAGATGTTTCAGAAGGGGGTGCTTGACCTCATCCAAAATTGCTACCACCAATCAGGTTTTCCAGCTTGATTAGACTTTCGCTATTTCCAGTTTACCAGAGAGACCGTGTGAGCTACAGTTCGCCATGCATCATGAACAGGAAGTCTTATAGTGGAGAAATGCAGGAAAATGGACCCCTTTCCAATGTCGTGAAGATTGAAGCCATCTACATAACTTTTTCACCAATCTTGCCCATTAGAAAGATTTTTTTTTTTTTTAATGGAGATTACTGTTTGAATAGTTTGCAAATTCCATGGCTGGGTCAACCTGGAAATGAGCTGGGTTGATCTTCTCCCACTCCCTTCTGCGTCGCCCTGACTTGCCCCCTCTGTTCTTCCCCTGTCCCAGCCCCACAGCACTTATGTACATATCTGTAATTTTTTTATATTAATATCTGTCTGCCCCCCCTCCATACTGAAACTCGTTGTGTGCAGGGACTGTTTTTGTTTACCATTTTATTGTACTTTCCCAAGCACTTAGTACAGTGCTTAGTAAGCACGCAATAAATATGATTGAATGTATGCATGAATAGAAGGATTGAAGGTGCTATGTAGGGCTTTTGGGGCCAACCCAAGTTGGGGATCAACAAGCCATGACCCCTGTTTAAAAAAGGGAACCTTTCTGTTCAACGTGTACCCCTTCTTCCCCCTGACTTCCAAGAGGCTCTTGAGCAGCACATCACTGTGGGGCTTGCCACGTGCCGTATTTCCCAGGAGGAGCAGGGTCTTGGGGAAGCAGCATGGGGCTGGGAATCAGGAGACTTGGGCTCTTGGCTCAGTTTGGTCACTGACCTGCTGGCTGAATCTGGACAAGTCTCTTAACTTCTCTCTGCCTCAGTTTCCTCATGTGTTGAATGAAGACACCACCCCCCATTCCCTCCCGCCACAGTACTGTTGGGAGGAAAAAATAATGTAATGAGTATGAAAGCACTTTGGAAAAATATACCCCAAACACATTCAAGGGTGGTAGTGGTATAGTTGAGGATAATGTTATTGTTATTATTATTACCATTCCCTCCCCTTTACTCAGAACAACCCAATACCCCGGATAAGAAACATTAGGGAAGTGGCAGCCCCACTTAAGAAGCTGCCTATTTTTCCGTCTCCCTAAAGTATGACATTTACTCCACACACTGTGTAGCGGAACAGCAGTTTCCCTAGGAAGGAGAATGGCTCATATGAAGAAAGTGTCTCCAGAATTGGAGTGTTAAATGATTCAGGTGGAAGCACATCTGTCCTACCTATCCAAGGTATTTTTGGGGACTCCCCTCTTCCCCCCCGTGGCTCTTGTTCTAGGGGCCTATTAAGAGACTGAAGGAGAGAACCGTTATTTACCTGACTTGGAGGTGCTATATTTTTAAAATTCTTGAAGGCTTTGTCAATGCTAGAACCAGACTATCAAGCAACTTCTTAAGTCTAGGACATATTGAAATAATAGTAATCGTAGAGGAGCTACTTCGTTGTCAATGATCCGTGAAGTAATTATGATCCTTTGGATGCTGTTAAGATTAATTGGAGGTATTATCAAGTAGTTTTGTGTCACAATTGACCTCCTCCTCGACAATTGCTGTTTTCCAAGTGTGCTTTTGACATGACTTTCAAAAACACTGGGGCAGGAAAGTCACTAATGATGTAAAATAACTAAACAGAAGTCAATTTTACTGTTTCCTCTGTAGTAGCAGCAGCTAGCAAACCTTAAAATGGAGCTAATTGGCTGAGAAAACATTGATACGTGCTATCCTTAAGGAAAAAATCCAGTGCCACAGAAATATTCAGAGGACCAGTATTTTCATTGAAAAGCACTCAGTGGAACTCGTTTTTATTTTTTATTTAAAGATTGTTGTAGAAATTGGAACATTTAAACTTGGGCATTTGCTGTTTTTGCCTCTAGCCAACCTAAGAAGCAAAGAGGCCCCACTCTCAACTCTATTTATATTCATCTGCCAAACCACTCACAGTTTTATACTGGGCATGGAAGCGGTCCTAATTTCTTTCCCCTAGCAGTGTGATGTTTGTTTTAAAAGTACAGGTGGCTGGCTTCCCAGGGGCAGTTGCCTTTCAGCTGAATTTCTAGAAAAATTTTACAAGTAGAGAGTGAGGGAATTAAAGCCAGAAAAGCAGGAACATATTTCCCTCAGTTTTTATGTTGGTGCTAAGAAAGTTCTCGCACTGATTAAATTGACCTTTACAACTGCTAGGCTAAGAATAGCAACTGTAGGACCTGGATACTGCCGAGGAAAATTTTTTAATCCTTCAGGTTTTGCTGCCATCAAAGAGAATGAGGTAACTTTTTTTGCACGTGTTCATATATCAACATTGCTCATAACTTTTAAATTATGGAAATTATTCTTTCCAGCCCTGGGCACGTCTTGTTCACACATGTTTCTTTTCCCTTCATGCCAGTCCTCGGTTTTCAGCAACAGGGTTGTGGAATGTTTGTCTAGCAAGTGATGGACCAGGGGCATTGGCATGCGTTCTTAGCAACTAAAATCCTTGGGTCATTACTGATATGAAAAGCTTTGGAATGTATGCTGCGACTCTTACTAGTATCAGTATTATTATCGAATTATTATTATGATCGTGGTATTTATTAAGCTCTCGTTATGTGTCAAGCACTGTTCTAAGCTCAGGGGGATCCAAGTTAATCAGGTCAAGCACATATTTTAAAAGCCTATAGTTCAAGTCACCCTTGGCTGAATGTGTGACAGACGGCCTTCTGAAGAAGCCATTGAATACCCTATAAATAATAACCTGAAAGGCAAGACCTAGCTTGGAGTGAAGGGTTTCAACCTTTATTAAAGCTTTCTTCATCCCAAGCATCTTTCAGCAGTTGCTAATGGTGATTTTTGTGAGCAACGTGACGGGGTTGCTTTGGTTATTCAGACAGTATGTATTCCTTCAGGCAGATACCTGTCAAGGCCCTTTAATTAAAGAAAATGGAACAGCAAGTAAACAAAGCTTTTTCCTGAGACAGAAGCGCTTCTGAATTTGGGGAGGAATTTTGAGTCGGAGTCGTGGCTTGTGACCTGACGGCACCTCTCCCGACAAGCTTCTCCCGTCACACCGTTTGCCCCCCTTTACCTGGAACAACCTCACGGATACCGAAGTGAAGAAAAAGGTCATTCCAGACCTAGGGGAATTGGCCGAGTGGCCCACCAGACAGAATTCCTCCGTCGGAGTCGGGCAGGGGCCGTGACTCCTGGGATTCTGCCGGTTCCAGGAAGGTGGAGGCATAGCAGAAGAATGAGTCAGGCCCTACTTAGTACCAGGCCTTCTGTCTCCGGGGAAGGGAGTGTTGAGAGAAAAGTAGACACCGGCAGTCATAAGGATACCGCTTGTTTAGATTGAAAACACTTTCAGTAGCATCCAGCTGCACTTAGAAGCAGTCGGCCACACCTCCTTTAGAGTCCGTGCCTCTTCTGGGGAGATATGTGAGAAAGAAACGGAGCCAGAGTCCTCCTTTGTGTCAGGGGATCGAGAACGGCTCATCCTCTTGAAGAGCTAGGCAAGCAGTTTGATCTGTGCCCGTGTGAAGTTGCGTTAAAAATCCTGCGTTTGTCAAGATGCTAAATTTGAGGGGCAGGGAGGAATCCCAATACTAGTGCTGCTATAAAATCTGACTGCTTTGAAAATAGTTTGCCCACCCTGGGACAAAAAGCAAGTGAGAGCGAGGTTCAGTTCATCCTAATTATAACAGGCGAATGACTCAGGCCTATTGGAAACGTCGGCTACGGGGACTTCAGTTGCTAACTACTGGCGTGCAGGTTCAGTTTTCCTTTTTAATTATTATTATTATCATTATCACCATTATATTTAAGTGCTTACTCTGTGTCAAACACTGTTCTAACTGCTAGGGTAGCTACAAGTTAATCAGGTTGGACGCAGTCCTTATTCCATTTGGGTTTCACTAAGTAGGAGGGAGAACAGGTAACTGAATCACCGTTTTACAGATGAAGATCCTGAGGCACTGAGAAGTTAAATGACCTGTCCAAGGTCGCACAGCAGGCAAGCGCTTAGAACAGCGCTTTGCACGTAGTAAGCGCTTAACAAATGCCATCATTATTATTATTAAGTGGCAGAGCTGGGATTAGAACCTGGGTCCTCTGACTCTTAGGCCCGTGCTTTTTCTACTAGTCCATGATGCTTCTCTATGATACTCAATAAAAATGTTGCTTGCATAAGGATCACTCCCAACTTGCTTTAAAGGTTTTTTTGTTTTTAAATGGTATTTAAGTGCTTACTACATGCCAGGCACTGTACTAAGTGTTGGGGTAAGAGTCAAGCTAATCAGGTTGGATACAGTCCATGTCCCACACAGGGCTCACAGTCTTTTTCCCTGTTTTGCAGATGAGGTAACTGAGGCACAGAGAAATGAAGTGACTTGTCCATGGTCACACAGCAGACTCGTGGCAGAGCTGGGATTAGAACCCACGTCCTCCGATCCCCAGGCCCATGCTCTCCATTAGATCCCATTACTTCTTGCAGTTTGAAACCTCTGCTTCTGAGTTTGGGTTTTTAACAGCGTTTATTAGAATTCCACAGTTCTGTCAGTACAGTCTATCCCAAGTATTATTTTTGCTTACTTATCCTAAATGGAAATCTTCTGAAAGGAAAAGTTCCTTTAGCATCACTTGTGCATTTCCTGATTTGTCCTGCTCTGTTGGATTTGGTTTTGCAATTGTCAAGGCAGTGCAATGGCTCAGTTTCCAGGGATTGGCAGAGTAACCCGACACTTGGGTGGCTTTCATGGTTTTGAAATGTCCTCTCATCTTTCTCTTCCCATACCCTCACATTCTGTCCTAAAAGGCAGTTTTCGAGGTGTGGCAAAATATTATAGGGGAAGAGTCTGAGGAACCATTCTTGGGTCAGCCAAGGGCAGTACACAGTCCAGTTACAGAGATCTTTATTAGGAGATGAAAATCAATTCTACCTCAAATCCTCCAGGCATTAGTTCCAATCAAATGGGGTTGCTCAATGACTCACTGTCACGCATGCATAGCCCTGTTCACAGTAACTAGAATAGTTTGCTTATTCTCCCCCTCAGCAAGAGGAGCAGGATGTAGTATAGGACAGAATTTAGGGGCTGGCATGCCTGGTTTGAGATCTGCATGATGTATATGTTGTGGACCCACGTGGCTTGTTGAGTTGTTACAAATACTGACGGTTTCTTTTCTCCGTTTAGGAGGGTGGTTTTCTTGCGAATGGAGAAAAACTTAGCAACACAAAAATGACTTACATCAGAAGGTATTAGATGGTTGGCAGTCCCTTGCTCTCCAAAGATGATTTTGGCACCGCAGTTAAGATTAGGATATGGTGTGGCTCTCACATCCTATACATGGGTGTGATTTTTTTTGTTTTTTATTTTTTGCTTTCTGTTTCTCTCCACCCACCACTGCAGAGAAGCTGTTTCTGAAATGGAATATGGCAACTGTTCGATAGCTCCAAAGCCACCCTCCACAACCGTCCCAGCCAAGGGAGTGACGTAGACTCATGTATCTAGTTGAGCTTTTTAAAGGGACTCGCAATAGGAAAAATGCAGTGAAGCAAACTGGAATTTGCCCAGCATAGTGGGGCTGAAGTTTCTATAGTCTAATAATTAAAAATTACAAGAGCAGCAGATTTTTGGGCCTCTCTGAGCGATGGGAGTTTGTATTATCATCCCCGTGACATCCTCACAAACATATTCTACGCAGTGAGGTTTATGTGGTGGTAAAAATGTAGTTCATGTGACAGTTAATCCTGGAAAACTGATGAAAGTATTCCAGGAAAAAATTTCCCCAGGAAGCCAATTTAACCACAACAACAAATTAAAATAAATCCTAAAACATGCTGCTAATTAGGGCTGGATTTTAGAGAAAGGCACACAGTCATCGCCACTTGGCTATAAATAAAGGGAGGCGGCCTTCCACCTTTTGAACATAACACTCATGTTTTAGAATCTGAATTTTCTTTAACTTGGAGGTAGTGGCAGTGCTCCATAATGAATAAACCAGCCGAATTAGAGATCTGTGGTACTGCATGAAGGCTGGGGACGAGAGGATGGATAGGGAGACAGAGCAGAGGTATTTAAGGTTGTAATGTAACATTAAAATTCTTTTTGATTTTAGGATAAGGAAACCTGTGTGGGCATCAACAATCAGAGTTACATATGTGACACGGGACACTGCTGTGGACAGTCGCAGTGCTGCAACTACTACTATGAACTCTGGTGTAAGTGCTTGTCTTTGTGGTGTTTAGCCTTTTGCAATCTGCTTAAAATTTGCCTCTATTGTTCAAGAAATGGTCGGATCTTCCCCTGACGGTGGGCAAGCGCTTCAGCAGCCAGACCCTTCTGGAATCAGAGGAAGGAGAATTTATTCATCTGCCCCCGGGTGTCTTAGCAACAGCTAGGGCAATGATTTTGTGGCTATTATAATAAGGGGACAGGCCTTTCTTGGTCAGTAGGGCTTCAAAATCACTATTGTGATTGTGCTCAGAAAAGCAGGCAGAGAAGAAGCCTCGCCATACCCTTAGTCAGTAGCTATGCTAGAACTGGAGTCAAATGTGAGGTTGTCTCAGTCATGGACTGGTTGCAAACTACAGTTAGTGGTCCGTTCTGGTTGCCCCTCATCTTGGGCTGTGCTTAGGCCAGGAGCTGAGCGCCCCGGAGGGAGACATTGGGTGAGGCCTTCCGCAGTTGCAGTTTCTCCTAAGGAGAACTGCTGACTCTGCTGGATGATTGATGGCGGTGGGACAAAGGAGTCTCCCATCAGGGACACGATGAAGGAGCCTCAGGAGGCTATGAGGGCCAAAGGTGGGGGGCCTTTTTGGGGGGCGGCTCCCTCGCTTCACTCTCCATTTGTCAGAATTCGTCACTCAGCTTTCTGGGTGGGACAGGGAGATGATTTTTGCTTCCCCATCCACAGGCCTGAAGTAAATGGCGATTCTAATTCTAGTGCTTCTCTGCATTCCTCCAAGTTGCTACATGGCTCACTTTTATTGCAATCAGCCTGATTTCTTGGGTCCTTAGAATACTTTGGGGGGCACTTGTTGCAGAGAGCAAACTACAGTGTTCCAGCTGAGACCAATTCCCCTCCCTCCTCCCTCTCAGAAGGAAATGAACTTATTCAGCTCACTTGTCGCACGATCCTGAATTAACAGATGCCCTCTGACTTGATGACTTCCCCAGCTGAGGACTTTTCTCCTGAAAGATCTGCAGTGTAGCTCAGTGGAGAGAGCACGGAATAGGGAGTTAAGAGACTTGTGTTTGAAATCTGGGTTCTAGGCTGCCACTGCCTGTGCTGGGTTAGCTTAGGCAAGTCACTCAGCTTCTCTAGGTGTCAGTTTCTTCATCCTTTAAAGTGGGTATAAAGTGCTTGCTGTCCCTCTGTCTTAGATTGGGAGACCGGGACTGGGTCTGATTGGATTCTCTTGGATGTATTCCGGGGCTTAGCATAGTTACCGGCACATAGTAAATACTTAATAAATACCATCGTTAGCCTTATTCCCAGTACTCTTTTTTTTTTTAGTATTCTAGCTTTTATTTGACCAAGTTAATATTTAAGATGAATGTTCTTTCCTAGCCTTCAGATGTGGGGTTCCTTTCAAATATGGTTGTATTAACAGGTAACATTATCACCTCTATCTGACCAGTGAAAATTTTGACAATGTTACTGAACGGGTTACCTCACTGGGTAAAAATCAACCCAGGGGACCGAATCAGTGGATTGGTGCCAGTGTAGTGTTTAACCCGAGGTCCTTTGGTTCTAACTTAAACACAAGTTAACCTAAGGGTCCACACTCAGGGTATGATGGGTGGTGGGGATGTAGAGAGAGAAAGGGAGTTTGCACAGTTGTCGAATTAGGTTGCATCAGTGCATTATTTATCGCTTACCCCATATAGGAGGAGCATCTACCGAGGACGACCAGCCTGAAACGTGACTGTCCCCTAACTCTGTTAGCTGTTCTTCTTTGCAAACCGTCTCTCCAGTTGTTTCCCTAACCCATCTCCTGGAACAGGCACTTCCAGAATGGTAAAAATCCTGGCTGAAATGTATTGCTGGTGGAATCCCCTCTAGACTGTAAGCTCGTGGTGGGCAGGGAATGTGTCTGTTATATTGTCCTATCATAGTCTCCCAAGCGCTTGATATAGTGCTCGGCGCACAGTAAGTGCTCAAAAAATACGATTGACAGACTGACTGAATCCCTGGCTCTCACCCAGGCCCCTGCCTGGCTGTTCAGGGAAGTCTTGAGAAGGCTGCAGGTGTCATTCCTTTCATCCCTTTTCTTGCTGTTTTGTGCTTATCCTACTGGCATTGTCACCCTTCAAATGTTTCCAACCTCCAAGTTCACCTAGAATCAGTATAATATAACAGGGGCCGGGATTTCTGGAGGCCTGGGTTCTTTCTCCACCACTGCTGCCCTCAAGTCACTTCACTTCTCTGTGCCTTGGTTTCCTCATCTGCCAAATTAGGCCTGTATGCACCCCTTCCTCTTTCTCTCACTGGGGAGTTAAGAACACAGTTAGATCATTGGCGTGAAAAAAGAAAAGTGCTATATGAATTTCATAAAACTTGGAGTTATTATTACTCTTAGGATTCTCATGTGTGTGATTTTTTTTTTCTTCTTAAAGTTGGCCCAAATAGGAGCCTCTGTGCCCCCCGACACCCCACAACTCTGCATTTTCAGCAAACCCCAGAGCTGTTGCTAGGAAATGGCAAGGTGCTGTAGCAGCAGATGTTGGAATCCGAGTCATGCAAGCGCCTAGTACCATTTCAGCTACTGGGTCAGGAACTGGAGTCTAGCATCTGTAACAGGTAGGGAAAGAGACACCAACTTCCTTTGGGACCCAGATTGCATTGCCGGGCGCCGTATATGAGTCCCCATTACTTGAGGTTGGACCTTGCCGACTCACCCATCAGGGCTAGCATGCTTGACAGGATATGTATCTGGGACCAGGCATTATGTTGCTGTAGTGGCCGTTGTGAGGACATAAAACTTTAAACCCTCGCTAAAACTTCAAAAGTTCCAGTTAGCTCAAAGCCACCAGAGTTGTGCATTTCCAAACAGATTTTTGAGCTTCTTTAAAGAGGAATAGTTGTCAAACCAGGTTCCGTATCTATGTTTTTTGCGGCGTTTTTCCCCCCTTCTCTTTTCTCTTTTTAACCACAGCACTTAGGCAAGGGGGTGACTGGAAGAGATATTGTTTGGAATGGAAAAAAAATTAAAACCTTGGCCGAGACGTGCCTCTCTCTGAAACTCAATCGCACCTCGTGGCCAATGGGAGTGGTTCTTGTAAACAGGATCTGTCTTGCTCCCCTGTTGGATTGGTGGGTGGCGGGGTCTGAAATTTCCAGAGGACACTTATGACCGCGGACGAGGTCCGTCCTAATTATAAACAGACTGAATGGGGTGGGGAATGAGGCTGGGGGGCGGGGAGGGACAGGACACCACGGGGCCCAGAAAACTAATCCTGTCAATAGGAAGCAGTAAAGTAGCGGGCAAAAATCATTGTTGTTGTTTTTTTTACTTTGTTTTGTTTTTAAAATAATGGGACAGGGCCTGGAAAACTGATGTTCCAAGCAGGTGGATAGACTGTTTAAAATGCAGAGAATCACTGTGTTCGAATGATCCCTCCAAGCACCAAGTCAAAACAAAAGTCTGGAACGTCTTTGCCAAAAAGCCGGAGTACCAGACGAGCACTGCACAGATCCTGAAAAGGAGAAAATGAAGTCAGGAGTGCAGTTCCCGGTTGACAAAACTTTCGGCGACCCGGGCTGAGGATCGCCACCAGCTTCTTGCTCTTAAAATATGGAAGACATGGTCCAGAATTTAGAGGCAGCGTGGGGTTCAGCCATCTGCTTAACTTTCACCACAGTCTGGAGCGGGAGCAAGCGGGAAAAGAACGCGTCGATCGCTAGTCATTTTTCCCTGCTAGTTACCAAAAAACAGTGGAATAAACAAATTACTCAGATTGGATGGCATGCGTCCAAGAGTCCTGAAGTTGCAGAATTCCTGGCAAGAATGTGTAACCTATCTTTACCAGTGACCACGGCACTGATGGCTTGGCAAATCATCACTCTCACTCCCCTTTAGACAAAAGGATCTAGAAGCCATCCTGGGCAGTAAACCCAACTGCTGCAGCTGGCGAATTGGTCGAATCCCAAATTAAGTGTAGGATCAGCGAGCACTTAGAAAAACAGAACCTGTTGAGGGAAGGGTAGCATGGTTGCGAAAAGGGGGAAAGTAATATCTCAGTAATGTGGAATTTTTTGAAAGAGTTGGTCAAAATGTGGATCGGGAAGAACATTTTCTAAAGGCCTTTGACGTGCTTCCGTTCCAAAGATGAAAAACAGGGTAATCAGAGGATTGGAGGAAGGATTGTCTCATGTATAGAAAACCAGCCAAAGAGGACAGAAAGGGAAGGGATAAATAGCCACTTTTCAGGATAGGGCATGTAAATAGAGGGGAGTCCTATGGACCACAGTGCTAGAGCCAGTTTTAGCGTCTCCATAAATAATCTGGAAGACGAATATGTAGTGAAATCTCTAAGTTCTTCTGGGAGGTGAAATGTCGATGCAGATGGGGATAAATGGTACAAAGATCTCATTAAAGCTGTGTGCGTGGACTGAAAAATGGCAGGTGAGCTTACTTTTGAGCGAGTGCTCGCCCTACACCCCAAGGAAGCAGCGTGTCCCAGTGGACAGAGAATGGGCCTGGGAGCCGAAGGGCCCGGGTTCTAATCCCGACCCTGCCGCTTACCTGCAGTGTGACTTTGGCCAAGTCACTTCCCTTCTCTGTCCCTCAGGTACCTCATCTGTAATATGGGGATTGCAGCTGTGAGTCCTGCATGGGATAGGGACTGTGTCCAATCCGATTTGCTTGTGGTCCACCCCAGTGCTTAGTACAGTGCCTGGCACATAGTAATCACTTAAATACCATAATTAGTAGTAATAGTAGTAGTAGTCACAGATCAGGGAGGAAAGCTCAGAGTCGGTGTGGCTTAGTGGAAAGAGCATGGGCTTTGGAGCCAGTGGTCATGGGTTCAAATCCCGGCTCCACCAATTGTCAGCTGTGTGACTTTGGGCAAGTCACTTCACTTCTCTGGGCCTCAGTTACCTCATCTGTAAAATGGGGATTGACTGTGAGCCTCCTGTGGGACAACCTGATCACTTTGTATCCCCCAGCACGTAGAACAGTGCTTTGCACATAGTAAGCGGTTAATAATTGCCATTATTATTATTATCTGTTAACTGTTCTTTTAAATCATCAATGGCATTTGAGGTCACTGTCAAAAAGGCCAACTGGATGCAGGGTTAATCAGAAAGGCCATAGAAATGCTATATAAAATAATAACAGTTGCAGTATTTGTTCAGTGCGTACTCTGTGCCAAGCACTGTAATGAGCACTGGGGTAGATACAAGTTCATTAGGTTGGGCACAATCCCTGCCCCACATGGGGCTCAAGGTTTAAGAAGAACATGTCTTGAATCCCCATTTTCCAGAAGGGAAACTAAGGCTGAGAGAAGTTGTGACTTGCCCAAGGTTTAAGCACCTCCTATGTGCAAATGCCCTGTGTGCTCAGAGTTAGTCAATCGATGGTATTTATTGAGCACTTACTGTGTGCAGGCCGCTGTACCAAGCACTTGGGAGTGTACAAAATAATGAGAACCAGAGAAGGAGCAGAAGGACAAGCAAGATGATGAGGGGAATGGACAAGCTCAGTGTGGAAAAATGCAGGCCGAAAAGTGATACGATAGCAGGGCCCCCCTCCCGCTTAGATCGTGAGCCCCTTGGAGGGCAGGGTCTTTGTCCAACCTGAATATCTTGTATCGACCCAGCACTGGTAATGTGCTTTGTGCTTAAATATCCCTAATAATAATATCCAGTCATAAAGGAAGTGGACCGGGAGGACATGGAACTGTTGCTCACTGAACCCCACATCCACTCGAGCTTGAAGAAGTAGGCTCAGAATTGGGCCCCTATGGGGAGGACTGGATCTGATGATCTTGTATCTGCCCCAGTGCTTAACACAGTGTTTGGCACTTAGTGTTCAATAAGTCCTGAGAAGCAGCACAGCCTAGTGGATAGAGTATGGGCCTGGGAACCAGAAAGACATGGGTTCTAATCCTGACCTTTTCACTTGTCTGTGGTGTGACCCTTCGGCAAGTCACTCAACTTCTCTGTGCCTCAGTTCCTTCATCTGTCCCATCTGATTATCTCGTACCTATCCCAGCTTTTAGCACAGTGCCCGGCACTCAGTAAGTGCCTAACAAATACTCTTTATAAAAAAAGTCTTCAAAGTATTATTATTAAACAGAAGGAACCCTTCTTCACACAGTGGATGGTAAGAAAATGGTATTCTATTGTGCAGCGTAAACAGATCATTAGATCCAAGTGAGGTGTGTATATATTATGCGTAAGTGATCCATCATGGGTTCCAGGTTACAAATTAGGGGCGTGAAGGGGGAAAATCAGTGCATCCCTGAGGGTGAGGATTGATGGTGTTCCGGGTGTCTCTTGCCACTTTTTGGAGACTGAATCCTGGGCTGGACGGGCCATGGGTCTGACCCGTTCTGTCATTGATACTGAAAATAAGCAGGTGCCAGAGGCCTTTTCATGTTCTCTTCGCTCCCCTTGTAGACCTATGCAGCCCCAAGTTTCAGCCCGGATATTTTAACTCATGCACATTAAGGGGGTGACCAAGATTTAAGACTGCTTCAGAATCCTGATCATACCAGCCATCTGGTTATGGCTTCTGGGTTCTTTTTGCTCTTTTAAATGATGTTTGTTAAGTGCTTTCTGTGTGTCAATATTCTAAGTGCTGGGATAGATACAAATCAAACACATAGGACACAGTCCCTGTCTAGGGAGAACAGATATTGAATCCCCATTGTACAGGTGGGGTAACTGAGGCACAGAGAGTGATAATAATTCTGGTACTTAGTACAGTGCTCTGCGCACAGTAAGCGCTCAATAAATACGATTGAATGAATGAATCCCCCCCGCCCTACCTCCTTCCCCTCCCCACAGCACCTGTATATATGTTTGTACCGATTGATTACTCTATTTTGCTCGTACATATTTACTATTCTATTTATTTTATTTTGTTAATATGTTTTGTTGTCCGTCTCCCCCTTCTAGACTGTGAGCCTGCTGTTGGGTAAGGACCGTTTCTAGATGTTGCCAACTTGTACTTCCCAAGCGCTTAGTACAGTGCTCTGCACATAGTAAGCGCTCAATTAATACGATTGAATGAATGAACGAATGTAGGGATTCTTATGAGTGAAATGAGGGGATCATCGTCAGAAATGGTGACCTTCCCACCCACATCCCCCGTGGTGCTGAGCAGTCTGCGCCGGGGAGTGGGGAGGCTAATGGGAAGGGAGATGCTTGCTCTGGTCCAGTGTGGTTCCTCCCCAGATCCTCTCTGATCCTCCTTGGGCAACACCAATCCCGTTGTCAGTGGCGCTTTTGGGGAGGGGTACGAGAGGGGACAAAAAGAATCCTTTCGTTGTAGCGGTGGGGAAAGGATGTGACTCTCTTTTGAAAACATTCAATAAGTTAAAGCTACAAAGAACCCAAAATAAAGCTTTCCATCAGAGTCTGTTTTTCCCACAACCCATACAGGATCTGCAATTTAGGTCTGTCTGAATTGTGAAACTGTTCCCAGCTTCCTGGTCATCAGACAACCCGGTAATTTCTTTTGTCCCCGCACCGTAAAAGTAGATCTTCTCAGTGTTTTAAGTTACTCCTTATTAGGGATGTTGTTCTTTTCCACCATCAGGAAGGAAAAAACTGAAACCCTTTTGCCTGAGTGGGAGGAAAATTGAGCGTTGGAAACGAGCCTCCGGTGCTGACATCAAGGGTTTATGCTCTCTGTTGTTTTGAACCCTGTTCCCACTAATCCCCTCTTGACTTTGACTGGAATTGAGACAGCTGTGAGGTTTTTTTGCCCCCCTTCCTCTTAAAAAAAAAAAAAATCTTCTCAGCCAGGAGCTCCTTGGCAGAGACTATAAGAAAGTGCATTACTGACCCTTTGCTGTGCCTGATTCAGTATCACATTTCAGGAGGCCATTCAGATTGACTCGAAACGGTCGGCTCAGAGCTCCCCTCGTTTCCCACCTGTCTACTGTCTCCTGATCTCTTTGACCTGGAATTCCCTCTTTCTTCCCTTCACCTCATCCCTCTATCCAGCTCTTTAGCTCACTCTGGCAAACTGTTCACTCTTCGCTTCAAACTCTGCTCAAAGTAAGAGGGGGCGGTTGTTTTAATACGCGTTTTGCCGTCCAGCCCTTGAGAAAGAAGTGGGCAAAGCATCTCCTGGGAGTTCAGCTTGGATAAAACGGGGCTGGTCATGGGAGGGCAGATACGGGCCTTGGCAGGACATGTCTGTTCTGCCCTCTTATCTGTCGGGGTATCTTCCTGAGACGTTCTCTCGGGTTTGAGCTGTGCGTGGGCACGCATCAGTGCGCGTGTCCTGCGGGATCTAAGTCTGTAGGTTGGGTCAGGTCAGCACCAAACCCAATTCAGCCACAGGAGGATCGGTCTTGGCAGTCCCTTCTCCTCCAACCCTTCACGTTAATCGTTCAGATTTTACCCAGCCTGAATTTAAAACGGTGGTACCCAGGGCAGCTGGGGGACCACACCAACTAATAGGAAAGATTTTGCCCTTTTGGCAGTCAGGTGGAATGTGCAGCACATCCTGGGGCTTAAGAAGCAACTGGCTCCCGAGGCAGACCCCCCAGCAGCTTTTAAAAGGAGCCGCAGCCCCTGTCAGAAGTCAACCGTTCTCTGCCGATCGTTCTTTTTAGAGATTGGATACGGCAGGCTGAGTTCCCCATTTTACCGACCGGGCTGAGGCCCGGTCAGGTCAGAACTAGATCCGCCCCCTCCAAATGCAGCCTCGGCAAGCTCTACTTGAGTGCCTAGAAATCGATCAGTAGACCACTTACTCTAGGAAGCTGGGCAGTTTTCCACCTACATTTTCTCTTCTGGTGGGTTCCAGCTTAAATATGGAGCCATGTGGAAGGCTCCTCCTCCTCTTGACCTGCTGCAGCTTACCGCCCCACTGTCCCACATTGAGAGAGTTAGATTAGCTGTCCGTGTCTGCTAATTCTGTTGTGCTCTCCCAAGTGCTTAGTAAAGTGCTCTGCACATAGCACTGGAAAAATATGATTGATTGATAGTCCCAAAGCCCTGCTGCTGGTCCTAACTTCTGCCTCCACTCTCCCTCCAAATGTGTCACTGAACTCAGCTTCTGCGATTTGGAGCTTAACCTAGTAAGAATTTGGGTCCTGGGTTGGTCAGATATCACCCCCAGCCTATGGTGACCAAATGCCAAACCAGCCTGTATGTGACCCCAAGCTAAACTAGAACTGGGATCAGACTGATTTTGAGGGGGATCTGACTACCCAATCCACCCACCCCAAGCCCCTCTGTTTGAAATGCCCTAAAAAGAGATTGAGGAGGAGAGAAGCAGTGAGGCATAGTGGATAGAGCCTTTCAGATTCAGATTTGAGAAGGACCTGGGTTCTGATAGCGGCTTCACCACTTGTCTGCCGTGTGACCTTGGGCAAGTCGTTTAACTTCTCTCTGCCTGAGTTATCTCATCTGTAAAATGGGAATTAAGACCATACGCCCTATGTGGGATAGCAACTGTGTCCAAATTATTACCTTGTATTTATCCCAGTGCTTAGAACAGTGCCCGGCATATAGTATGCACTTATAGATACTATTAAAAAAAGAGAGAGAAAGCCAAAAAATGCCTAAACTCAGTTTGACTGAACTAGGTTTGTCTTGTTGCCGGGCCATGTCTACGCAGGGTTCTAGCTAAAGATGCTTAGCCTTTGACTTGAAGCTTAGGGGATTCTTAGGAGCAATCTATCAATCAGTGGTATTTATTGAGTGCTTACTATGTGCAGAGTACTGTACTAGGCGCTTGGGAGAGTACGTTACAACAGAGTTAACGGACAAGTTCCCTGTTCACAACGAGTGTATAGTCGCGATGATGGCATTTATTAAGCGCTTACTATGTGCAAAGCATTGTTCTGTGCTCTGGGGAGGTTACAATAATAATAATGATGGCATTTATTAAGCGCTTACTTCGTGCAAAGCACTGTTCTAAGCGCTGGGGAGGCTACAAGGTAATCAGGTTGTCCCACATGGGGCTCACAGTCTTAATCCCCATTTTACAGATGAGGGAACTGAGGCCCAGAGAAGTGAAGTGACTTGCCCAAAGTCACACAGCTGACAAGGGGCGGAGCCGGGATTTGAACCCATGACCTCCGACTCCAAAGCCCGGACTCTTTCCACTGAGCCACGCTGCTTCTCCGTGGCTCCGTGACATCCCAGAGAACTTTTGGATTTTGGCTTTTGGATTTGGAGGGAGTTGGGATTGTTTGTTGGAAAATAGAATTTCCCTGAAGTATCATGAACCAGCTTAGGAGCCGATCCAGTTAATGCAGTCTGTCTTGTTTTTAAAATGCTTCTTTTTTGAGCCGAAATTCTTAGCAGAGACTTTATTGTGCCTAAGAAGCTTTGAATCCTGGGCTTGCAGCATAATTTACAAACATGAATAAATCCGTGTCCCTCTTGGAATTCTTCCATTCTTTACTGGCTAAAGCGGGAATTCCAATTTGCCGTCATAAATTGTCAACTTTGGTTTACTGGCAGACATGGCTATAGGGGAAACTATCAATCAATCAGTGGTATTGAGTGCTTACTTTATATACTGAACTAGAAGCTCACCCCAGGTTCACGCTGGGCCCCTGTTTCTTTGTGAAGTGTGTGTGTGTGTGTGTGTGTCCTTGTTCCCTCCTGCCTGGATCAGATAGCATGAACCCAAGGCCATCCCCCGGAATGCTTTGTGGGTGATCGGAGGGATGCTTTTCAGTGCATTTTGGCATAACATTTGGGAATTTCCTGCCAGAAGAACAGTGGCATTTTCCCAAGTTTATAGTGAACTCTGGGGCAAGTGACTCTGTTCCTACACTGGGGCCTTTTGCGAAAAAAAAACCCAAACCAAAAAAAACCCCATGTTTTCCACTTTGCTGAGGGGAAAAGGAGCTCCCCGCAATGAGGTCACCACTTCCAAAGCCGTCATTGAGGAATGTGCTCTTTGGGCTACCCACCCCTCAAAAGGTTTTTTGTTGTTGTTTTCGCTGTTTTAAAAATTTCTCCCCTTTCTTCTTTGTGTAATTTTGGTAGACGATGAGACATTGGAGAGGTTGCTGCACTTTTCTGAGTGCAGGGAGTTGGTGACGCAGGGTTTTGGCCTGGGCGGCTCAGTCCGTTCAGTCTTGTGCCTCCCGCCCTGCTTCCCGCAGTTGTCCAGTGAGCTTGCCCTTTCCATCCGGAATGCTCCTGCCCACCCACGAATGTTGGGTTTCGCATGTAGACCAACTCTTGAACCTGTGGTTGACTTTGCCTAATTCTCGTGTGAAAATTTGGGGTTAGCTTAATTTGGCCTTTCAAATACACCCTCACTTGGCAGCCTAAGACAAGCCCTAATTCATCCTGGGCAAGGAGAAAAGCTGCTGATTTTCTTTATTTTACTATAAAATAAAGTAAGTATAAGTAAAGTAAGTAGAAATACTATGTTTCTACTTCCTGAGGAGAGGGCACCCTTGAAGGCTAGAGACTTTTTTAAGAGGCTGAGTTAACCTGAGAGTGTGTTCCTTCTTTCGTCTTCACTTTCTTGTCTACCTAGTTTTTCTTTCTCTTCACCCTAAAAAGTCTTACAGATCTGATTGTAGAGTGAATTTTTCCTCTTCCCCGTTCATATTGCCCTCTCAGCTCCTCTGTGAAATCAAACAATATTTTGTTGAATAGTCTGGATTGTTTTGGGTTAGGTGATGTATGTAGGGAGAGAAAGGGTGTTTTGTTGTGGGTAAGCCTACTTTGCAAACACGGGCCTGGGTATTTCACAGCGAGCGCTCATCCACTGGGGAGATCGTTTCAGCTGCGGTCATTCTTTAGGGTAACTGAAATTTTCTTTTTGAATACCAAATGGGCGAAAAATTCCAGAGTAAAATTAGAGAGTGGGAACAGGCAAGTTGACTTTCCCAGCTTATTCAGTCTAAGAGGGTGGCCATCTGCTGACAAGTGAAATTCCTCTTAACAGCCCTCCTGTTCCAAATTCTGTTTACGGAGAATGAGAAACTTTTGTATAACACTGACATCTGCTGAGAGAAGTGAGGTCTTCTCTGAATTAGTTACCATAACTTAAGCTTTCCCACACACCGCACCATGAACCATGTCTGCTTTTGTGGTGTTTTTTAAAATCTCTATCATCCAGCCATTTGTATTTTTGACAAGGGCTGTGGAGCTGGAGGCACAAAGAAGAAGAAGATGGAGTTAATGACCCATCCCAAGCCCTGAATGGAAGAATCTCAATTTCATGACATCTCCGGAGAACGACTTGGGTAGAGAGAAAACAAATGAATTTGGGGGGGAAAGGATGTTCCAGTAGCCCAGGTTTTTGACGTGTTTTGAGTTGCAGAGTGGATCGTCAGGATTTGCACTTGCATCTGTGACCTTTGGACATTGGATATTCGCCCCAAACCCACAGCACTTATGTCATAGCTTTAAATGATATATTTTTAAGTATTTATTCATATTAATGTCTGTCTCCCCCTCTAGACTGTAAGCTCGTTATGGACAGGGAACGTGTCTGCTAATTCTGTTGTGGTGTATTCTCCCAAGTGCTTAGTAGTGCTCTGCACATAATAAGCGCTCAATAAATACCATTGATTGGGGTGATTTTGTTTAAAATCTTTCTGGGAGAGGTTGGGAGAGTATCACTGTAGTTATTGAGAGGGGCTATCTGATGGTTTTGATCATGAAACGTTCAACAGGATGCTAGATAAAGAGAATGTTTGATAAAAAATAATTGTGGTATTTGTTCAGCACCTATTATGTACTAAGCACTGGGGCAGATACAAGATAATTAGGTCCCACATAGGACTCACAGTATAAGTAGGAGGAAGAGCAGGTGTTGAAACTCCATTTTGTAGATGAGGGAGCTGGAGCATAGTGAAGTTAAGTGACTTGCCCAAGGTCACACAGCAGGTATGTGGTAGAGCTGGAATTTAGAAAGCTGGTCTTCTTGTCTCCCAGGCCCCAAAGCTATAAAGGTCCTTCAGATAATACAAAAAGATCCCGCAGCAGCTGAGTAGATAAGCTAGAAAACAAATATCTTTCAGGATCTTTTCTTTTTCCTTCATCCAGAACACCTCCCCGCCCTTAACTGAGTTTTTTGTTGTAAACAGGCCCTGACAGGTGCAATTTATTTATTTATTTATTTTTTTTTTGTAATTCCGGAACTATCAAGGAGGAAGGGTAATTGCCTGGTGATTTTTGAGGATGATATAATTGGCATACAGTTAAGGAAAACTTGAGGAAAAAGTTTTCTGACCGTAATATTATGCTGTAGTTTATCCAAAAGGGAGGTAAAATGAATGTACTACTAGTAGTATACGTCATCAGGAAATAGTTTCTAGGGAAGAGTCGCACATCTATCTTACTACTTTTGAGATTTGAGTTCTTCAGAAACATTTCTGAAATCAATCAATCAGTCGCATTTATTGAGCGCTTACGGTGTGCAGAGCACTGTACTAAGCACTTGAAAGAAAAGCTAGTGATTCTTTTTGACTTTTATAAAGGATTTTTTTTAAATTGAACCAGTCATATATTAGTTATTGGAGAATAAGCTTCCTTTAGTGGGAGGTGGTAGTGGGGAGGAGGGAAGTTGTCAAAGTGGTGGGCAGATTCCCCGCTTTGTTGAAGAAGCGTTCTAGGAATAATAGTGAGTGTGTTCTCCAGAGTCAGTGGGTAACCCAAGGCAAGATGTGGCTTCACCACCAGTGGTAGTAACACTACTGGTGACTGTACTAGTGGTTGGACAGCAGGACGGATGGATTGCACTTTGTAGGTGAAATAGAAAGCAGGAGGCATAGTGGATAGAGCCCAGGCCCAGGAGTCAGAAGGACCTGGGTTCTCACCCCAGCTCCATCATCATCATCAATCGTATTTATTGAGCGCTTACTATGTGCAGAGCACTGTATCTCCATCATTTGCCTCCTGTGAGAACCTGGACAAGCCACTTAGAGAAGCAGCGTGGCTCAGTGGAAAGAGCACCGGCTTTGGAGTCCGAGGTCATGGGTTCCAATCCCGACTCCGCCACCTGTCAGCTGGGTGACTTTGGGCAAGTCACTTCACTTCTCTGGGCCTCAGTTACCTCATCTGTACAATGGGGATGAAGATGGGCAAGTCAGTTCACTTCTCTGGGCCTCACTTACCTCGTCTGTACAATGGGGATGAAGACTGTGAGCCCCCCCATGGGACAACCTGGTCTCCTTGTAACCTCCCCAGCGCTTAGAGCAGTGCTTTGCCCCCATCTTACCTCCTTCCCTTCCCTACAGCACCTGTATATATGTATATATGTTTGTACATATTTATTACTCTATTTATTTTACTTGTACATATCTATTCTATTTTATTTTGTTAGAATGTTTGGTTTTGTTCTCTGTCTCCCCCTTTTAGACTGTGAGCCCACTGTTGGGTAGGGACTGTCTCTATATGTTGCCAGTTTGTACTTCCCAAGCGCTTAGTACAGTGCTCTGCACATAGTAAGTGCTCAATGAATATGATTGATGATGATGATGATAGTAAGCGCTTAATAAATGCCATCATTATTATTTGGAATCAGAGGTCATAGGTTCGAATCCCAGCTCGGCCACATGTCTGCTGTGTGACCTTGGGCAAGTCACTTAACTTCTCGGAGCCTCAGTTACCTCATCTGTAAAACGGGGATGACAACTGTGAGCCCCACGTGGGACAACCTGATCACCCTGTATCCCCCCCCAGCGCTTAGAACAACGCTTTGCACATAGTAAGCGCTTAACAAATGCCATCATCATCACTTAACTTCTCTGTGCCTCAGTTACCTCATCCGTAAAATGGGAATTAAACCTGCGAATCCCACGTGGGACAGAGAGTGTGCCAACCTGATTAGCTTGTATCTATCTCAATGCTTAGTACAGTGCCTGGCACAAATGTACTTCCCAAGCACTTAGTACAGTGCTCTGCACACATTAAGCGCTCAGTAAATACGATTGGATGAATGAATGACTAACAAATATTCATTCAATCATATTTATTGACTACTTTGTGCAGAGCACCGTACTAAGCACTTGGGATAGTACATTACAATAATAAATTATTGGCGGTAATGATCTGCCTTGCCTTGAATTTGGAATGAGTGACCACCTTCTGCCTGGAAGTTAATAGCTCGACCAACACATCTGCCCTCCTAAATGGACATATTTTCCCTCCTGCTGCTCCTTTCATCATCATCATCATCAATCGTATTTATTGAGCGCTTACTATGTGCAGAGCACTGTACTAAGCGCTTGGGAAGTACAAATCGGCAACATCTAGAGACAGTCCCTTTCAGTTCTGCATAGATGTGGGCAGTAGTTAGATGAGTCTTTTAGACTGTGAGCCCACTGTTGGGTAGGGACTGTCTCTATATGTTGCCAATTTGTACTTCCCAAGCGCTTAGTACAGTGCTCTGCACATAGTAAGCGCTCACTAAATACGATTGATGATGATGATGATGAGGTGGTTTGCTCCACTGGTTCTGGGTGAGGTGTTTCCACGACTTGAAATGGCTCCTAACCACCGCGATGCACCTTGTTTTGAAAGCTGCTGACATGGATCTCTCTCTCTGCCTCTCCCCCACCCCTCTGCCTGTCCGTCCCTCGCATGTTTCCAGGGTTCTGGCTGGTGTGGACTATTATAATAATACTGAGCTGCTGCTGCGTTTGCCATCACCGACGTGCCAAGCATCGCCTCCAGGCCCAGCAGCGGCAACATGAGATTAACCTGATCGCCTACCGGGAAGCCCATAACTACTCAACGCTGCCGTTTTATTTCAGTACGTACTTCCGAGAGGCTCTCTCTTACCGTCACCCCGGGCAAGACTATCCGTCCCATTCTCCGAGAGCCGTGCCCCGAGGATGCAGGGCCCGGGTTTGGGAATGGTGGGGATCACATGGGGTCTCCAGGGCAGCGAGGGAGGCGGGGCGGGGGGAACTAGAGAAGGTGACGCTCGCTGGCAAGAGTCGTGGCCTGGTATCTGGGAGGAAATGCTTTGGCCTGTGTTCTGCGGAATCACTGGGTCACTGAACAGACCTCTGCCCCGATTCCTGACCTGAGAACTCTAGTAACTCAGGGGGAGGTTGGCTAAGTGAATGAGTAGGTTGGAATGGAATCCCTCCCCTCCTTGAGGTGTCAAATTAGTCCCCACTCCTCCTCCCCAGAGGCTGGTAAAGATTCAAAGGGGTGTAATAGTTCTGGGATCTCAGCCTAAGAGAGCTGAGCCCCCTGGTCCCATTCCCACCCTGCCCGAGTCCAGGCTTCCAGTTAATCCTTTGGCCCAAGAAAAAAAAGAAAAAACAGTGTTTGGGCTGTTTTGACAAGATCTTGTTTTTCCCTGGCACCTTGGGGTCTTCGGTCTCCCAGCGTTATTTCCTCTTGCACTGCCAACAGCTTTGCTGCTGAGCAGGGGGCAACCAGGTGCTTTATATAGATTACAACTCAATTTGACTGTCCCCCAGGAAGGACGACCCCAAAGCATCCTAGGAGAATGGAGGTTGTCTGCTCTCTTTTCTCAAAATTCCAGGGGAAGGACACTTGGCTCTCCACTGGTAACGGGAATATGGGTCATCAGCGGTTTTTGAGTTCACGCTTCCCCCTCCAACTCACCAAAAAAAAAAATACCGTCTTGGGTTTAAAGTTAATCAGTCGTATTTACTGAGTGCATACTGTGTGCGAGGCACTGTAGTAAGCGCTTGGGAGAGTACAGCACAAGAAGATAACAGGCTAATCTGTTCTCAAGAGAATAGCTTAAGTAGCAGGCTCCTTCTTTTATCTGGGGGGAAACAGGGACCGAGACTAGGGAAGTGACCGGCCCCCAAAGCCTAGAATGAGTCAGAAATGTCGGGTTCGGGTTCTCCGGTTCCCTGTCCCGCCGCAGTCCGTATCCCGACTGTGCTGAAATGTCTGAGAAGATGGGTACAGACTCAGCGGGAACCCCGACTCTGTTGTTGACACGGGTCCTGGGGAATCTTCTGTAAAGCCAGGATGGGCTCTGGCCAAAGGAAAAGTGAATGGTGGTTCCCTGGGGGATTTAAGACCCGTCGTGGGTAGGGATTGTCTCTATCGCTGAATTGTACTTTCCAAGCGCTTAGTGCAGTCCTCTGCACGTAGTAAGCGCGCAATAAATACGATTGAATGAATGAAAGACCCGAAAAATCCAACCTGGATCCCGCTCGGTCATCTCCTCTGTCAATGGAGGTTTGTTCCGTGCCCTGTCACCCTCCGCCTGCCCCGCTCGATTTCAGTCCCGAGGGCGACGGCAGCCGTTTTGCCGGGGGGGGGACCCGTGTTAAAGCGCGTCTGTCGGGGTCTCTCCTGGATCAACTGTCCTTGCAGTAACTTCTCCTCCCTGCCTCCCTATTTTAGGGTTTTTGCCAAACTATTTACTACCTCCTTATGAGGAAGTGGTGAATCGACCTCCAACCCCTCCCCCACCATACAGTGCCTTACAGCAGCAGCAGCAGCAGCAGCAGCAACCGCCGCAGTGCATCCCAGTGGGCAACAGCCCGACGGGCCCCGATCCCTCCAGGAGCCTCCAGGCAGCCCAGAGCAGCCCCCCAGGCATGGCCAGCGGAAACGGCCCCCGGCCGCCGAGCGTCGCGGCCCCCGAGCCCCCCACGGCGCCCGTGGACCGAGCGGCCCCCAAAGCCCCGGGCCCAGAGCCGGGCAGCTCTGGGGCCGGGCTGGGGGAGCTGGGGGACCCCGGGCCCTTCCTGGAGAAGGACTCGGAGTGCGGGGAAGAACTGCTCCAAGATTACAGCTCCGAGCCCCTCGACCCCAGCGGCGCCTTCCCCGACAGCAAGGACAAGACTCCCGGCAGGCACCGCCGCTTCACGGGCGACTCCGGCATCGAGGTCTGCGTCTGCAGCCGGGGCCACCACGACGACCTCAAGGAGTTCGACGGCCTCATCGACGACGCCCTGGACGGCCCCCTGGACTTCTGCGACAGCTGCCACGTGCGTCCCCCCGGGGACGAGGAGGAGGGGCTGTTTCCCCCGGCGGAGGATCAGCCCCGCGAACATGGCCACCACCACTTACCCCGCCAGCCGGCGTGCATACTGTTGAACACAATCAACGAGCAGGACTCCCCCAACTCGCAGAGCAACAGCTCGCCCAGCTAGAGTAGGCTCTGGCCTGCGCGGGAAAACTTAGAGAACCAAAAGGAAAAACAAACAAACAAAGGAAAAAGAGGCACATTTGAAATAATTTCTTAAGAAAGTGGTGCAGTCTATTCTCTCTCTCCCACCCCGGTCTCTCTCTCTCTTTCTTTCCTTTTCCCTCTCCAGATCTAGTTTGGGTGGATTCCTTATCCTTCTTCCACCAAAGCACAGTATTGTGGAGAGAGTGGATACCAGTTTTATCTTTTTGTCAATCTCTCCTTTTCTCTCGCTTTCTTCTTCCCCCCTTTTCCCCCACCGGTCTCTCTCCTCTCCTCCTTTTCCCCCCCTTTAAATTGTGTCCCACCTGCCAGACTGCATCGGGGGGGTTCTCCAACTCCCAACCCTTCTCAGGATGGGACACTTTCTTCAGTTGTTCCTTGGTGATGGAATTGAGTCTGTTCTTTGGCTTTAGTTTTACAGAGGCCTGTGTTATTGCACAGTCAGTAAACCTGCAGCAAGTCTCATCGCTGGGCTAGTGAGGAAAGCCAGTTTGAGTCCCACCTGGCTGTCTGTGGTCCAAGTGCTGAGATCGGATTAACGCTCTTGGATGAGCGCTAGTCCCGTGGGAGGGGACAAAAGGGTGTGGTGTTTGGGGGGGGAGGTATTTGGGTTTATGTGAGTATGGTTGGGTGAATGAGGGGGGTCTTTGGGGTTTTTTTTTTTTTCTTGACTTGCCAAAACCCCCTGAGTGAGAGCTTGAGTTCAGCCCTGGGACACAGAAGTGAACCTTCCGGGGCTAGGGAAGGGAGAGGGAGGCCGTTTTCCAGGGGGAGTTGTGTGCCCTCAGACTAATCTCTACCTGGAGGATGAGAGGATATTGATTTTGTTTGTTTGTTCGTTTGTTTTGTTTTTTGTTCTCCAAACCAACCAATAACCCACCCAGTGGGCGGGCCGGGAGAGGGACGTAGTGTTTAAATTCAGCTCTGGCCCAGGGTCGTGCCTCCTTCCCTCAGCCCCGAGGCACCAGCGGCTCAGGCAGTGGGTAGCCGGGCCACAGGCGGAGGCCGCGGGTGGAGGCTTGGGCGTTGGGTGGGGCGGGGCGGCGAGGGCACACGGCGTTTTGGGGCCGGCCCTTGCTAACCCAGCGAACCCCCCCTTCTCCCCCAGGAAGTATCTGGCCAGCGTGCCTTCACGTTTCACTGTCCTATGACAAAAAAAGGGCTCTGGCCCCTGGGAAAGAACAATCCAGCAGTGTTGTGGGAAGCCCATGTCCTGGGCAGTATTTTTCCCTTTAGTCCAGAACAAGATCCAGTTTTTACTTTGACCACTTGGCTGAAACAACTGAATTGTCTGTTTCCTTTTGTTCTGCTTTTTTGTTGTTGTTTTTTTTTATGGTGGCAACCAGCTACTGTAGAATGTGTGTGTTGGTGAGTATGGGTGTGCGTGCGTGGGTATGTATGCACAAGTGCATGCGTGTGTGTATCCTGTAGTGGTGATATGAAGCCTGCTGTAAGACTGCAAGAAGATAACTGTTACTGTAGCTTTGTTTCAAACAAACAGTAGAGCTTTGTTAGTAATAACCTGACTAGGGGAGAGAAACAAACAGCCGAGACTAACATTCCCCGGGTATCCCTGAGGGAGTGGGCAGGACCCAGTTTATATGAAGGGGTTGGCCATTTTCCCCCCCTCTTGAACCGTGATCGTGGTAGATCGTTTTAAGGTAATGGGAAGTCAGACCAGTGTGGGCGAGCAGGTTGGATTCGATAATGGATTTGATCACCAAACCCAAATTGGTTTTAAGCAAGGTGGAAACACAGAATGGCGAGACTGTTTGGCGGGGGGATAACCTGTGTGTCTGTCTTATTTTGTGAGCCAAGAGGATTCAAAACCCTGTGTTTCCTGTGAATCAGATTTGAAGCAGACATTCTGTTCATGTTAAACCAAAATGTTTGGAGCTAAATGTGGATCTCAAGGTAATTTATTTTGAAAGCATTTTACCTGTTTACTGAACAAATGTGTACAGTCTGACTGTGTATTTTGTATGTCCAACGGAACCTTCTTATACAGAAGTCCATTATTTTTTCCAGAGAAACTTTGCTGTAAGTAGAGGTTTTACTCTACCCATCATTGCAATTTGCACTTTGCTGCATTGAAACTGAGGTCTATGTTCTGTTCATGAATATGGAATCACGCTCTAAACATGTGTGCATGAGCATTGTTTTCCTTGCTCTCTCTACCTCCCTTCCCACCCTCTCTCCGTGCTCTCTCTCTCTGTCCACCCCCCAATCTCGCCCCGGGTATCGCGAATAACCGCAGATCCAGTGGCTTTTCAGCGACAAGCCAGACGTTCGGCTGCTCCTCCCTCAGGGATCTGCCCCTTTCTTGGTTTTCCGAGTGGGTTTGGATTTTCTTGCTCCAGTTGGCCGGGGAAGAGGGGCATCTCTGGGTGCTCGGAACTGGGTGGAAGAATTATCGAGAATTTTTTCTCTCTTCTTCGCAAACAACTCACTGAAACATCTGCCAAGAGGGCTGGTTTTACCGAGGTGAGTCCCATTTCAGCATCCCCGATTGTCAGGGTGGATCGTGGTCTCCTTGTTTAGGTCTCCCCAGACTAGAAAGGGGACTGTTCAGGGCCCAGATGGGCTGGTTTCTTTGGCCTGGGGACTCCAATCTGACAGGGGTTATACTTGACTGGGATAAAAAAGAAAATTCAGGTAGTGGAATCTAAATCCAGAGGTTGAATTCTCCTCTTTTCCCTCTCCTGCCACCCCATGCCCCCAAAGGAAGATAATGATGGGGATGGAGGTGGGCCGGGCCCTCTAGGCCCACCAAATCATTCTCTTTGGTTTTCTGGTGAATTAGGTCAATGGGCGTAAATTTGGTTTGGGGTTTGGTGCTACAGTTGGAAGATGAGCAAATGCTGACACATTCCTGTGTGTCTGCATGTGGAACAAGTGTATGCCGCACATAAACATCTGTAGGTTGTTGTGAATACATGTATTTTAAACAGTAAGATGCAACCGGGGAGTCAGTTTTGGGCAGTCTTCCTAACACATTTCCCCGCGCTGTAGAGCACGCTGAAGACGGGGTGGCTGAAATCACTCAGGGAAGCCCAAATAAAACCAGTGGAAAAAACCCACTCTTCCTTTCTGTTGAAACCCTTTATAGACTTTTGACTTCACCAGCTCTTGAACGCAGCCACTTCAAGCCGACACGTGGCCATTTACCTTTTTCTTCACCTCATAAAGCACCTTGCATGTAGCCACTGGCCCTTTCCAAAGTTGGCCGGATGACAACAGGCCAGTTTTGTGATCCTCCTAAACCCTCAGTCTGGGAGGGAAGGGTCACTTGAGCCAGGAATGGGCTTATTCCTTGTATTTTCAAGTACACTGAAGCACATTAAAATGAGACAGTGTGGGATTTCTCTTCCTTTCTCCCTTCCCCTCCCCTCCTTCCTCCCGTCACCAAAATACAACGGCCCCCGCAATGGGGGAAAAAACCCCACCCTCTTCCAAACTTAACCATGATTTTAAAAGAGAGGCAGTGTTGCCTAGTGGATAGAGCACAGACCCCGGAGCCAGAAGGACCTGGGTTCTTCCAGTTTCTGGGTGATCTTGGGCAAGTCACTTCTCTGTGCCGCAGTTACTTCATCTGGAAAATGGGGATTAAGATTGTGAGTCACGGACTGTGCCCAACCTGATGGGCTTGTGCCTATCTCAGCGCTTAGGACAGTGCCTGGTGCATAGTAAGTGCTTAACAAATACCATAACAGAACGAGCAAACAAAAAACCCCGTAGATTAAGATCTTGAATTGTTAGATGGTTGATCTGAAGCAGGATCCCGCTAAATCCAATCAGGGAGGTGGAAGTGGGAATTTGGTTCTGATACTCCCCGGCCCAAATTTACTGAAAGTTAGGATAAGCGACTGAACATCTGGGCGGCCGCTATTCTCGGAGTCCATTTCATCTCCATTCCCCCTTTTAGACTGTGAGCCCACTGTTGGGTAGGGACTGTCTCTATATGTTGCCAATTTGTACTTCCCAAGCGCTTAGTACAGTGCTCTGCACATAGTAAGCGCTCAATAAATACGATTGATGATGATCTCCACCGAAGATGGGCGTGTTAGTGCAATGCATCGATGCCAACGCCATGGCACCTGTTGGGTGGCCCCCAGAGTTTCCAGCTTTGGAGTCAAGTGGTTGTTTTCACACCCAGCTTTAGGAATGGGGGCTTTTGTCCTCTTGCATCCCTGTGGGGCTGGAAAAAACAAACAGTCCCCAAACAAGTCTTTGTTGCCGGCCTACTTGCCGCTCCCAAATCCCATCCTACTTGCTCGGCCCCCAAGAATCCACTGCCCCTTCTCACCCCCTCCTCTAAGGCACTGTGTGTAGCTGCACATGGACCATCTGGTACTTACTTCCAGAAGATTTTAGAAGCAGCGTGGCTCAGTGGAAAGAGCCCGCGCTTTGGAGTCAGAGGTCATGGGTTCAAATCCCGACTCTGCCAATTGTCAGCCGTGTGACATTGGACAAGTCACTTAACTTCTCTGTGCTTCAGTTGCCTCATCTGTAAAATGGGGATTAAGACTGTGGGCCGCCCCCACCCCGTGAGACAACCTGATCACCATGTAACCACCCCAGCGCCTAGAACAGTGCTTTGCACATAGTAAGTGCTTAATAAATGCCATCATCATCATTTCTGGGTTCTATTAAGATTCTAGCATGAGAGGGGTTTAAACAAGTGCCAAGTATGCACTTGATCACCTTGTAAGCTCCCCAGCGCTTAGAACAGTGCTTTGCACATAGTAAGTGCTTAATAAACGCCATCATCATCATTTCTGGGTTCTATTAAGATTCTAGCATGAGCGGGGTTTAAACAAGTGCCAAGTATGCACTTGATCACCTTGTAAGCTCCCCAGCGCTTAGAACAGTGCTTTGCACATAGTAAGTGCTTAATAAACGCCATCATCATCATTTCTGGGTTCTATTAAGATTCTAGCATGAGAGGGGTTTAAACAAGTGCGAAGTATGCACTTGATCACCTTGTAAGCTCCCCAGCGCTTAGAACAGTGCTTTGCACATAGTAAGTGCTTAATAAACGCCATCATCATCATTTCTGGGTTCTATTAAGATTCTAGCATGAGAGGGGTTTAAACAAGTGCCAAGTATGCACTTGATCACCTTGTAAGCTCCCCAGCGCTTAGAACAGTGCTTTGCGCATAGTAAGCGCTTAACAAATGCCATCATTATTATTATTATTATTATTTCTGGGTTCTATTAAGATTCTTGCATGAGAGGGGTTTAAACAAGTGCCAAGTATGCACTTGATCACCTTGTAACCTCCCCAGCGCTTAGAACAGTGCTTTGCACATAGTAAGCACTTAATAAATGCCATCATTATTATTATTATTATAAGTATGCCAGCAGAAAGACATTTTGGGCCCTCAACACGCTTCCCGTGATGTGATCATTCTGGAGGCAAAGCGCTCGAATCACTCTAAGAAGCCCAAATAAGACAAAGGGACGAAAGGCACCGTGTTTATATTGGTACCACTTCACCAACGCTGTCCACGATTAGGGCTTGAACTGGGGCTCCGCCGGCATCCGGGAAGGATGGGAGGAGGGGTTCGAACTCACAACGGCGCTACAAAAAAGAATCCCTTAGATTAAGCTCTTGAATTGTTTGATGGTTGATCTGAAGCGGGATCCAGCTGAATCCAATCAGGGAGATGGAGGTGGGGGACTTGGTTCTGAAACTCCCCAGCCCAGCCATAAGGCTCCATGCTGTCTCTTGCCTCCGCACCATCTTATAATAATAATAATAATACTAATAATAATAATAATAGCATTTATTAAGTGCTTACTATGTGCAAAGCCCTGTTCTAAGCGCTGGGGGATACAAGGTCATGAGGTTGTCCCACATGGGGCTCACAGTCTTCATCCCCATTTTACAGATGGGGGAACTGAGGCCCAGAGAAGTGAAGTGAGTTGCCCAAAGTCACACAGCTGACAAGTGGTGGAGCTGAGATTTGAACCCATGACCTCTGACTCCAAAGCCCGGGCTCTTTCCCACTGAGCCATGCTGCTTCTCCAGCGTGGCTCTTATCATCATCAATCGTATTTATTGAGCTCTTACTGTGTGCAGAGCACTGTACTAAGTGCTTGGGAAGCACAAATTGGCAACATGTATATATGTACATATTTATTGCTCTATTTATTTATTTATTTATTTATTTTGCTTGTCCATATCTATTCTATTCTATTTTATTTTGTTAGTATGTTTGGTTTTGTTCTCTGTCTCCCCCTTTTAGACTGTGAGCCCACTGTTGGGTAGGGACTGTCTCTAGATGTTGCCGATTTGTACTTCCCAAGCGCTTAGTACAGTGCTCTGCACATAGTAAGCGCTCAATAAATACGATTAATGATGATGATATAGAAATAGTCCCTACCCAACAGTGGGCTCGTCTTATTTCTGTCTAGATCTCATTTACCGCATCTGTGAAATGGGGATTAAGACTGTGAGCCCCCCGTGGGACATCCTGATTACCTTACATCTACCCCAGCGCTTAGAACAGTGCCTGGCACAGTAAGCGCTTAACGAATACCATTATTATTATTATTATTGTTATCAACCTGCCTCAGGGAATCAAAAATGTCTTGCCCAGAAGCGGCCATCTCCCAGCTGCCTCTTGTCCTAGGAGGAAAGCACGTAGCGAGGCCGCATTTTTCCTCTTCATCATTTATCTGGCCGATTTAAAGGCAAGCATTGGCCTGGTCAGGCCGACATAATTCACGTCGTTGGAGCCGCCTCTTCCCTGGGATACAGGGAGACTTGCTCGTTCTGTCTGCAGGTTCCATCGGACATCTCTACTAAGCCCCCACACGGGAAGTTTGTCGGAGGTGAGCCTTAACCCCACTAGGAAATTGGGGTCACGTTTTGCCAGGGAGAAGAGGCCACTGGCCTGGCCCATTGGAGAACCCGAAGAACTTGCCCTTTTTTTTTTTAACGCCGGCCAGCCTGAGAAAGAGTCTGTGTCGTCCCGGCTGGCCCCAGGGAGCGGCCTCCTGCGTGCGGACGGAGTTCGGCTCTGAGGCCGAAAATGGACCGGCCCCTTCCCTTTTACATTTTCCTTTTTAGGTGAGATTTGTCTGGCAACGAAGCAAAATGGTACGACCTGGGACGGCTGCCAAGAAGATGCGCGCTTCCTGTCTCAAGCAGATGGGCAGCTGCATCATTCATTCATTCATTCAGTCAATCGTATTTATTGAGCGCTTACTATGTGCAGAGCGCTTGGGAAGTACGAGTTGGCAACATCTAGAGACAGTCCTTACCCAACAGCGGGCTCACAGTCTAGAGGGGGGAGACGGACAGCAAAACAAACATATTAACAAAATAAAATAAATAGAATAGTAAATCCGGGGCAGGGACTGGCCTGAGCCAGTAGCCCGGCACTGTCCAAACCTAGTCGCCCCTTCTTTCTCTGTAAAATGAGCCACTCGTTCTCCATTTCCCCATCGAGGAAGGGTTGCAGGCCTGGCCCCGGGCAGACCACTCCTACTGTGGTGGGGCTGGAAAATGCCGAGCAGAGCAGATTTGGAAGGCTTGGCCATTCTTTTTAACCTGACGCTTCAAGAGAAGCAGCGTGACCTTGTGGGAAGAACCTGGGAAGTCTGAGGATTTGGGTTCTAATCCCAGCTCTGCCACTTACCTGCTGTGTGAGCTTGGGCCAGTCACTTAACGTCTCTGTGCCTCAGTCCCCTCATCTGCAAAAAATGGGGATTCAGTGCCTTTCCTCCCTCTTACTGTGATCCCCAAGTGGGACCTGATTATCTTGTATCCACCCCAGGGCCTGACACACAGTAAGCCCTTAACAAATATTATTATTCTTACTCAATTTACCATTTAAAAAATTTCTCCTGCTTTTTGGAAATGGCCCCAGATTCCTCACTGTGTTGTTTTGAGCCTCAGTCAATCAATCGTATTTATTGAGCGCTTACTGTGTGCAGAGCACTGGACTAAGCGCTTGGGAAGTACAAGTTGGCAGCATATAGCAAGCCTCGCTTGCTGAGCAGGAAACTGTTCTGTTTCAGGCTAAGGGGGTGAGCTCAGTGCCCTCTGAATTGCTTGGTGTGAATCTTTGTGCCCTCATATAAGCACCAGCCGTGGTACTTGGGTGCTGGGGTCCCAATTACCTGATAAATACCATTGACTGATATGGAAGTCACCTCCTCCAGGAGGCCTTCCCAGACTGAGCCCCTTCCTTCCTCTCCCCCTTGTCCCCCTCTCCATCTCCCCATCTTACCTCCTTCCCTTCCCCACAGCACCTGTATATATGTATATATGGTTGTACATATTTATTACTCTATTTTACTTGTACATATCCATCCTATTTATTTTATTTTGTTGGTATGTTTGGTTTTGTTCTCTGTCTCCCCCTTTTAGACTGTGAGCCCACTGTTGGGTAGGGACTGTCTCTATATGTTGCCAACTTGTACTTCCCAAGCGCTTAGTACAGTGCTCTGCACATAGTAAGCGCTCAATAAATACGATTGATGATGATGATGATGGAAGGCAGTAGGGAGTGAAGGTGTTCTCACTGACTACACTGGACCTCATTCTTTTTCCCCCCCCCCGTACTATAAATCTGTGTGAGGGTGTATCTAGCTCACTGAAAATACCGATCCCATTCTAAAGCCACATTGTGCTGGAGTGATTCTTAAATAGGAGTCTTCGTACCTAGAATCCGTGCGCTGCGTTGTGTGTGTGAAAAGAGCGTTCTAATGTCGTAATCACGTACCCAGTGATCTTGTTTTTAAACTCAAAATCCTGCCGTTTCCGCACCTGGCCCAGGGATCGGGATGAAATTCGGCTCTCTCTTTTTTTTTTCCCGTCACGCTCATCTCTTCTCACGTTCCTTTGCTTTCACAGTGTCTACTGGATTGCAAGGGCCCGGTACTGACCTCTCTCCAAAAAAAGTGTGAGACAAAGAAGTTCTCTCCAAGATTGTAGAAAACAGCCGGAGAAACCGCGGCTGAAGACCCAGGGGCCTGCATTTGAGGCATCGTTGCCTGGATGATAGTTGAAAGAAAACAAAGATGCGGAGAGCCAAATCTTGGCAAAATATCAAGTTGAGAATTTTTCATTCGGACCTTTTGATGCCCTCTGTGCACCATTGGCCGTGTGACGGTCTCCCGACAAGCCCCCTCCCCAACTCCTGTGGGTCTTAGCACCCCAGACCCAATGAAATTGAATCTTATGATGGAAAGGAGGCCTTCTTATCAATTTGATTTCTCTAAGAACACAGGGAGGGAACATTTCTCCTCTCTTCATACTTCCCGCTCTGGTAAGGTGAGCAATGTGGTTTGGTGGAAAGAGCCTGAGGACTTGAACTTGCCTGCTGTGTGACCTTGGGGCAGTCACTTCCCTTATTTGTGCCTCAGTCTCCTCATCTGTAAAATGGGGATTAAAATACCCATTCTCCCTCTCACTTAAACTGTGATCTCCGTGTCAGTCAGGGACTGTGTCTGACCTGATTATCTTATATCTACCCCAGCACTTAGTTTAGTGCTCAGCATATTGTAAGCTCTTAGCAAATCATCATCAATCGTATTTGTTGAGCGCTTACTGTGTGCAGAGCACTGTACTAAGTGCTTGGGAAGTACAAATTGGCAACATATAGAGACAGTCCCTACCCAACAGTGGGCTCACAGTCTAAAAAGTGGGCTCTGTTGTTACCATTATGTCTACATTTGGGGTAGGACTGAGGGAGATGTCTGCATCTAAGGGGACAAGGGGCCAGCCTAAGTCAGACTGACACTCCTTAGGCCCTAGGATTTTTCTTTTTTTGATATTTGTTAAGGGCTTACTAGGTGCCAGGCACTATACTAAGCGCTAGGGTAGATACAAGCTAATCCGGTTGGGCACAGTCAGTGTCCCACATGGGTTTCACAGTCTTAATCCTCTTTTGGCAGATGAGGTAACTGGGGCACCGAGAAGTTGTGTCTTACCCAAGCTCACAGAGCAGACAAGTGGCAGAGCTGGGATTCGAACCCAGGTCCTTCTGATTCCCAGGCCTGTACTCAGTCCACTACGTTACGCCCCCAAGACGGGAATGAACTCTTCACAAAGATGCTAGATAAACTTACGGGGCTTTACGCACGTCTTCCGCTTTTGGACGGATTGTTAATTGCCGTGTCTGTGATAGCCATCTTGCCCCCAAAGACTCTGTGTTTGAAGTTGAGGCTGCCGCGGTTCGTGAAAACTGAGTGTGATCTCTCTGGAGGTGGGTCTGAGACGGATCTGCCTTTGTTGAGATTTCTGAGTCGCAATTAACTTTTTTGTTCTGTTTCAAATTTGGGTTCCCCCAGATGCCAGATAAGCAGTGTAGTAATGTTCCAGGTGGGAATTGGCACCTCCGCCACCCAGCAACCTGCCAGTCCAGGGGAGTTTGGTAGATAAAGAAGCAAACAGGATGAAGAAGGTGAGTGTAAATGGCAGAGCGAGAAGGTGGAAGACACTCATCCAGTCTTCTGGGGACTTGAAAATTTCCCTCACACTGAACAGGATGAAGAAGGTGAGTGTAAATGGCAGAGCGAGGAGGTGGAAGACACTCATCCAGTCTTCTGGGGACTTGAAAATTTCTCTCACACCGCCTTCTAGGGTGCAGCTGGTGATGCATCCATCAGTCATATTTATTGCATGCTTACTGTGTGCAGAGCACTGTACTAAGCGCTTTAGAAAGTACTATATAATAGAGTGGGCAGACACGTTCCCTGCCCACGATGAGCTTACAGTCCAAAGGGGGAGACGGGCATTAATATAAATAGATAAAATTACAGATATGCACATAAGTGCTGTGGGCCTGGGAAGGAGGATGAGTAAAGGGAGCAAGTCAGGACAATGCAGAAGCGAGTGGGAGAAGAGGGAACGAGAGGTTAGTCAGGGAAGGCCTCTTGGAGGAGATGTGCCTTCAATACATACGGCTTTGAAGGTGGGGAGAGTAATTGCCTGCTGGTTATGAATACACACGGATTCTGTTCGGGTTTCCTTGGTGGATTTACATAGTCTTATCCTTTTGTCACTTTCTGTGTGCAGAGCATTGTCCTAAGCTCTTGATCTAGTGGTTAGAGCCCAGGCCTATGAGTCAGAAGGACCTGGGCTCTAATCCTGACTCTGCCACTGGGCTGCTATAAAACCTTGGACGAGTCACTGAATTTCTGTGTGCCTCAGTTACCTTCAACTGAAAATGGGGATCAAGACTGTGAACCCCTCATGGGACGGGGACTGTGTCCAACCCAATTGGCTTGTACATTGCCTGGCACATAGTAAGTGCTTAACCAATGCCACAGTTTTTTATTAATATTATTATTAGACACAATCCCTGCCTTCAGGGAGTTTATAATCTAGTGGAGGTTTTCTCTTCTTGTCCCCAGCTTCACTCTAAATTCTGTCCCTTCGGGAAGTCCCTGGGCAAGGAGCCTTGAGTCTTCTGCTATATTCACCCTCTTGGTCCAGTGCTCATTTTCTTCCCTGGGTCCACGCTTGCAAGTGATGGGGCTGGGACAAAGCCGGGGGGTTCCACAGATATGATGGCAGGTGGCTTCTCCCTTGGGTCAAGGAGCTGTGACACCTCTCCCTGACCCACGTCTGTTCTTAACAATACTGAATTGCCTTAAAAAAATACCTAGCCAGGGAGACTTTCGCTCTCTTTCTTTCTGTCCCACCTCTCCCTGTCACAGGGATTAATAATAATAATAATAATAATAATGGCGTTTATTAAGCGCTTACTATGTGCAAAGCAGATCGTTCCAAGCTATATCTCAGGCTTTGTGTGAGTCTACTAACTCAGGCTTTCAAGGTGTCATTATTATTATTATTATTATGGTCTAATTATCAGTTTACTTCATAATCATCATAGTATTTTTTGAGCGCTTACTATGCACAGAACACTGTACCAAGCGCTTGGGAGAGTACAAAACAGAGATGGCAGATGCATTCCCTGCCCACAGTGAGCTTACAGTCTAGGAAGGGAGACACATTAATAGAAATAAATAACTTCTAGTACATAATTTAAAGATATGTACATAACTGCGGTGGGATTGGGGTGAGGTGAATAACTTTGTGCCAAGCACTGTACTAAGTGCTGGAGTAGGGACAAAATAATCAGGTCCCTATCCTACAAAGAACTCACTGTCCAAGGGGGGAGAGAGAACAGATATTTTATCCCCAATTTACTGATGAGGAAACTGAGGTACAGGGAAGTGAAGTGACTTGCCCAAGCTCACAAAGCAGGCAAGTGGCCATGTCGCAAGACTCCCAAGCCCTTGCTCTTTCCGCTAGGCCTTACTGCTTTTCGGGGTCGTTTAGGGTCCCCGAGTTGTAATCTGTAAGCAGCGTCCGAAGAGAGGAGTTGCTTCTCTTGGCAAGATCTAGGTTCTTAGATTAATCCTGAGTCCCTCTCCATAAACCAGTTTCCACCCCGAACCTTGGGTTTCACCTGAGTTCATTACTGGAAACCAAACCGGGGCCTGTTTTTCTGAAAGCGCCCAAGTCCCTGCCCCACTGGGCCAGATAAGGGCCTTCGCAGACACTGTCATAGTTCTGTTTACCGTTTTGATTCCTTGGGAGAGGTGATTTGGGTCAAAATAGGGAGGAAAAGCAGGCCCTCTTGAGAATTCTATTTCTTCCTCATCTCAAATGGCTTTAGTTAGGTGTTTAGTCTTGTTTTCCACGCAGATAGCTCCGGGAGCCAAGACCAAGGCAAAAGATCCAGGAAATAAGTGCTTGCATAAATGGAAATGTTCCTAAATGTTCGGGGTTTTCTGCAGCTGGTCTCTGAACAGCCAGGGGTCGGGGGCAATTTGCTCTTCATTCATTACGGTCCTCCGGTTTGTGGGGCGGGCGATGCAGTGTACGGGCTGAAACGCACAAACAGGAAATTGCCAAAATTAAAGGGGTCTTCCGGAGGGCGGTGACTTGTTCTGGGAGCAACTCAATAGCTGGGTGATGATGTTAATAATTCCCGGGAGCTGATCTGAGCTCAGGTGGAGAGGCTCCGGATCCCAGAACCCAAATGAAGACCTTTGTCCCTGCGTGCAAATTCACCTATCGCGATGGCGGTGGAGAAGAGCGGACCCTTTCCGACTGGCTGGACGAAAAATCCAGAGCCAAACACGTTGTGTGCCAAGCATTGTACTAAGCACTTGGGTAGCAACAAGATAATCAGGTGGGACGCAGTCCCTGTCCCATGTGGAGCTCACAGTCTAAAGCAGGAGGCAGGGAAGTTAGGTGATTTTCTGTGTCTCAGTGCCTCATCTCCAAAATGGGGATTTAATATTTGTTTTCCCTCCCTTTTAGACTGATGATCTGGTGTTTACCCCAGTGCTTAGCACAATCCATGGCATGTATTAAGTGCTTAACAAATACCACAATTATTGTTATTGGAAAATAGCAGATGGAAAATTATTTAGGGACCCATTGTAGAATGGGCAGGCGCAGGGAAGTTAGGTGATTTTCTGTCTCAGTGCCTCATCTCCAAAATGGGGATTTAATATTTGTTTTCCCTCCCTTTTAGACTGATTATCTGGTGTTTACCCCAGTGCTTAGCACAATCCATGGCACGTATTAAGTGCTTAACAAATACCACAGTTATTGTTATTGGAAAATAGCAGATGGAAAAATTATTTAGGGACCCACTGTAGAACGGGCAAAAGCAAGTATAAGAATCCGTTCTGGAGAGTATCGTTATCAATGCTATTTATTGAGTGCTTACTCTGTGTAGAGCACTGTACTAAGCATGGAGAGTACAGCACAAGATTTGGGAGACTCATTCCCTGCCCATAATGAGCTTACAGTCTAGAGTGTGAAGAACAGAGGCAGACTGAGACTATCGTTTAAGGATCAGATGGAATGAACAGGCTAGACGTATGGGGGAGAAAAGCAGAAAAGGGAAAATGTCATCAGCGAGGAAGGAATAGAAAAGATGGAAACAAACTTACACTAGAACGGCCAAAGAGGAAAAGCGAAGAGAGAATTAAGAATACAGCATACCCTGTGAGTGAGGGAATATAGCCACCTTGCTCAGAATTCTTATTTTTCCTGTGTTCTGTCTGCGCTCCTTATTTGCCACTGATTTGGAACTTATTTTTAAGGGATGGAAAAGATGCCAGTGAACTTTACTCAAATACTTTCTTGGTGTTTTTTCTCCTGTGTTATTTTGCTGTCCTTGGAGCCTTAGACAGAACTAACCTTCATTCCCAGAGAAATATTAGTGTTTTTGTGAGTGTTGATGGGGGGAACTTCGCGGATTACTCTAAATGGGGATTTCTTTTTCCCACCAAACTGAATTCATCACCCATTTCGTAGCAGGCTGGTTGTATTCATTCAGTCTTTATTCTTTGCAGTTTATTTAGATTGTCATTCATGAGCAAAGTGGCCCATTTCGCTGTCCCATCCTATCGATTTCAGAGTTCTGGGGTTGCGAGGTGGAGGGGAGGGCTGGGGGCGGCGCAGGGAGGGGGATCTGACACGAATTTCTCCCGCCCGGTGGCCTTAACGTTGAGGCCAAGGTGACAGACATGTTTTGTAGGACAGAGGGTTGAGGAAGCTTGCGTAGCAGCTCACGGGTCGTTTTGGGAATTGTACTCTCCCAAGCACTTAGTACAGTGCTCTGCACACAGTTAAGCGCCTCAGTAAATACCACTGGTGGATGAGAACAATAGGAGCCCAGCCCAGAATGAAAAGCGGCAGAAATGGGAGGTTTTGTGGAATGATAACTCTAGAGAGTCCATTCAGGGGGCAAGAGGAGAATGTTTCACCAGACCAAATTCGAATCGCTTGGAAGACGAAGGATGCGGCTTCTTAGGGCCGATCCTGCCGTGAAGGTTTGATCTGCGCCGCGCTGTCTCCCTCTCACACGCATGCACACACAAGGGAGATACATACACACGCACGCACCCACAGATTCTTCATCTCTCCCTGTCAGTGTCTCTCCTGGTGTTCCGCCACTCCGAGCAGGTGGAATCGGGCCCGGCTGGCCGAGCTCTACTCGCTGACCTCGGTGTCCTTCCAGCCCTTCCGCAACCTGACCAGCACCTGGAATGGCCGCACCTGGTACACCACCCCCGTCTTCCCCTCCAGATTGGGCTTCTCCCCGTCCTCTGGGACCTCGAAGTCGAATCTCTGCAGGATCCAGGCCAGGAAGAGGAAGAGCTCCATGCGGGCCAGTGACTCCCCGAGGCAGACGCGGGGCCCGGTCCCGAAGGGCAGGTAGCTGGAGGACGGCGAGATGAGCTGTTCGCCCTTCTCGTCCAGGAAGCGATCTGCGGGGCAGAAGATCCGCCCCGTGAGCTGGGCCGGGGGCTGCCCGTGGCTGGGACCCCCCACACCCCTCCTGTCCGACCCCCCGGGTGGGGCACCTGGTTCAAACCGGTCCGGGTTGGGCCACTCCACCTCGTCGTGATGCAGGGACCAGAGGTTGATGATGATCCTGGTGCCTTTGTGGATGGTGTACTCGCCGATGCTGCACCCAGGGAAGACGGGGGGGGACAGTCAGGTCTGCCCGTGGCAGATAAATCACCCCTATTCCAGGACCCTTTTGTCTGTCTCTCTCTCTCCCCCCACCCCTTTCCCTCTCTCCCCTTTTCCCTCTCTCCCTGGGAGAGCCTTGGAGCAGTCCCTCCACCCTCACCTCCTCCCCTTAAGGTCTGACTGACTCAGTCAGTTAAGTGGTACTTGTTGAGCACTTACCAAGTACAGTGTACACATTCATTCATTCACTCGTATTTATTTAGCACTTACTGTGTGCAAAGCACTGTACTAAGTACTTGGGATGGTCCAATGTAACAACAGACAGACACATTGTTCCACTGTACTCTCCCAAGCGCTTAGAATGAATGAATCAATCAACAGCGGTATGTGAGCGCTTACCATGTGCAGAGCACTGTACTAAGCGTGTGGGAGGAGTGCCAGTCCTACCCCTGCTTCACATGCAGGAAAAACTAGCAAAATAAGGGGAAACATTATAGTTGAGTTTAGGTACAATGCAGCACAGTTGGTAGACACATTCCCTGCCTACCTTGGCTCTGCTTGGTATCACTCCTGTATAGCACGACCCGCTGGTCAGGGATCAGTGTCTGTCAACTCTATTCTACTCTCCCATACACTTACTACAGTGCTCTGCACACAGCATGAGGTCAATAAATACCACTGATTGATTGCTCGATTGATCAATCCAACCCCAGAGGAAAGGGCTGGGAGGCCCTCCGCTTGGTGAGGGATGAGGAGGCTTGGGTCTGGGAAAATCTGGGCGTCCTGAACTCCCCCCTTTGCAGTTTAACCTTTAAAATGGCCTGTTCACAGCTAGGCCTTGGGTCACCAAGGAGCAGCTGGTTATAGCAAACACTTCTCTGCTGGGCCTTGGCCTCCTTCCTCTTCCTCTCCTTCTGCCTCACTCCTGCCAGTTCTCTTCCTTAACCACCATCCTCCTCTCTCCTTCATCTTCTCCTGCCCACTTCCAGTTCCCCCCTCCCTTAGAATCTAACCTCTCTTCTTCCTTGCCATTCGATCCCCACAACAACGAATGCAGATGAAATCATGAAAATCTGAGTGTAAAGGCCCCTCCCCATTTAATTATGTAAGTGGCAGACATTTTCTGTGTATCTGGGGTAGTTTTCCAATTAGATGGTAAACCCCAGGTAGAGTCTTCAGCCCTCCGTCAATCAATCAATGGTATTTATTGAGTGCTTACGGCGTGCAGAGCCCTGTACCGGGTGCAGGCCCTGCCGTCGGTACCCAGAGGCTTCATAGGGTCAGTGACCCATCCGAAGTACCTGGAGTCTCTGGTTGCTAGGTGGGGGATGAGGAGTGGGGCCACGGGGCGGATGCGGAGGATTTCGCGGATGGAGGCCTCGAGGTAGATCAGCTGGTTCCTGTCACTGAGCACAGGCGTGCGGCTGAAACCGATCTTCCTGTCAATCTCCTCCTGGATCTTCTTCTTCACCTGGGGGAAGATGGGGGTTGCAGCCCCGGGCAGAGGGTCAGCTCCCCACGAGGGTGGGCGGGAGCCCCAGCCAGGGGCTTGGGGAGAGCGGATCAGCCGGTCTCCTTTCCGCGGCGGGTGGGTAGCAGCCAGATATCGAGGGGGAAAATGGATAGCCCCGGGGCTTCGGCAGAGACGGGAAAAGACAATCGTCGGAGGTGACAGAGAGGAGCCGGGGAGTCTACGAAGGGTCAGGGTGGCCAAGAGGTGGCTGCTGTGGAGATGGGTCGGGGGCAATGCAGGAATGTTGGTACAGAAGGGAGGGACTGGCCCTAATTTGGTTAGTGCTGGGCCCCTGTGTAGGCAGCAAATTCTGCCCCATCTCAGGATGCTTGATTTCCAGATGGCCCATCGGAAAGGGAGGCGGCTCGGGGCAATTCCGTGCTGCCCCTGGATCTGAAGGACCCAGCAAAGATGCTCACCTCTAGTTGCTTCCCGAGGCAGAAAGGCAGAGACCGGGGCTCCGGATTAACTCCTGGGGACCCCCGAAAGGGTTTCCCGCGGAGGGAGGCGGCAACCGGGGGACTTCCATCCAGGTCAGAGGGGGAGATAAACAGGCAGGACGTCCCGGGGGATGTCACTAGTGGATGGATCTGGAGGAAGAACCTGGTGGCTGCCTCTCTTGCCATCCCACGCTGGAGAAAGCCCTCGGTCTTTGCCTAAATTTCTGCTGGGTCCGGCTCTCTCGCCATAGCTCATCTCTTATTTCAAAGCCGCGCCACTGATGGCATCAGGCTTGGGATCCCAGAGTTCCCCTAGTCCTCAGGGGGCTGGGGGCAGGGGCGGTGGGAGAGAAACGGTAGGTCTCTGGGGGACCTTTGGAAGACCCCTTCAGCTGGGGGCAGGGGCGGTGGGAGAGAAATGGTAGGTCTCTGGGGGACCTTTGGAAGACCCCTTCACTAAGAGCTGGGGGGCGGGGGGGAGTGGAGGCCTCCCACCTGGGGGTAGTGCAGCAGGTATGCGATGAACCACTTGAGCACAGAGGTGGTGGTCTCCACACCAGCCCCAAAAATGTCCCCAATCGTCATGATCACGTGGTCATCCGTCATGCCGGGCTCCTGAGGCATTTGGCTGTTGTTGTTGTCTGTGTTCATCTTGGCCCTCAGCAACACGTCCAGCAGGTCAATGATGGACTCGCTGCTGAATTTCTCCTGGGGAGGAAGGGAAGCCATGCCGCTCAGCAAAGCTTCTTTCCTGCCCCTGGGAAGAGGACACCTCCCGATCCCACCATTCTGCTCCCCAACTCCCTGTGAAATCATCCCCCCTCCAGGAGGCCTTCCCTGATTAATCTCCCCTCTCCCCGCCCTCTCTCCCCCACTCCTGCCACTTCAGCACATCTGTGGCTCTTTGAACCCTCCGTTTCCCTTCCCGTTCAGCTTTTAACCCTAAGCCCTTGGGTACTCTCACCCCTGTCCGGCATTAAGGTACATATCTGTACTGTCTTGCTTCCCACTGCTTGTAAATTGTTTTCGTGTCTGCCTCCCCCACTGGATTACATCTATCACCGGAAGCGTCCAGTCCATGTCTCTCCAATCCTGAACAGCTTCCGTATCAAACAGAAACTCCTTACCATGCACTCAAAGCACTCGGTCAACATGCCCCATCGTACCTCACCTCACTAATCTTCCAGATCCCAGCCTGCACACTCCTCTAGCGCCAACTTAATCGCCGGGCCCCAATCTCGTCTAATCTCGACGCGAACCTCTTTCCCAAGTCCTCCATCTAGCCTGGAACTCCCTTCCCCTCCATAAATGCAGTCCGCCATTCTCTTCATCTTCAAAGCATTATTAAGGCTTTCCCGATTAAGCCCTCTTTCTCCACTTCGCTCTCCCTTCTGTGTCATCTATGCACTTGAATCTGTGACCTTTGGACATTTGCCCTTCATCCCAACCCCACAGCACTTATGTATATATCAAATCATATATTATAAATCATTTATTCATATTAATGCCTATCTTCCCCTCTAAGCTCATTATGGGCAGGGAACGTGTCTGCTAATTCTGTTGCATTATACTCTCCCGAGTACTTCTAGACTGTGGGCCTATTGTTGGGTAGGGACCGTCTCTATATGTTGCCAATTTGTACTTTCCAAGCGCTTAGTCCAGTGCTCTGCACACAGGGAGCGCTCAATAAATATGATTGAATGAGAATTAATTCAATCGTATTTTTTGAGTGCTGAATGAATACTTAGTACATGCTCTGCACATAGTAAGTGCTCAATAAACACCACTGACTGACCGAAAGCTCCTTGAGGGCAGGGATTATATCTGCTAATTCTGTTGAACTCTCCCCAAGTACTTGGTCTTCTATTCTGTCTTGAGCAGGTGCTCAATAAATATTATCGATTGAATGGATCCAGGGAGGCAGGACCAATGAAGAAGACCAGGGGAAGTGTAGAAGTACTCCTCCCAAGGGCCTTAATTTTCCTGCCCTTCCACCCCCTGACAGCTTGGCCCGGGCCCCCAAATCCTCGAACAACCAGAAATGAAGTGCGGCCTAGTGGATAGAGCATGGGCCCGGGGGTCAGAGGGCCTGGGTGCTAATCCTACCTTCACCACTTACCTGCTGTGTGACCTTGGACAAGTCACGTAACTTCTCTATGCCTTAGTTGTCTCGTTATCTGTCTCCCCCTTCTAGACTGTGAGCCCGTTGGTGGGTAGGGACCGTCCCTATATGTTGCCAACTTGGACTTCCCAAGCGCTTAGTAGAGTGCTCTGAATACAGTAAGTGCTCAATAAATACGGCTGAATGAACGAATGATTGTTAAATGGTGATTCAGTACCTGTTGCCGTCTCTATATGGGACTACATATGGGACTCTATAGGGACCGTCTCTATATGTTGCCAACTTGTACTTCCCAAGCGCTTAGTACAATGCTCTGCACATAGTAAGCGCTTAATAAATACGATTGATTGATTGATTGTTGCCCTTCTGGCCTAGTGGAAAGAGCCCAGGCCCAGGAATCAGAGGACCTGGATTCTAATCCCGGTTCCACCAATTGCCTGCCGTGTAACCTTGGGCAAGTCACTTAACTCCTCTGGGCTGCAGTTTCCTCATCTGGAAATTGAGGATTCAATACCTGTTCTCCTTTCCACTTGGCCCCATGTGGGACGGGGACTGTGTCCAACCCCATTATCCTGTATTGACCCCAGCGTTTAGTACAGCGCTTGGCACCCCAACACCATCATCATCATTGGATGGCAGCGAAGGTCGGGTCAGAGCAGAGAAACTGGCACGGGCACCACAGCTGGCACCCCAAGAAGCCAAGAGGAAGCAGGCCCCTGGACACTTCCAGTGTGGCTTATTGGAAAGAGCACGAGCTTTGGAGTCAGAGGTCATGGGTTCGAGTCCCGACTCCGCCACATGTCCGCTGTGTGACCTTGGGCAAGTCACTTAACTTCTCTGAGCCTCAGTTCCCTCGTCTGTAAAATGGGGATTAAGACTGGGAGCCCCACGTGGGACAACTTGATCACCTTGTATCCCCCCAACGCTTAGAACAGTGCTCTGCACGTAGTAAGCGCTTAACAAATGCCATTATTATTATTATTATTATTCCTAACCAGTCTCAGATTACCCTCCTCCGGGGCCGACTTCGGAGACCCGCTGAGTGGAACCGCCAAACTTCAGAGTGCCCTCGGGGGAAGATCTGCTCAGAGACCGAGACATTTTGGCTTTCTCTGCTGGATTACCCGTGGGCCGGAGTTCGATGAGGACTCCGGTTTGGAGAGGGGATGGCCCCTGGCTGGGCAGAGTGGGCCAGTTTGGAAGATGCCCTTCCGGGGACAATATTTCCATTTCCTGCCTGCCTCCCTGCTCACCTGCCATTCCCCCTCCCAGCTTCGAAACCTACTTGGTGCTCTTTGAATTGTTTCCTCAGCAGGCTGTTTCGGGTCTTCACGCTCTTTTTCAGCATCCCCAGCTCTTTGTTGGGGAACACCTGGGGAAAGAGAAAGATTCTTGAGGTGGGTGACGGCCAACCCCTCAGCTTCCTTTCCTTTTTCAGCCACCCCGCCGGCTTCCCGGCCCGGGAAAGCGGTCCCAGGGGGGTACTCGGTACCTCATCTGTAAAATGGGTGTGAGCCCCATGTGGGACAGGGACTGTGTCCAACCTGATCAACTTGTATCGACCCCAGCACATAGGATAGTGCTTGGCACACGTAGTAAGTGCTTAACAAGTACCTTTATCATTATTGTTATAAATTACTATTACCAGCCCATCACCCCAGGGGTGAACCATGTGTACCTCCGGTGAGTGGCTGACCAGAGCTGTAACCTGCCATGCCCAGCCCCTCTGCTCAACCCCAGAGCTCCCTTCTGGAAGCCAGGACCAATCTCAAATTATATATATATATATATATACGTGAGTCATCTGGGATTCTGCATAATCCTCTTATGCTCAGCTCTGCCACAAACCTTCAGCCACGGGAAGATGTCTACGAGGCTGTCCTTGGCCACGGTGTTGACGATGTTCTTGCTGTTCATCTGCAGCTCGTCCAGCTGCGGGTCCCCCAGCTCGAAGCCAGAGCTGAAGCAGAAGTGGGACACCACGTTGGATACCACGAAGAAGATTTCCCGGCTGAGGTCAGAGGGGGTGCCTTGTTTGTCGGACAGTAATTTGCACAGGGATGCGGCTTGCTGGTTGACTGGGGCAGAGAGAGCGAGAGAGAGGGAGATCCAGTTGGAAAAGATGAGATGATGCCTGTTCCTTCGGTTCCTTCGGTCCTCATAATCATTCATTCATTCATTCAATCGTATTTATTGAGCGCTTACTGTGTGCAGAGCACTGGACTTTATTGAGCGCTTGGGAAGTACAAGTGGGCAACATATAGAGACGGTCCCTACCCAACACTGGGCTCACAGTCTAGAAGGGGGAGACAGAGAACAAAACAAAGCATATTAACAAAATAAAATAAATAGAATAAATAATAACGACGGCATTTGTTAAGCGCTTACTACGTGCAAAGCACTGTTCTAAGCGCTGAGGCGGATCTAAGGTGATCAGGTTGTCCCACGTGGGGCTCACAGTCTTAAATCCCCACTGAGCCAGGCTGCTTCTCATCCCTAGCGCAGAAGCAGCGAGTCTCTCTCATCCTCCGATCTATTCTCCCATCTCTCTGGCTGCTTCTCTCAGTCTTTTCACAGACTCACTGTCTGCCTCCCACCCTCTGACATTGGGGGGTTCGGGGGTGTCCCTCAAGGCCCAGTTCTGGTCCCCTTCTATTCACCATCTACACCCACTCCCTTGAAGAACGCATATAATAATAATAATGGCATTTATTAAGTGCTTACTACATGCAAAGCACTGTTCTAAGTGCTGGGGAGGTTACAAAGTGATCAGAGGCTCACAGTCTTAATCCCCATTTTATAGATGGGGATTTTATAGATCAAGGCCCTACTGAGAGCTCACCTACTCCAGGAGGCCTTCCCAGACTGAGCCCCTTCCTTCCTCTCCCCCTCGTCCCCCTCTCCACCCCCCCATCTTACCTCCTTCCCTTCCCCACAGCACATGTATATATGTTTGTACATATTTATTACTCTATTTATTTTACTTGTACATATCTATTCTATTTATTTTATTTTGTTAGTATATTTGCTTTTGTTCTCTGTCTCCCCCTTTTAGACTGTGAGCCCACTGTTGGGTAGGGACTGTCTCTATTTGTTGCCAATTTGTACTTCCCAAGAGCTTAGTCCAGTGCTCTGCACACAGTAAGCGCTCAATAAAGACGATTGATGATGATGATAGATGAGGTAACTGAGGCACAGAAAAGTGAAGTGACCCAAAGTCACACAGCTGACAATTGGCAGAGCCGGAATTTGAACCCACGACCTCTGACTCCAGAGCCCGGGCTCTTTCCACTGAGCCACACTGCTTCTCTAGGCTCCCGTGGCTTCAACTACCATCTGTGTGCGAGTGATTCAGCCCTGGCGTCCCTCCTTCTCTACAGTCTCGCACCGTCTGTGTGCGACTGATTCAGCCCTGGCGCCTCTCCTTCTCTACAGCCTGGCATGTCCTCCTGCCTCCAGGACATCTGTCTTGGCACTTGCCTGCTGTGTGACCTTGGGCAAGTCACTTAACTCTTCATGGCCTGTTTCCACAACTGTAAAATGGGGGATTGAATACCTATTTTTCCTCCCTCTTTGACGGTGAGCCTCCTCTGGGACAGGGATTGGGTCCAACCGGATTGATTTGCACCTACCGCGGCGCTTAAAACAGTACTCGACAGGCAGCAAGCGCTTACCAGCGCTCAGTACAGTGCATGGTACATAGTAAGCGCTTAACAAATACCATTATTATTAACAAATACCATCTTTTTTAAAAAAAAAAAAAAAGCGGAAGGCTCTTAACTAACTTGGGTTGCTGAGTCTTCAAGACAATGTCCACAAGCTGGCAGCACAGGACAAGGAACCTGTATATATGTATATATGTTTGTACATATTTATTACTCTATTTTACTTGTACATATCTATTCTATTTTATTTTGTTAGTATGTTTGGTTTTGTTCTCTGTCTCCCCCTTTTAGACTGACTGTCTCTATATGTTGCCAACTTGTACTTCCCAAGCGCTTAGTACAGTGCTCTGCACAAGTAAGCGCTCAATAAATACGATTGATGATGATGATGGAGTGCCTTACAGCCTGCTGGAGAGAGGAATGGGGGTGGATATTGAGAGATGGCCGAGAAGGCTGAGGGAGTGGTGTGGGAGGAGGCTGGAGAGGTGAGGGGGAGGTGAGAAGGAGCCGGGAATAGTAGATAGAGCACCAACCAGCCTGGGAGTCATGGGTTCTAATCCCGACTCCTCCACTAGTCTGCTGTGCGACCTTGGGTAAGTCACTTCACTTCTCTGGGCTTCCGTTACCTCATCTGTAAAATGGTGACAGAAACTGCGAGCCCCATGTGGGACAGGGACTGTGTCCAACCCAGTTAGGTTGTATCCACTTCAGCGCTTTGTACACTGTAAGCGCGTAACGCATACCATAATTCTAATTATTACTATTATTTGGGGGAGGCGACGGTTTTGGTATTGTCAAACAGCAGTTGGTAGAGAAGCGGCGTGGCTCAGTGGACAGAGCCCGGGCTTTGGAGTCAGAGGTCATGGGTTCAAATCCCGGCTCCGCCACTTGTCAGCGGAGTGACTTTGGGCAAGTCACTTCACTTCTCTGTGCCTCAGTTACCTCATACTCCTCTCCCCCTCATCCCCCTCTCCATCCCCCCCATCTTACCTCCTTCCCTTCCCCACAGCACCTGTATAGATGTTTGTGCATATTTATTACTCTATTTATTTATTTTACTTGTACATATCTATTCTACTTATTTATTTATTTATTTTATTTATTTATTTATTTTATTTGTACATATCTATTCTATTTATTTTATTTTGTTAGTATGTTTGGTTTTGTTCTCTGTCTCCCCCCTTTTAGACTGTGAGCCCACTGTTGGGTAGGGACTGTCTCTAGATGTTGCCAATTTGTACTTCCCAAGCGCTTAGTACAGTGCTCTGCACACAGTAAGCGCTCAATAAATACGATTGATGATGATGATACGGAAAATGGGGATTAAGTCTGTGAGCCCCACGTGCGACAACGCGATTACCTTGTATCTACCCCAGCGCTTAGAACAGTGCTTGGCACATAGTAAGCGCTTAATAAACGCCATCACTTTTAGACTGTGAGCCCACTGTTGGGTAGGGACTGTCTCTAGATGTTGCCAATTTGTACTTCCCAAGCGCTTAGTACAGTGCTCTGCACATAGTGAGCGCTCAATAAATACGATTGATGATGATCATTATTGTATGGTCATCAGGAGTGAGAGAGGAGGAGATGGGGGCAGTGGAAGTTTCAGAAGGGAGTTCAAGGTCCAGGAGAATTAGAGGAGGCAACGGGCATAGAAATCCAGCATGGAGGAGAAGTAAAATTACTGATTGGAGGAGAGGGTTGAGTTTGAGCAGGGGAGGATGAATTTGAAGTGACCGAAGTTAGCCTGGAGCTCGGGGTCTCCTCTTAATAATAATAATAATAATTATTATTATTATTATTATTATTATTGGCATTTGTTAAGCGCTTACTATGTGCAAAGCACTGTTCTAAGCGCTGGGGAGGATACAGGGTGATCAGGTTGTCCCACATGGGGCTCCCAGTCTTAATCCCCATTTTCCAGATGAGGGAACTGAGGCCCAGAGAAGTGAAGTGACTTGCCCAAGATCACCCAGCAGACATGTGGTGGAGCCGGGATTCGAACCCATGACCTCTGACTCCAAAGCCCGGGCTCTTTCCACTGAGCCACGGAAGCGCCTTGTTGGCAGGAGCGCGGGGCTGGAGGAAGTGTCCCGTGGAGGTGATCCGGGGCTGAAGCTTCATGGTGGGAGACTAATGGAAAAACAGGGGAGCAAGGGAGTTTTGGGGGGTCTGCCCATCTCCCACTTCAGGCTCTTTGGGAAAAAAAGAATGGCATGCGGACGTCAGCTGATGGGAGGTGGGCCGAAGCATAGAGAAGCAGCATGGCTCACTGGAAAGGGCCCGGGCTTTGGAGTCGGAGGTCATGGGTTCCAATCCCGACTCCGCCACATGTAATAATAATAATAATAATGGCATTTATTAAGCGCTTACTATGTGCAAAGCACTGTTCTAAGCGCTGGGGAGGTTACAAGGTGATCAGGTTGTCCCACAGGGGGTTCACAGTCTTCATCCCCATTTTACAGATGAGGCAACTGAGGCCCAGAGAAGTGAAGTGACTTGCCCAAAGTCACCCAGCTGACAATTGGTAGAGCCGGGATTTGAACCCGTGACCTCTGACTCCAAAGCCCGGGCTCTTTCCACCGAGCCACGCTGCTTCTTGGGAACTTGTACTTCCCAAGGGCTTAGTCCAGTGCTCTGCACACAGTGAGCGCTCAACAAATACGATTGATTGATTGATCGACTCCCAGATCGATGCCCTTTCCACATGTCTGCTGTGTGACCTTGGGCAAGTCACTTAGCTTCTCTGAGCCTGTTACCTCATCTGTAAAATGGGGATTAAGACTGTGAGCCCCGCGTGGGGCAACCTGATCACCTTGTATCCCCCCCCCAGCGCTTAGAACAGTGCTTTGCACATAGTAAGCGCTTAATAAATGCCATTATTATTATTATTATTATTATTGTTTGCACATAGTAAGTGCTTACTAAATGCCATCATTATTATTATTATTATTATTATTTTTATTATTATCTCCCACGTAGGGCTAGAGGGGATGGTGGGCTGACTGGTCCCGGGTGGGGGGGAGGAGGAGGAGGGAAAGGCACTGGGAACAGAAAATTGCCCGTGAGCCCATTCTAGTGAGTGTCATCTTTTTCCCTCCTTTCATCTCATCATCAATCGTATTTATTGAGTGCTTACTATGTGCAGAGCACTGTACTAAGCGCTTGGGAAGTACAAATTGGCAACATCTAGAGACAGCCCCTACCCAACAGTGGGCTCACAGTCTAAAAGGGGGAGACAGAGAACAAAAGCAAACATACTAACAAAATAAAATAAATAGAATAGATATGGACAAATAAAATAAATAAGTAGAGTAATAAATAGGTACATGGACATAAATATGTCCATGTTGGCACAGGGTTGGATCATCATCATCATCATCATCATCAATCATATTTATTGAGCGCTTACTATGTGCAGAGCACTGTACTAAGCGCTTGGGAAGTACAAATTGGCAACATCTAGAGACGGTCCCTACCCAACAGCAGGCTCACAGTCTTGAAGGGGGAGACAGAGAACAAAACCAAACATACTAACAAAATAAAATAGAATAGCTATGTACAAATAAAATAAATAAATAAATAAATAGAGTAATAAATATGTACATGGACATAAATATGTCCATGTTGGCACAGGGTTGGATCATCATCATCATCATCATCAATCATATTTATTGAGCGCTTACTATGTGCAGAGCACTGTACTAAGCGCTTGGGAAGTAGAAATTGGCAACATCTAGAGACAGCCCCTACCCAACAGTGGGCTCACAGTCTAAAAGGGGGAGGCAGAGAACAAAACCAAACATCCCAACAAAATAAAATAAATAGAATAGATATGGACAAATAAAATAAATAAATAGAGTAATAAATATGTACATGGACATAAATATGTCCATGTTGGCACAGGGTTGGATCATCATCATCCTCATCATCATCAATCATATTTATTGAGCGCTTACTATGTGCAGAGCACTGTACTAAGCGCTTGGGAAGTACCAATTGGCAACGTTTAGAGACAGCCCCTACCCAACAGTGGGCTCACAGTCTAAAAGGGGGAGGCAGAGAACAAAACCAAACATACTAACAAAATAAAATAAATAGAATAGATATGGACAAATAAAATAAATAAATAAATAGAGTAATAAATATGTACATGGACATAAATATGCCCATGTTGGCACAGGGTTGGATGGGCCGGAGTGTGTGCGCTAAGGAGCGGGAGTGGCTCAGGTGGGCCTCCAGCCCCCCACCCAAGGCCAGGGCACATTTGGGGGGTCGGCAGCCCAGAACTGGGCCCAAACCGCAGCGTCAGTGGTGGCCAAATCCGCTCCGGTCTCACGGGGCATCTCGGGATTCCGGCCCTCCCTCCTGACCGTGGGTTTACATAGGTTGAGAATCAATCAATTGTATTTATTGAGCGCTTACTGTGTGCGTGGCTCAGTGGAAAGAGCACGGGCTTTGGAGTCCGAGGTCATGGGTTCGAATCCCGGCTCCACCACAAGTCCGCTGTGTGACCCTGGGGAAGTCCCTGAACTTCTCTGAGCCTCAGTCACCTAATCTGTAAAAATGGGGATTAGGACTGTGAGCCCCACGTGGGACAACCTGATCACTTTGTATCCCCCAAGCGCTTAGAACAGTGCTTGGCACATAGTAAGCGCTTAACAAATGCCAACATTATTATTATTATTATTATTACTAAGCACATGGGAAGTACAAGCTGGCAACATATAAGACCCTGAGGGCTTTGACAGCCCCCCCACCCCACCCTCCTTTCTCAGGCTCTAGACCTATGAAGGCTCCCCTCTGGGCCCACCCCCTTCCTTCCTTCCCTGAGAAGCAGCGTGGCTCAGTGGAAAGAGCACGGGCTTTGGAGTCCGAGGTCATGGGTTCGAATCCCGGCTCCACCACAAGTCTGCTGTGTGACCCTGGGGAAGTCCCTGAACTTCTCTGAGCCTCAGTCACCTAATCTGTAAAAATGGGGATTAGGACTGTGAGCCCCACATGGGACAATCTGATCACTTTGTATCCCCCAAGCGTTGTTATTATTATTATTATTATTATTATTATTATTATTATTATTATTACTAAGCGCATGGGAAGTACAAGCTGGCAACATATAAGACCCTGAGGGCTTTGACAGCCCCCCACCCCACCCTCCTTTCTCAGGCTCTAGACCTATGAAGGCTCCCCTCTGTGCCCACCCTCTTCCTTCCTTCCCTGAGAAGCAGCGTGGCTCAGTGGAAAGAGCACGGGCTTTGGAGTCCGAGGTCATGGGTTCGAATCCGGCTCCACCACAAGTCTGCTGTATGACCCTGGGGAAGTCACTTAACTTCTCTGAGCCTCAATCAATCAATCAATCATATTTATTGAGCGCTTACTATGTGCAGAGCACTGTACTAAGCGCTTGGGAAGTACAAATTGGCAACATATAGAGACAGTCCCTACCCAACATTGGGCTCACAGTCTAAAAGGGGGAGAAAATAAATACTGGCATTTATTAAGCACTTACTATGTGCAAAGCACTGTTCTAAGCGCTGGGGAGGTAACAAGGTGATCAGGTTGTCCCACAGGGGCTCACATTCTTAATCAGTGCTTTGCACTGATTTGCGCTCAATAAATACGATTGATTGATTGACTGATTGATTGATTTGCACATAGTAAGTGCTTAACAAATACCGTCATCATTAATCCCCATTTTACAGATGAGGTAATTGAGGTAAGCCTCAGTCACCTAATCTGTAAAAATGGGGATTAGGACTGTGAGCCCCACGTGGGACAACTTGATCACCTTGTATCCCCTCCAGCGCTTAGAACGGTGCTTTGCACATAGTAAGCGCTTAACAGACGCCATCGCTATTATGAAGCGCTTAGTACAGTGCTCTGCACATAGTAAGCGCTCAATAAATACGATGGATTGATTCCCTCCCCACCCCCTGCCCTCCCTGCCCACTCACTGATCTTCTCCAGCTGCAGGGATCCGTCCTTGAACAAGGTGAAGGCCGACAGCACCAGTTTGCGCTGCTGCTTCCAGAGGTGGGTGGTGTTGCTGAAGGCGATGTCTTTGCCGTCCAGGGAAAGGATGTTGGTGGTCACCTGCAGATAATAATAATAATAATAATAATAATAATAATAATAATAATGGCATTTGTTAAGCGCTTACTATGTGCAAAGCACTGTTCTAAGCGCTGGGGGTACAAGGCGATCAGGTTGTCCCACGTGGGGCTCGCGTTCATCATCCCCATTTTACAGGTGAGGTAACTGAGGCTCCGAGAATCAATCAATCAATCAGTCAATCGTATTTATTGAGCGCTTACTATGTGCAGAGCACTGTACTAAGCGCTTGGGAAGTACAAATTGGCAACACATAGAGACAGTCCCTACCCAACAGTGGGCTCACAGTCTAAAAGGGGGAGACAGAGAACAGAACCAAACATACCAACAAAATAAAATAAATAGGATAGAAATGTACAAGTAAAAGAAATAAATAAATAAATAAACAGAGTAATAAATATGTACAACCATATATACATATATACAGGTGCTGTGGGGAAGGGAAGGAGGTAAGATGGGGGGATGGAGAGGGGGACGAGGGGGAGAGGAGGGAAGGGGCTCAGTCTGGGAGTTAGTTAAGTGACTTGCCCAAGGTCACACAGCAGACAGGTGGTGGAGCCGGAACTCGAACACAGATCACGGTGGGGGGGGACAGCGTCACCCTCCAGCCTCACAGAACCTGCTCCTCTGCCTTCTTCAGAGGGAGCTTCACTCCCCCACTCCCACTGACTCGCAAGGCGGAGGAGCCCCTTAGCTTCGGGGAAAGAGGGCCTGAGCGTCAGAGGATCCGGGTTCTAATCCCCCTTCCGCCATTTGCTCTATGTGAGAGATAATAATAGTAATAATTTTTCACTCTATTTATTTCTTTATTTTATTTGTACATATCTATTCTATTTATTTTATTTTGTTAGTATGTTTGGTTTTGTTCTCTGTCTCCCCCTTTTAGACTGTGAGCCCGCTGTTGGGTAGGGACGGTCTCTAGATGTTGCCAATTTGTACTTCCCAAGCGCTTAGTACGGTGCTCTGCACATAGTAAGCGCTCAATAAATACGATTGATGATGATGATGATGATGATGATAATGGCATTTGTTAAGTGCTTGCTATGTGCGAAGCACTGTTCTAAGCCCTGGGGAGAGGTGTTGTACGAGAGATGATGTAGCTACCTAAACTCAGGCCAGAGGAGTTGGGGTGGAGAGGGAGGGGAGGGGCCGGGGGCATTTCCCTTTCCTCTCTCCTCAGGGAGCTCCTAACCATTCATTCATTCATTCAATCGTATTTATTGAGCGCTTACTATGTGCAGAGCACTGGACTAAGCGCTTGGGAAGTACAAGTTGGCAACATCTAGAGACGGTCCCTACCCAACAGCGGGCTCACAGTCTAGAGGGGGGAGACGGACAACAAAACAAAACATATTAACAAAATAAAATCAATCAATCAATCAATCAATCGTATTTATTGAGCGCTTACTATGTGCAGAGCACTGTACTAAGCGCTTGGGAAGTACAAATTGGCAACACATAGAGACAGTCCCTACCCAACAGTGGGCTCACAGTCTAAAAGGGGGAGACAGAGAACAAAACCAAATGTACTAGCAAAATAAATAGAATAGTAAATATGTACGAGCAAAATAGAGGAATCAATCGGTACAAACATATATACAGGTGCTGTGGGGAGGGGAAGGAGGTAGGGCGGGGGGGATTCATTCATTCAATCATATTTATTGAGCGCTTACTGTGCGCAGAGCACTGTACTAAGTACCAGAATTATTATCATTCTCTGTGCCTCAGTTACCCCACCTGTACAATGGGGATTCAGTTGTTCTCCCTGGGACAGGGGCTGTGTCCTATGTGTTTGATTTGTACAATCAAAGCAGCACACCGCCATCAGCGCTTTCCTCCCACTGGGGCCCAAACCCTTGCCGTCCGGGCAACTGCGGAGGAAAGGGGGGCAAATGAACTGTTGTCCTGGTTAACCAAGTGTGGGTTGGGGAGGGAGAGCGGCAGGGAGCGTCCAAGCTGCCCACTGGGGGAACAGGTAAGTACATAATAATAATAATAATAATAATAATAATAATAATAATAATAATAATAATAATAATAATAACGATGGCATTTGTTAAGCGCTTACTAAGTGCAAAGCACTGTTCTAAGCGTGGGGGGGATACAAGGTGATCAGGTTGTCCCTCGGGGCTCACAGTCTTAAGACTGTGAGCCCACTGTTGGGTAGGGACTGTCTCTAGATGTTCATCATCATCATCAATCGTATTTATTGAGCGCTTACTATGTGCAGAGCACTGTACTAAGCGCTTGGGAAGTACAAATTGGCAACATCTAGAGACAGTCCCTACCCAACAGCGGGCTCACAGTCTAAAAGGGGGAGACAGAGAACAAAACCAAACGTACTACCAAAATAAAATAAATAGAATAGATATGGACAAGTAAAATAAATAGAGTAATAAATATGTACAAACATATATACATCTATACAGGTGCTGTGGGGAAGGGAAGGAGGTAAGATGGGGGGGATGGAGAGGGGGACGAGGGGGAGAGGAAGGAAGGGGCTCAGTCTGGGAAGGCCTCCTGGAGGAGGTGAGCACTCAGTAGGGCAAATGAACTGTTGTCCTGGTTAACCAAGTGTGGGTTGGGGAGGGAGAGCGGCAGGGAGTGTCCGAGCTGCCCACTGGGGGAAAAGGTAAGTACATAATAATAATAATAACGACGGCATTTGTTAAGCACTTACTAAGTGCAAAGCACTGTTCTAAGCGTGGGGGGGATACAAGGTGATCAGGTTGTCCCTCGGGGCTCACAGTTGAGCCCACTGTTGGGTAGGGACTGTCTCTATATGTTGCCACCTTGTACTGCCCAAGCGCTTAGTACAGTGCTCTGCACACAGTAAGCGCTCAATAAATACGATTGAATGAATGAGTGAATGATGCTAGGGCTAAGAAATGCTGTCTTTCTTCAGGCCTCTCCCCAATAGGTTTTGTTTCGTTGCCTGTCTCCCCCTTCTAGACTGTGAGCCCGCTGTTGGGTAGGGACCGTCTCTAGATGTTGCCAACTTGTCCTTCCCAAGCGCTTAGTACAGTGCTCTGCACACAGTAGGCGCTCGATAAATACGACTGAATGAATGAATGAATCCCCTCCAGCTCTTCCTGCCTCCCCCTGCCTCCCCCACTTGATGATGATGATGGTGGTATTTATTAAGTGCTTACTATGTGCAAAGCACTGTTCTAAGCGCTGGGGAGGTTACAAGGTGATCAGGTTGTCCCACGGGGGGCTCCCAGTCTTCATCCCCATTTTACAGATGAGGTAACTGAGGTCCAGAGAAGTGAAGTGACTTGCCCAAAGTCACACAGCTGGCAAGCGGCGGAGTCGGGTTTTGAACCCATGACCTCTGACTCCAAATAATAATAATGACACTTGTTAAGCGCTTACTATGTGCAAAGCACTGTTCTAAGCCCTGGGGGGATACAAGGTGATCGGGTTGTCCCACGTGGGGCTCACAGTCATAATCCCCATTTTACAGATGAGGTAACTGAGGTCCAGAGAAGTGAAGTGACTTGCCCAAAGTCACACAGCTGGCAGGCGGCGGAGCCGGGTTTTGAACCCATGACCTCTGACTCCAAATAATAATAATGGCGCTTGTTAAGCGCTTACTATGTGCAAAGCACTGTTCTAAGCCCCGGGGGGATACAAGGTGATCGGGTTGTCCCACGTGGGGCTCACAGTCATAATCCCCATTTTACAGATGAGGTAACTGAGGCTCAGAGAAGTGAAGTGACTTGCCCAAGGTCACACAGCAGACAGGTGGCGGAGCCGGGATTCGAACCCATGACCTCTGACTCCAAAGCCCGGGTTCTTTCCACTGAGCCACGCTGCTTCCCTCCAGACCCGCTGCCTCCTGCCACACTGACCCATCACTCGGATCCCCCCCAGCCCTGGGCACAAGGCCGCGCCCTACCTCCCGACTGGGTGGAGAGTGAGGGTCTTTGTGTGGGAGGGGCGAGGGGTCTGCCCCAAACAGCCAAGGCATCCCAGCTGGGGTAGGAGGGCGGCAAAGGAGGCCACAGGCGAACCCACCAGAGGCCATGAGGTGGAACCCACTGGGTAACTCCCCTCTCCTTCCCCGCCATACAGTGCGTCCGGGCAGTGGCCGGGCTTCTGGTCTGATACTGGGCACAGAGGGCTGTCCGTGGCCACCAATCAATCAATCAATCGCATTTATTGAGCGCTTACTGTGTGCAGAGCACTGGACTCAGCGTTTGGGAAGTACAAGTTGGCAACATGTAGAGACGGTCCCTACCCAACAGTGGGCTCAAGAGTCCAGGCCCCTGTTTCGTTGGCAGGAGGTGGTGGTGGTACCACTGGGGAGCAACTGGGGCCCCCTCCGTGGAAGAGCACGGGTTGGCGATGGGAGGATGCACTGGTAGAGACTTACAGATGAAGGGGAGAGTATGCCTCACCGTACCTCGTTCTCGCCTGTCCCGCCATCGACCCCCGGCCCACGTCCTCCCCCGGGCCTGGAATGCCCTCCCTCTGCCCATCCGCCAAGCTAGCTCTCTTCCTCCCTTGAAAGTCCTACTGAGAGCTCACCTCCTCCAGGAGGCCTTCCCACACTGAGCCCCTTCCTTCCTCTCCCCCTCGCCCCCCTCTCCATCCCCCCATCTTACCTCCTTCCCTTCCCCACAGGACCTGTATATATGTATATATGTTTGTACATATTTATTACTTGACCGAGCCCCTTCCTTCCTCTCCCCCTCGCCCCCCTCTCCATCCCCCCATCTTACCTCCTTCCCTTCCCCACAGCACCTGTATATATGTATATATGTTTGTACATATTTATTACTCTATTTATTTTACTTGTACGTATCTATTCTATTTATTTTATTTTGTTAGTATGTTTGGTTTTGCTCTCCGTCTCCCCCTTTTAGACTGTGAGCCCACTGTTGGGTAGGGACTGTCTCTATACGTTGCCAATTTGTACTTCCCAAGCGCTTAGTACAGTGCTCTGCACACAGTAAGCGCTCAATAAATACGATTGATGATGATGATGATGAGAGTGGGAGCATCTGGGAAAATGCTAAACCAAGCAAAGATGGACTGCCTTCTCCCTGTCTCCTCTCCTTCTCCGCCCTTCCATCCTTCCCCCGTCCCCCTCCCCTATTCCTCCCCTCTGAGCACCGCCTGCCCGGCGTATTTAGGGGAAGCAGCGTGGCTCAGTGGAAAGAGCCCGGGCTTGGGAGTCAGAGGTCATGGGTTCGAATTCCGCCTCTGCCATTTGTCAGCTGTGTGACCTTGGGCAAGCCACTTAACTTCTCTGTGCCTGTTACCTCATCCGTAAAATGGGGATTAAGACTGTGAGCCCCAAGTGGGGCATCCTGGTCACCTTGTATCCCCCCCCAGCGCTTAGAACAGTGCTTTGCACGTAGTAAGCGCTTAATAAATGCCATCGTTATTATTATTATTATATTTCCGACTGTGGTCTGGACAGGTGAGAGGGCTGCCTTTCTGGGGAGTCCTGTCCCCCAGAAGAGCTGGGGGGCCAAGGTCTGGGGGGGGGCCAGAACCCTCCTGGGAGGGAGCCCAAGGTGTCCCTCCCCACCACCTCCAGGCCCCCCATAGCCTACTGGAAAGACCACGAGTCTGAGAGCCAGGGGACCTGGGTTCTAATCTCCGCTCGGCCCCAAATCGGCTGTATGACCTTGGGCAAGGCACTTAACTTCTCATGCCTCAGTTACCCGCTCTGTAAAACGGGGATTAAGACTGGGCGCTCCATGTGGGATGAGGACTGTGTAAACACTTAGAACAACACCTGGCACACAGTAAGCACTTAAAAGGCCAAAATAATAATCCCAGCTCCGCCACTTACCTGCCGTGCGACCTTAGACCAGTCACATCACTTCTCCGTGCCTCAGTTCCCTCATCTGCAAAATGAGAATTCGATTGCCCGTCCTCCCTCCTACTTAGGCTCTGAGCCCCGTGGCGCGACCCGATGATCTCGTATCGATCCCGGCACTCAGTAAAGTGCTTGGCACATAGCGCTTAACCAAAGCCACGGTTATTAGTACTACTGTTTCCGCCGGACGGAGGGCACCGTGCCTGCTGCTTACCAGAGAAGGACGCCCGGCGAAGTCCTTGCCCTTCTTCAAGAGGACCTCCTTGGCCAGGGAGTGATGGTTGATGACCACGGCGTACTGGGAGCCCAACCACAAGGAGAAGGTGCTGCCGTATTTCTTCTGGAGGTCTCGAAAGGTCAGGTGCGGCGTGTCCGAGTTGTAGAAGGACAGCAGGCTCCCGATGATGGGCAGGGAAGGGAGGCCCCGGGGGTACTTCCTGCCCGCCGGCTTCCGCCTGGAGAAGACGAGCAGGAGAGGCAGCAGGAGCAGCAGGACCGCGAGCAGGGCCGGCATAGCTGGAGGGAAGGATGGGAGCGGGCGGGAAGCTCGGAGCCCCCAGCACAGCCGCCGGAGCCCTTTTAAGGCCTTCCCCCGGCATGACCTTGACTTTGTGTTATCACTTGCGTCACTGAAGGGTGGCCAAGTCTGAGGACGATGGGGTGTGGGGAGAAGGGGGAGGCAGGTGGGCCCACATCCTGGAGTGGGGCCAGGCCTGTGTCGTCCCGATCCAGGGAAGCGGAGGGAGGGGATGGAGTCCGTGGGGCCCGGCGGATGCTCCCCGAGCTGGGGAGAGGAGACGGTGGCAATCGCTTTCGCGATCAAGGTCCCGGGCGAAGCCAGGCTGGCGCTCCCAAGCCGGCATCGCTTCGGGGCGGAGGGGGAGCGCCTTCGGTCCCTCGACGCCACTCCTTTCCCTCCAACCCTTTCCACTCTTATCAATCAATCAATCAATCGTATTTACTGAGCGCTTACTGCGTGCAGAGCACTGTACTAAGCACTTAGAAAGTACAAGTTGGCAACATCTGGAGACCGTCCCTACCCAACAGTGGGCTCACAGTCTAGAAGGGCGAGACGGAGAACAAAACGTATTAACAAAATAAAATAAATAGAATAGATATGTACAATCAATCAATCAATCAATCAATCGTATTTACTGAGTGCTTACTGTGTGCAGAGCACTGGACTAAGGGCTTGGGAAGTACAAGTTGGCAACATCTGGAGACGGTCCCTACCCAACAGTGGGCTCACAGTCTAGAAGGGGGAGACAGAGAACAAAGCAAAACGTATTAACAAAATAAAATAAATAGAATAGATATGTACAAGTAAAATAAATAAATAGACAGAGGAATAAATACGTACAAACATATATATATATATATATATGTTTGTACGTATTTATTCCTCTGTCTATTTATATATATATATATATATATATATACAGGTGCTGTGGGGAAGGGAAGGAGGTAAGGCGGGGGGATGAAGTGGGGGAGAAGAAGGAGGGGGTTCAGTCTGGGAAGGCCTCCTGGAGGAGGTGAGCTCTCAGTAGGGTTTTATGGTATTTGTTAACTGCTTGCTGTGTGCCAAGCACTGGCCTAAGCACTGAGGTAGATTCAAGCTGATCGAGTTGGACACAGTCCCTGTCCCAGATGAGGCTCATCCTCATTTTAAAGGTGAGGTGACTGAGGTACAGAGAAGTGAAGAGACTCGCCCAAGCTCACCCGACAGACAGGAGGAGGAACCGGGATTAGCACCCAGGTCCCTCTGAATCAATTAACGGTATCAATTGAGCGCTTACTGGGTGCAGAGCACTGTACTAAGCAGAAGCAGGCGTGGCTCAGTGGAAAGAGCGCAGGTTTTGGAGTCCGAGGTCATGGGTTCAAATCCCGGGTCTGCCACTTGTCAGCTGTGTGGCTTTGGGCAAGTCACTTCACTTCTCTGGGCCTCAGTTACCTCATCTGGAAAATGGGGATTAAGACTGTGAGCCCCCCGTGGGACAACCTGATTGCCTTGTAACCTCCCCAGTGCTTAGAACAGTGCTCTGCACATAGTAAGCGCTTAATAAATGCCATAATTCTTCTTCTTCTTCTTCTTCTTCTTCTTCTTCTTCTTCTTCTTCTTCTTCTTCTTCTTCTTTTCTTCTTCTTCTTCTTCCCTTCTTTCCTTCTTCTTCTTTTCTTCTTCTTCTTCTTCTTCTTCTTCTTCTTCTTCTTCTTCTTCTTCTTCTTCCCTTCTTCTTTTCTTCTTCTTCTTCTTCTTCTTCTTCTTCTTCTTCTTCTTCTTCTTCTTCTTCTTCTTCTTTCCTTCTTTCCTTCTTCTTCTTTCCTTCTTCTTCTTTTTCTTTTCTTCTTCTTCTTCTTCTTCTTTTTTCCTTCTTATTCTTCTTCCTCTTCTTTCCTTCTTCTTTTCTTCTTCTTTTCTTCTTCTTTTCTTCTTCTTTTCTTCTTTTTCTTCTTCTTCTTCTTCTTCTCCTTCTTCTCCTTCTTTTCTTCTTCTTCTTCTTCTTCTCCTTCTTCTTCTTCTTCTTCTTCTTCCCCGCTTTCCTTCTTTCCTTCTTCTTCTTCTTCTTCTTCTTCTTCTTCTTCTTCTTCTTCTTCTTCTTCTTCTTCTTCTTCTTCTTCCCTTCTTTCTTTCTTCTTTTCTTCTTCTTCTTCTTCTTCTTCTTCTTCTTCTTCTTCTTTCCTTCTTTCCTTCTTCTTCTTCTTCTTCTTCTTCTTCTTCTTCTTCTTCTTCTTCTTCTTCTTCTTCTTCTTTCCTTCTTTCCTTCTTCTTCTTTCCTTCTTCTTCTTTTTCTTTTCTTCTTCTTCTTCTTCTTTTTTCCTTCTTCTTCTTCCTCTTCTTTCCTTCTTCTTTTCTTCTTCTTTTCTTCTTCTTTTCTTCTTTTTCTTCTTCTCCTTCTTCTCCTTCTTTTCTTCTTCTTCTCCTTCTTCTTCTTCTTCTTCTTCTTCTTCTTCTTCTTCTTCTTCTTCTTCTTCTTCTTCCCTTCTTTCCTTCTTTCCTTCTTCTTTTCTTCTTCTTCTTCTTCTTCTTCTTCCCTTCTTTCTTTCTTCTTTTCTTCTTCTTCTTCTTCTTCTTCTTCTTCTTCTTCTTCTTCTTCTTCTTCTTCTTCTTCCCTTCTTCTTTTCTTCTTCTTCTTCTTCTTCTTCTTTCCTTCTTTCCTTCTTTCCTTCTTCTTCTTTCCTTCTTCTTCTTTTCTTCTTCTTCTTTTCTTCTTCTTCTTTTCTTCTTCTTCTTCTTCTTTTTTCCTTCTTCTTCTTCTTCCTCTTCTTTCCTTCTTCTTTTCTTCTTCTTTTCTTCTTTTTCTTCTTCTTCTTCTTCTTCGTCTTCTTCTCCTTCTTTTCTTCTTCTTCTTCTCCTTCTTCTTCTTCTTTTCTTCTTCTTCTCTTCTTCTACTTCTTCTTTTCTTCTTCTTCTTCTTCTTCTTCTTCTTCTTCTTCTCCTTCTTTTCTTCTTCTTCTTCTCCTTCTTCTTCTTCTTTTCTTCTTCTTCTCTTCTTCTACTTCTTCTTTTCTTCTTCTTCTTCTTCTTCTTCTTCTTCTTCTTCTTCTTTTCTTCTTCTTTTCTTCTTCTTCTCTTCTTCTTCTTCTTCTTTTCTTCTTCTTCTTCTTCTTCTTCTTCTTCCCCTGGGGCTGGATGGCAGCTTGCCAGGGGAGACGACTTGACACCTGTCTACATGTTTCGTTGTCTGTCTCTCCCTTCTAGGCTGTGAGCCCGTTGTTGGGTGGGGACCGTCTCTACACGTTGCCAAGTTGCACTTCCCAAGCGCTTAGTACAGTGCTCTGCACACAGTAAGCGCTCAATAAATACGACTGACTGAATGAATGAGAGGCCCCAACGGTGAGATTTGGTGCTCAGGCTGTGAGCTCAGGAGGGCTTGGAGGAGAGAGAGTCAGGGGACCTGGGGTTTTAGTCCCCAGTTTGTCGCAGAACTGCCGGGCAACCTTGGGCAAGCTACTGTACCCTGTGCGTAGATGTCTCCATCTGTGCAATGAGGAGATCATCATCATCATCATCAATCGTATTTATTGAGCGCTTACTGTGTGCAGAGCACTGTCCTAAGCGCTTGGGAAGTACAAGTTGGCAACATATAGAGACAGTCCCTACCCAACAGTGGGCTCACAGTCTAAAAGGGGGTAAAAGATCAGTAAATCACATCCCCAACCCCTACTGTTTGCAGAGCTCTGTTCTACCCGCTCGGGGAAACAGCCTGGCATAGTGGATAGAGCACCGGCCTGGGGGGCAGAAGGCCATGGGTTCTAATCCCGGCTCCGCTACTTGTCTGCCGGGTGGCCTTGGACAAGTCACTTCACTTTAGAGAAGCAGCGTGGCCTACTAGCAAGAGCGCGGGCTTGGGAGTTAGAGGATGTGGGTTCTAATCCCGGCTCCACCGCTTGTCTGCTGTGTGACCTTGGGCAAGCCACTTAACTTCTCTGGGCCTCAGTTGCCTCATCTGTAAAATGGGGATTAAGACTGCGAGCCCTTCGTGGGACAACCTGATTACTCTGTATGTACCCCAGCCTTTAGAACAGTGCTTGGCATGTAGTGTGTGCATATAGCAGCAGCGTGGGAAGCAGCGTGGCTCAGTGGAAGGAGTCAGAGGTCGTGGGTTCAAATCCCGGCTCTGCCGCTTGTCAGCTGTGCGACTTTGGGCAAGTCACTTAACTTCTCTGGGCCTCAGTTCCCTCATCTGTAAAATGGGAATGAAGACTGTGAGTCCCACGTGGGACAACCTGATTACCTTGTATCTACCCCAGTGCTTAGAACAGTGCTTTGCACATAGTAAGCGCTTAACAAATGCCAACAATATATAATAATATATATAGCATTAATTCTATTTGTTCTGACGATTTGGACACCTGTCTACGTGTTTTGCTTTGTTGTCTGTCTCCCCCTTCTAGGCTGTGAGCCCGTTGTTGGGTAGGGACCATCTCTATATGTTGCCGATTTGTACTTCCCAAGTGCTTAGTACAGTGCTCTGCGCACAGTAAGCGCTCAATAAATCCGATTGAATGAATGCATGTATGTAGTAAGCCCTTAACAAATACCATAATTGTTATTATTATCATTATTTTCTGTGCCTCAGTTACCTCATCTGTAAAATAGCGATTAAGACTGTGAGCCCCACGTGGGACAAGGAGAGCATCCAACCCGATTTGCTTGTATCCACCCCAGTGCCTAGCACATAGTAAGTGCTTAACAAATACCACAATTTTTTTTGCGGGGTCGGGGGGAGAGTACAGTAGAATTAGTGGACATGATCCCTGCCCTTAAGGAGCTTACAATCTAGGGAGAGAGAGAGATAAATGCTACAATATATATCAGAGAGGAGGAAGGGAGTATAAAAATAGATGTATTTTAGACTGTGAGCCCACTGTTGGGTAGGGACTGTCTCTATATGTTGCCATGTTGTACTTCCCAAGCACTTAGTACAGTGCTCTGCACACAGTAAGCGCTCAATAAATATGATTGATTGATTGATTGATTGATTGAGGTGCCCGGCTGGGGTTGGTGCTCCTTGGGCGGGCTGCCAGCCTGCCGGTGGTGATGAAATCGGGGTTTCTTGAGATGCTGTCCCACCCTTCGTCAGAAAGGCTGGCGGCCCCATTCCGGGGAAGCGGCCTTGGCCTTGGCTCCAGCAGTGTTGTCTAGTGGATAGCATCCGGGCCTGGGAGTCCTAAGGACCTGGGTCTTAACCCTAGCTCCGTCACGTGTCTACTGTGCAATCTTGGGCAAGTCACTTCTCTCCTTTGTGCCTCAGTTACATGATCTGGAAAATGGGGGTTGATACTGTGAGCCCCAGGTGGGCCATGGACTGATTAAGCAACTACCCCAGCGCTTAGGCCAGTGTCTGGCACATAGTAAGCGAGTAACAAATAACATTCAAAAAGTAATAGAGCAGAAAGCAAAGCACGTGGAATTTGTTACCATAGGAAGGTGGGCAGGCTGGAAATATCTGCAGATTCAAGGGGTTGGGGTTTTTTTGTCCATTAATGAGTGATGGGTCTATGATGGGAAACAGGTTTGGAAGAAGGAAAAGTAAAGCCTTAAGGAAGGTTTGGGTGGGGTGGGGGGGGAACTCAGTGATGATCAGTCCACGGTGAGCTAGTGGAAGAAAAAGTAAGTGATGTTGAACCCTGAGGAAAGATATTAAAGAGGACATCCTCAACTCTCACAGGTCTCGTTTTATACCCATCCGCCAAGCTAGCTCTCTTCCTCCCTTCAAGGCCCTGCTGAGAGCTCACCTCCTCCAGGAGGCCTTCCCAGACTGAGCCCCTTCCTTCCTCTCCCCCTCGTCCCCCTCTCCATCCCCCCATCTTACCTCCTTCCCTTCCCCACAGCACCTGTATAGATGTTTGTACATATTTATTACTCTATTTATTTAATTTATTTGCACATATCTATTCTATTTATTTTATTTTGTTAGTCTGTTTGGTTTTGTTCTCTGTCTCCCCCTTTTAGACTGTGAGCCCACTGTTGGGTAGGGACTGTCTCTATATGTTGCCAATTTGTACTTCCCAAGCGCTTAGTACAGTGCTCTGCACATAGTAAGCGCTCAATAAATACGATTGATGATGATGATACTGGACAATCACTTTTTCAGGTCGCCTGTCCCTTGCCTGGTGACGATTGGCAGAGGACAACTTTACGACTGGTATTTGTGAATGGCCAGCCCGTCTCTGCCTTGACTCGCTTAGAACGGTGCTTGGCACAAAGTAAGCGCTTAGCAAATACCGTTATGATTATTATTATTATTGAGTCCCACGGCGCAGAAGTGGTTGCCTGTCTTTGCGGAGACCTGGACTGTCTCTATTTGTTGCCAACTTGTACTTCCCAAGCGCTTAGTCCAGTGCTCTGCACACAGTAAGCGCTCAATAAATACGATTGATGATGATGATGATGATGATTCAGGGCTGGTGGTGTAAGGCTCAGTCAGGAACCTGCTTCTTGGCCTTCCTACAGCCTTTCCTGGTCGGGCGTTAGCCCTGAAAACGATGAAGGAGGGATCCCTGCACAGGTGGCAGATGGACACTGCTTTTTATATTTTATTCTTTGAAAGGATTTTTGAGAAGCAGCAGGGCTCAGTGGAAAGAGCCCGGGCTTGGGAGTCAGGGGTCGTGGGTTCTCATCCCGCCTCCGCCACTTGTCTGCTGTGTGACTTTGGGCAAGACTTCTCCGTGTCTCAGTTCCCTCATCTGTAAAATGGGGATTAAGACCGGGAGCCCCACGTGGGACAACCTGATCACCTTGTATCTCCCCCAGCGCTTAGAACAGTGCTTGGCACATAGTAAGTGCTTAACAAATACCATCAATATTATTCTTATAATCCCTACCCCCTCCCCCTCCCCACAGCACTTGTGTATCTTTGTACATACTTATTACTCTTTATTTTATTAATGATGTGTATAGATCTGTAATTCCATTTACCTATTTTGACAGCATTGACGCCTGTCTACTTGTTTTGTTTTGCCGTCTGTCTCCCCCTTCTAGACTGTGAGCCCGCTGTTGGGTAGGGACCGTCTCTGTCGCCGAATCGTACTTTCCATGTCCCCACGTCTGCCAGGCTGGCTCTCTTCCTCCCTTCAAGGCCCTGCTGAGAGCTCACCTCCTCCAGGAGGCCTTCCCACACTGAGCCCCCTCCTTCCTCTCCCCCCTCGCCCCCCTCTCCATCCCCCCCATCTTACCTCCTTCCCTTCCCCACAGCACCTGTATATATGTATATATGTTTGTACATATTTATTACTCTATTTATTTTACTTGTACACATCTATTCTATTTATTTTATTTTGTTAGTATGTTTGGCTTTGTTCTCTGTCTCCCCCTTTTAGACTGTGAGCCCACTGTTGGGTAGGGCCCGTCTCTAGATGTTGCCAACTTGGACTTCCCAAGCACTTAGTCCAGTGCTCTGCACACAGTAAGCGCTCAATAAAAATGATTGATTGATTGATTAGACTGTGAACCCACTGTTGGGTAGGGCCCGTCTCTAGATGTTGCCAACTTGGACTTCCCGAGCGCTTAGTCCAGTGCTCTGCACGCAGTAAGCACTCAATAAATACGATTGATTGATTGATTAGACAGTGAGCCCACTGTTGGGTAGGGCCCGTCTCTAGATGTTGCCAACTTGGACTTCCCGAGCGCTTAGTCCAGTGCTCTGCACGCAGTAAGCGCTCAATAAATACGACTGATTGATTGATTGATTGATTGGACTGTGAGCCCACTGTTGGGTAGGGCCTGTCTCTAGATGTTGCCAACCTGGACTTCCCGAGCGCTTAGTCCAGTGCCCTGCACCCAGTAAGCGCTCAATAAAAACGATTGATTAATTGATTATCATCATCATCAATCGTATTTATTGAGCGCTTACTGTGTATAGAGCACTGGACTAAGCGCTCGGGCAGTACAAATTGGCAACATATAGAGACAGTCCCTACCCAACAACGGGCTCACAGTCTAAAAGGGGGAGACAAAACCAAACATACTAACAAAATAAAATAAATAGAATAGATATGGACAAGTAAAATACATAAATAGAGTAATAAATATGTACAAACATCTATACAGGCGCTGTGGGGATGGGAAGGAGGTAAGATGGGGGGGTGGAGAGGGGGGCGAGGGGGAGAGGAAGGAAGGGGCTCAGTCTGGGAAGGCCTCCTGGAGGAGGTGAGCCTTGACTGTGAGCCCACTGTTGGGTAAGGCCCGTCTCTAGATGTTGCCAACTTGGACTTCCCAAGCGCTTAGTACAGTGCTCTGTACACAGTAAGTGCTCAATAAATACGATTGATGATGATGATAATCAATTTTTTTTTATTGAGCGCTTAGTCCAGTCCCTGCACCCAGTAAGCGCTCCATAAGGACGATTGAGTGAATGAATGAATGACTGGGGGGGGGGGGGGTCCGGCTCTCCGGCGCATGCGCGCCCCCTCCCCGTCCGCAGTCCGCTTCGAATTGTCCCCGGCGGCTCGCCGTCGTCCCGGAGAGGAAGCCGGGAGCGATGGCGGCGGGGGCGCCGACGCCGGATGCGCAGGCTCGCTTCGGCCAGTCCGTGAAGGGGCTGCTGACCGACAAGGTGAACGCCTGCGGCACCGACGTCATCGCCCTCACCAAGCAGGTGCTGAAGGGCTCCCGGAGCTCCGAGGTGCGAGCCTGACGGCGGGCCGGGGGGAGCGGCCGCGATGGCGGCGCCGGGCAAAGCATGCTGGGACTTGTAGTCCTCCGCCTGAGGAACGGGAGGGGGCGCGCGCGCGCGCCGGCGGAGTGGTGCATGGCGGGAAATGTGGTCCCGGTGACGTCATTCCCCCCACGAAGGGCGCGTGCATTCATTCATTCATCATCATCAGTCGTATTTATTGAGCGCTTACTGTGTGCAGAGCACTGTACTAAGCGCTTGGGAAGTACAAGCTGGCAACATCTTCCCTACCCAACAGTGGGCTCCCAGTCTAAAAGGGGGAGACAGAGAACAAAACCAGACATACTAACAAAATAAAATAAATAGAATCATCATCATCATCAATCGTATTTATTGAGCGCTTACTGTGTGCAGAGCACTGGACTAAGCGCTTGGGAAGTCCAAGTTGGCAACATCTAGAGACGGTCCCTACCCAACAGTGGGCTCACAGTCTAAAAGGGGGGAGACAGAGAACAAAACCAATCATACTAACAAAATAAAATAAATAGAATAGATATGTACAAATTCAATAAATAAATAGAGTAATAAATATGTACAAACATATATACAGGTGATGTGGGGAAGGGAAGGAGGTAAGATGGGGGGGGATGGAGAGGGGGACGAGGGGGAGAGGAAGGAAGGGGCTCAGTCTGGGAAGGCCTCCTGGAGGAGGTGAGCTCTCAGCAGGGCCTTGATTCATTCATTCATTCATTCATCATCATCATCATCATCAATCGTATTTATTGAGCGCTTACTATGTGCAGAGCACTGTACTAAGCGCTTGGGAAGTACAAATTGGCAACATCTAGAGATGGTACCTACCCAGCAGTGGGCTCCCAGTCTAAAAGGGGGAGACAGAGAACAAAACCAAACATGCTAACAAAATAAAATAAATAGAATAGATAGGTACAAGTAAAATAAATAAATAAATAAATAGAGTAATAAATATGTACAAACATCTATACAGGTGCTGTGGGGAAGGGAAGGAGGTAAGATGGGGGGATGGAGAGGGGGGCGAGGGGGAGAGGAAGGAAGGGGCTCAGTCTGGGAAGGCCTCCTGGAGGAGGTGAGCTCTCAGCAGGGCCTTGATTCATTCATTCATTCATTCATTCATCATCACCATCATCAATCGTATTTATTGAGCGCTTACTGTGTGCAGAGCACTGTACTAAGCGCTTGGGAAGTACAGGTTGGCAACACATAGAGACAGTCCCTACCCAACAGTGGGCTCCCAGTCTAAAAGGGGGAGACAGAGAACAAAACCAAACAGACTAACAAAATAAAATAAATAGAATAGATAGGTACAAATTAAATAAATAAATAAATAAATAGAGTAATAAATATGTTCAAACATCTATACAGGTGCTGTGGGGAAGGGAAGGAGGTAAGATGGGGGGGATGGAGAGGGGGACGAGGGGGAGAGGAAGGAAGGGGCTCAGTCTGGGAAGGCCTCCTGGAGGAGGTGAGCTCTCAGCAGGGCCACCTCAACAGCAACAAATGGAGCATTATCCTCCATTCCATATGGAGTGGGAATCGGGGAGGGGGCCGATGGTGGAAGCCACAGCTGTAAGAGGACAATTACGGGAAATCTGGGAAATTGCGCTGGTGACCCTTTTCACTTTGGTCTTTCAGCTGCTGGGTCAGGCGGCTCGAAATATGGTCTTGCAGGAGGATGCCATCTTGCACTCGGAAGATGTAAGGAACATTTTCCTTTTAATAATAATAATAATAATAATAATAATGGCATTTATTAAGCACTTACTATGTGCAAAGCACTGGGGAGGATATAAGGTGATCAGGCTGTCCCTCATGGGGCTCACAGTCTTCATCCCCATTTTACAGATGAGGTCACTGAGGCCCAGAGAAGTGAAGTGACTTTTCCAAGGTCACCCAGCTGACAATTGGCAGAGCCGGGATTTGAACCCATGAACTCCGACTTCCAAGCCCGTGCTCTTTCCATTGAGCCACGCTGCTTCTTGTAATAGTATTTATTAAAGCGCCGCTCTGAGCGTGTAGAACGCTATTCTGAGTGCTGGGAGGGCATATTCATTCAGTTGTATTTATTGAGCGCTTACTGTGTGCAGTGCACTGGACTAAGTGCTTGGGAAGCATCCACAGGTAGGTGGGAATTAGACATGGTCCCTGTCCTTCGGGAGGTTCACAATCTAAGCATACAGGTCGGGGGGAATGGAAACAGACATATCCGGAATTTTCAGGCATTATAACACAACATAAAGACACAAAATATAAACAAACTCAGTAGGGTGCTGTGGGTAAAGGAACAGAAATTTGGGGTTTTGTGGAGGCCTCATTTTGTAAGGGTTTCTCTGTTTCCCGCCGGGGCGTGGGAAGGCAGGATGGGATGGAGCTTTCATCCCCAGCCTGGCGTGCAGTGGTGGGGCAACAAGTGGGATTGGTACAGTGAATGTTCATTTGGTGATGGTTTTTTTTTTTTTCTTTTTATAGAGTTTAAGGAAAATGGCAATTATAACAACTCATCTCCAGTACCAGTAAGTGTTTTAGAAGACTGGGACCTGCTCTGGGGGTGGGGAATCTTATGCTTCCATTTTGGGGCTCCCCACGTTATACCTCATCTGCTTCTCATTCCTCTTGCACCGCCTGGGGAACATCATCATCATCATCAATCGTATTTATTGAGCGCTTACTGTGTGCAGAGCACTGTACTAAGCGCTTGGGAAGTCCAAGTTGGCAACCTATAGAGACAGTCCCTGCCCAACAGTGGGCTCACAGTCTAAAAGGGGGAGACAGAGAACAAAACCAAACATACTAACAAAATAAAATAAATAGAACAGATATGTACAAGTAAAATAAATAAATAAATAGAGTAACAAATATGTACAAACATATATACATATATACAGGTGCTGTGGGGAGGGGAAGGAGGTAAGATGGGGGGGATGGAGAGGGGGGCGAGGGGGAGAGGAAGGAAGGGAACGTGGTGTAGGACTATGCTGTGTGGAATATTTTAAAGGAAGAATGATTTTGGCCGTTTTGGGAATGTTTTTTCAAATGGTCCTGCATGGCAGTCCATGTTCCAGTGATGTGGAGGAAGCGCGATTATAGTTTTCCTTTGCTAGATTTAATTTGGATTTTAAAGATTGATGGATTCTACCTTCACATGATTTTTAAGTAGCCCGTCTAACTTTTCCAATTTTTTTTCCTGCTTCCCCTATCTCTCTGTCCCTGTCCCACCCCCCCGCCCCCCACCCCTCCATTTTGATCTTAGGCAAGAAGCCATTCAGAAGAAGTAAGTACCACTCCGCTACATCACTGCTGTTTTATCACGCTGTTGGCTGGAAGTCATTCATCTTCCAAGCATTCGCGGGGAGCGTGGTGGGAGAGGAGGGTCCATTGAAGGCACTGAGGCCGACGTTTCATTGACAATCAATCCGTGTGATTTCCCCGCCGAGCTTCCATGGGGCTGGGCTTCCAGATGGCCGGGTGGGGCCAAAATGAGACTGTTGGGGGGGACTGGACAGAGGGGGTGCGGAATGGTCCAGGCGTAATCTATGTATGTAGTTTTATATTCTCTTGTTCCCACCTACCTGTAATTTATTTCAGCGTCTGTTGACCCTCCATAGATTGTAAGCTCCACTAGGTCAGGGCGCGTGCTCTTTTGTACTCTCCCAAGCGCTCTGCACACAGTGCTTTGCACATAGTAAGCGCTTAACAGATGCCAAAATTATTATTATTATTATTACACCGAGTAAGTGATCGACAGATCCGCTTGATGGATTGATTGGTTGGCAGGAAAAGGACTCAGGCACGTTCCCGGCTGGCTGAGGGGAGACCCAGACGTGTCTGAGACTGGCAGGGAAGGGACTTAGCTCCCCTGCCAGGAGGTTTGTTCTGGCCGTGGCCGGAGCGGGCAGGACCTGGGAAGCCCATCCCTTTGCGGCAGCCGGGAATGCCAGGCAGGTATCCCGTCTGGGTTGCAGCTGGAGTTGGGCGAGGGCCCAGGCCGGGCTGTGGCCCGGTAACCAGGTCAGGGAAGCAGCACGGTCTAGTGATGATGATGATGATAGTATTTGTTAAGCGCTTACCATGTGCAAAGCGCTGTTCTGAGCGCCGGGGAGGTTACAAGGTGATCGGGTTGTCCCAGGGGGGCTCCCGGTTTTCACCCCCATTTTACAGATGAGGTAACTGAGGCACAGAAAAGTGAAGTGACCCGCCCAAAGTCACACAGCTGACAGACGGCAGAGCCGGGATTTGAACCCGTGACCTCTGACTCCAAAGCCCGGGCTCTTGCTTTGCTTCTAGACTGTGAGCCCGCTGTTGGGTAGGGACTGTCTCTATGTGTTGCCGACTTGTACTTCCCAAGCGCTTAGTACAGTGCTCTGCACACAGTAAGTGCTCAATAAATTTGATTGATTGATTGATTTCTCTATTCTCCTGGACGGAAGGGAGACTTCTTGCGCAGGCCCGGGGCCTTGGCAGGGCTGACCTCCCCGCGGCCCCATCCGGCTAGACCCCTGGGTACCCCAGTCTATCGAGCCGGTGAGCCCGTAGAAGGTGCCCCACCACTTTGGCTGCCCAATTTCCAGTCCACCAAACACCGGCAGAGCTAATGGCTTCACCCCCGCCGTCCCGATTCCGCGAGGGGAACGGCCCCTCTCGTCCTCCCGCCCCCTAATCAATCAATCATATTTATTGAGCGCTTACTATGTGCAGAGCACCGTACTAAGCGCTTGGGAAGTACAAATTGGCAACATATAGAGACAGTCCCTACCCAGCATTGGGCTCACAGTCTAAAAGGCCGGCACGCGCCCGATCGAAGACGCGCAGAAGCTAATAGAAGTAGTTGCGGACTCATTCCCGCTGAAACTTTTTCTCTCCTTCATTTTCAGCGTGGAGCAATCGTCCAATCTACAGGATCAGCTGAACCACCTGCTGAAATGAAATGGCAGCCACTCTTGGGCACTTCCAAGCTGATAGGGAAATTCCCGACTCTGGAGCCTCAGGGACCATCCCTTTCCACCTCCCACTGTAGCAGATGAGTTTTAACACTGAGCCTTGATAAGCTCCGGCACGATGGCAGATGCCAGGGTGGTCTCTGTGGATGCGCTCCTAACTTCAAGAGAAACAAAACACGTCGGTCTAAACTCGGCCGCAGCAGCGCTTTAATTTGTTTCGCTGAAGCAGACTTCTTAATTAGTCAGTCACTGGTATCTGTCGAGCGCTTACTATATGTAGAGCACTGTACTAAGCGCTTCAGAGAGTACAGTACAAGTCCACCAGACCTGTTTTTTTTTTTTAATTAAAGCAGAGTTTAGAGGAATCTCCATGTACGATCTTCTCTCCCAAATTGATCTTTTTTGCCTTTTTTTAAAGAGTGCCAGAATCCAACCCTTCACGGCAAGCTATATTGTCCAATTAGGAAATCAAGTTGGGGTTCTTTGGGTTTACATGGAAATCCTACCCAGCAAGATAATAGAACTGATTAGGGGTCTGTGAGAAAGCTTTTCCGTTGAAGAGGATTAGCCGTTGTTTTAGGTAGAAGTTGTGTAAGTTTCCAAGTATTCGTAGTTTTGGCATTCTGTCTTGGTCCCGAATGATATTTATAATTTAATTACTAATTTTTATAACTGCTAAAATGAGAGTTTGGCGCATTATATCCTGCTGGCAGCTGTAACCTCCTGCCTTGACCTACATTCCTACAGTTTCTTTGCTCTTCCATGTCTTGATTAAGTGGCCTTGGATTCCTTTTGCAATGCTGTAGGTCATCAGCACACCAATCGTCCATCACATAGTTGCCAAATCCCGTGGCCGTAAATTCCCTTTCCTGCTTTCCTGTAGTTCTCAGTAAGTGATGGCTTTGTGCAGAAGGACCCTGCATAGTAAAAACCTTGAGCGTGTACCAGATTATTATCATTATTGTCAATAATAATAACGATCACAATCGAAGTCGCGTGGCTCAGTGGGAAGAGCACAGGCCTTGGAGTCAGAGGGCCTGGGTGCTAATCCAGGCTCTGCCAACTATCTGCTGTGCGACCTTGGGCAAGTCGTTTAACTTCTTTGTGCCTCAGTTTCGGCAACGGTAAAATGGGGATTCACTACCTGTTCTCCCTCTTGCTTAGACTGTGAGTCCTGTGTAGGACAAGGACCACGTCCAACCTAATTCATTCATTTATTTATTTTACTTGTACATTTCTATCCTACTTATTTTATTTTGTTGGTATGTTTGGTTCTGTTCTCTGTCTCCCCCTTTTAGACTGTGAGCCCACTGTTGGGTAGGGACTGTCTCTATGTGATGCCAATTTGTACTTCCCAAGCGCTTAGTACAGTGCTCTGCACATAGTAAGCGCTCAATAAATACGATTGATTGATTGATTGATTGATTCATTCAATCGTATTTCTTGAGCGCTTACTGTGTGCAGAGCACTGGACTAAGCGCTTGGGAAATCCAAGTCGGCAACATCTAGAGACGGTCCCCACCCAACAGCGGGCTCACAGCCTAGAGGGGGGAGGCAGACAACACAACAAAACATATTAACAAAATAAAATAAATAGAATAAATAATTAACTTGTATCTACCCCAGTGCTTAGGGCAGACATTGACACACAGCCAGCGCTTACCAAATATAATAATATAATAACAGTGGTATTCATTAGCACTTTGGTAAGCACAGGGGTGGTACAAGATAACCAGGTTGGATATCACAGAGGGCTCACAGTTGAAATGGGAGGGACAACAAGTATTGCACCCCCAGGTAACTGAGGCACAGAGAAGTTAGGCGACTTGGCCAGGGTCACACAGGAGGGAAGTGGCAATGCTAGGCTTAGAAGCCACCTTCATCTTTCACCTTGGCCACGGTTTGCTTAGGTCAGTGGTAAGCCGTTATTCCTGTTTTGTTTCCATAACTTGGACACTCGCCTTGGATTGAGAAATGGGACCGGTTGGTTCTCATGCTCGCTTTGTCCTCATCCCCACTGTGTTTTCGGTTGGCTCGGAGGGTGGGAAGAAGTTGGCTGGAAAACAGCAGTATCCTCTTTGAAACTAAAGAAAGCGCAGCGGACAGCACTCCGTTGTATTTAATTGAGCATCTGTTTCTTCAGTCTACACAAAGTCTCTGAGCTCCTTCAACCTGCAGTCCAAATGGCGGTAGTAGTAGTAGTAGAAGAAGAAATGGTAGTTACTGAGTTCTTTGTGCAGAACACGGTACTAAGTGCAGGGAAAATAATAGTCGAAAAGTAGACTTGGTCTCCGGCCTTCAAGGGGCTCCCAATCTAAGAATAAGGGGAGGGAACAGACGTAAGGAAGAAACAATAAAAACACAAGTGCATAGAGAAGCAGCGTGGCTCAGTGGAAAGAGCCCGGGCTTTGGAGTCAGAGGTCATGGGTTCGAATCCCGGCTCCGCCCCATGTCTGCTGTGTGACCTTGGGCAAGTCACTTAACTTCTCTGAGCCTCAGTTACCTCATCTGTAAAATGAAGATTAAGACTGTGAGCCCCACGTGGGACAACCTGCTCACTTTGCATCCCCCCCGAGCGCTTAGAACAGTGCTTTGCACAGAGTAAACGCTTAACAAATGCCAACATTATTATTATTATTATTAAGCGCAGCGACATATACAGCAAGAGGAGCACTGCGGCTAGAGGAGCAGAGTTTGGGGCTCCTCGCAGTTCAGAGTCCGACGTCCGCCGTGACCTTCCCACCGACCTGAAAGCCAAGAAGGCCTCTTTCGGGCTGCCGTCTCTCCCTCTCCCAAGCCCCGAAGCCTTCGAGGGCCAACTTTGTCTACAGCGTGGAGTAAAAGCATTGGTGTTTTTAGACTTTTAGACTGTGAGCCCACTGTTGGGTAGGGACTGTCTCTATGTGTTGCCAATTTGTACTTCCCAAGCGCTTAGTACAGTGCTCTGCACATAGTAAGCGCTCAATAAATACGATTGATTGATTGATTGGTGTTGGATCTGAGCTCGTGTTCATAATCATCATCATCAATCGTATTTATTGAGCGCTTACTATGTGCAGAGCACTGTACTGAGTGCTTGGGAAGTACAAATTGGCAACATCTAGAGACAGTCCCTACCCAACAGTGGGCTCACAGTCTAAAAGGGGGAGACAGAGAACAAAACCAAACACACTAACAAAATAAAATAAATAGAATAGATATGTACAAGTAAAATAGAGTAATAATACTTGTGATATCTCAGCGCTTACTATATGCCAAGCACCATACTAAACGCTGGGGAAGAAACGCGATTCATCGGGTCTCACGAGGGGCTCCCAGTCTAAGTGGCAGATGAGGGAACTGAGGCATGGAGAAGCCGAGCGACTCGCCCAGGGATCCGGAAAGTGAGGGTGAAGATGGTGAGCCCCACGCGGGACACGGACTCTGACCAATGCGACGATCTCCTAGCTACCCCAGCGCTTAGTAGGGAAGCGGAGAGAGCCCGGGCTTTGGAGTCAGGAGTCATGGGTTCGAATCCTGGCTCTGCCGAGCGTAAGCTGTGTGACTTTGGGCAAGTCGCTTCGCTTCTCTGTGCCTCAGTTCCCTCATCTGTAAAATGGGGATTAAGACCGGGAGCCCCCCCGTGGGACAACCTGAGCACCTTGTAACCTCCCCAGCGCTTAGAACAGTGCTTTGCACATAGTAAGCACTTAATAAATGCCATCATTATTATTATTATTATTACAGTGCCTGGCGCGTAGTAAACACTGAGCAGATTACCGTTAATAATAATATTCATTCAATCGTGTTTATTGAGCGCTTACTGTGTGCAGAGCAATAATATCAATAGCAACACCAACACTAAGCTGCACGGTGGAACGGATGGAGCACGGGCCTAGGAATCAGAAGGTCGTGGATTCAATCATTCATTCAGTCGTACTTATTGAGCGCTTACTAAGAGCACTGTACTATGCGCTTGGGACGTACAACTGAGCAACAGAGACAATCCCTGCCCACAGATTCCGACCTCGGCTCTGCCGCTACTCTGCTGGGTGACCTGGGGGCAGGTCATTTCACTTCCCTGTGCCTCGGTTTCCTCACCTGTAAAATGGGGGTGGAGGCTGTGAGCCCCGCGTGGGACAGGGACCGTGTCCAACCCGATTTGCCTGCATCCACCCCAGCGCTTAGTAACGATGATGATGGTATTTGTTAATCAATCAATCAATCAATAGTATTTATTGAGCGCTTACTGTGTGCAGAGCACTGTACTAAGTGCTTGTTAAGCGCTTATTATGCTCCAAGCACTGTTCTAAGCGCCTGACAGTACCTGACACACAGCGCTTAACAAGCAGCAGGACAGCAGCATGGCTTAGTGGAAAGAGCCCGGGCTTGGGAGTCAGAGGTCATGGGTTCAAATCCTGGCTCTGCCAATTGTCAGCTGTGTGACCTTGGGCAAGTCACTTCACTTCTCTGTGCCTCATTTCCCTCATCTGTCAAATGGGGATGAAGACTGTGGGACAACCTGATCACCTTGTAACCTCCCCAGCGCTTAGAACAGTGCTTTGCACATAGTAAGTGCTTAACAAATGCCGTCATTATTATTATTATTATTCTCTGTGCCTCAGTTACTTCATCTGGAAAATGGGGATTAAGACTGTGAGCTCCCTGTGGGACAACCTGATCACCTTGTAACCTCCCCAGTGCTTAGAACAGTGCTTTGCACATAGTAAGCGCTTAATGCCATTATTATTATTATTATTATTATTATTCTAATCCTGGCTCTGCCACTTGTCAACTGTGTGACCTTGGGCAAGTCACTTGAATTCTCTGTGCCTCAGTGACCTCATCTGTAAAATGGGGGTGAATAGCAATAATAATGATGGCATTTGTTAAGCGCTTACTCTGTGCAAAGCACTGTTCTAAGCACTGGGGAGGTTACAAGGTGATGAGGTTGTCCCACTGGGGGCTCACAGTCTTCATCCCCATTTTACAGATGAGGTCACTGAGGCCCAGAGAAGTGAAGTGACTTAACCAAAGTCACCCAGCTGACCGGTGGCGGAGCCGGGATTAGAACCCATGACCTCTGACTCCAAAGCCCGGGGCTGTTAACACTGAGCCACTGTGAGCCCTGCGTGGGACAAACCTGGTGACCTGGTATCTCCCCCAGCGCTTAGAACAGTGTTTGGCACATAGTAAACGGTTAACAAATGCCAACATTATTATTATTATTATTAGCGATGAGCGGTGGCGTGGGGGGGAGAGCTAGTAGCAGTGCATCCGCCAAGCTAATCAATCAATCAATCGTATTTATTGAGCGCTTACTGTGTGCAGAGCACTGTACTAAGCGCTTGGGAAGTACAGGTTGGCCACAGCTAGCTCTCTTCCTCCTCTCAAATCCCTACTGAGAGCTCACCTCCTCCAGGAGGCCTTCCCAGATTGAGCCCCCTTTTTCCTCTCCTCCTCCCCATCCCCTCTGCCCTACCTCCTTCCCCTCCCCACAGCACTTGTATATATATTTGCACAGATTTATTACTCTTTATTTTACATGTACATATTTACTATTCTATTTATTTTGTTAATGCTGCGCATAGAGCTGTAATTCACTCATTCATTCCTTCAATCGTATTTATTGAGGGCTTACTCTGTGCAGAGCACTGTACTAAGCGCTTGGGAAGTCCAAGTTGGCAACATCTAGAGACGGTCCCTACCCAACAGCGGGCTCACAGTCTAGAAGGGGGAGACAGACAACAAAACAAAACGTATTAACAAAATAAAATAAATAGAATAAATATGTACAAATAAAATAAAGAGTAATAAGTACGTACAAACATATATCAATCGATCAATCGTATTTATTGAGCGCTTACTGTGTGCGCTTGGGAAGTCCAAGTTGGCAACATATAGAGACGGTCCCTACCCAACAGCGGGCTTACAATCTAGAAGGGGAGACAGACAACAAAACAAAACGTATTAACAAAATAAAATAAATAGAATAAATATGTACAAATAAAATAAAGAATAATAAGTACGTACAAACATAATCAATCAATCGTATTTATTGAGCGCTTACTGTGTGCGCTTGGGAAGTACAAGTTGACAACATATACAGTCCCTACCCAACAGTGGGCTTACAGTCTAGAAGGGGGAGACAGAGAAAAAAACCAAACATATTAACAAAATAAAATAAATAGAATAGATATGTACAAGTAAAATAAATGAATAGAGTAATAAATATATACAGGTGCTGTGGGGAAGGGAAGGAGGTAAGACGAGGGGATGGAGAGGGGGACGAGGTGAGGGGAAAGGGGGAGACAGACAAAACAAAACGTATTAACAAAATAAAATAAATAGAATAAATATGTACAAATAAAATCAATCAATCAATCGTATTTATTGAGTGCTTACTGTGTGCAGAGCACTGTACTAAGCGCTTGGGAAGTACAAGTTGGCAACATACAGAGACAGTCCCTACCCAACAGTGGGCTCACAGTCTAGAAGGGGGAGACAGAGAACAAAACCAAACATATTAACAAAATAAAATAGAATAGATATGTATAAGTAAAATAAATAGAGTAATAAATATGTACATACATATATACAGGTGCTGTGGGGAAGGGAAGGAAGTAAGACTGGGGGGATGGAGAGGGGGACGAGGTGAGGGTAAAGGGAGACAGACAACAAAACGTATTAACAAAATAAAATAAATAGAATAAATATGTACAAATAAAATAGAGTAATAAGTACGTGCAAACATATATCAATCAATCAATCGTATTTATTGAGTGCTTACTGTGTGCAGAGCACTGTACTAAGCGCTTGGGAAGTCCAAGTTGGCAACATCTAGAGACAGTCCCTACCCAACAGTGGGCTCACAGTCTAGAAGGGGGAGACAAAGAACAAACCAAGCATATTAACAAAATAAAATAAATAGAATAGATATGTACAAGTAAAATAGAGTAATAAATATGTACATACATCTATACAGGTGCTGTGGGGAAGGGAAGGAGGTAAGACGGTGTGGGGGGGATGGAGAGGGGGACGAGGTGAGGGGAAAGGGGGAGACAGACAACAAAACAAACGTATTAACAAAATAAAATAGAATAAATATGTACAAATAAAATAGAGTAATAAGTACGTGCAAACATATATCAATCAATCAATCGTATTTATTGAGTGCTTACTGTGTGCAGAGCACTGTACTAAGCGCTTGGGAAGTCCAAGTTGGCAACATCTAGAGACAGTCCCTACCCAACAGTGGGCTCACAGTCTAGAAGGGGGAGACAGAGAACAAAACCAAACATATTAACAAAATAAAATAAATAGAATAGATATGTATAAGTAAAATAAATAGAGTAATAAATATGTACATACATATATACAGGTGCTGTGGGGAAGGGAAGGAGGTAAGACGGTGGGGGGGATGGAGAGGGGGACGAGGTGAGGGGAATAGAATTACAAATGTAATTCTATTTGTTCTGACTATTTTGGCACCCGTCTCCAAGTTTTGCTTTGTTGTCTGTCTCCCCCTTCTAGACTGTGAGCCCGTTGTTGCCAAGTTGTGCTTCCCAAGCGCTTAGTCCAGTGCTGTGCACACAGTAAGCGCTCAATAAATACGATTGATTGATTGATATATGTTTGTATGCACTTATTACTCTATTTTATTTATACATATTTATTCTATTTATTTTGTGAATACGTTTTGTTTTGTTGCCTCTCTCCCCCTTCTAGACTGTGAGCCCATTGTTGCCAAGTTGTGCTTCCCAAGCGCTTAGTCCAGTGCTGTGCACACAGTAAGCGCTCAATAAATACGACTGATTGATTGATATATGTTTGTACGTACTTATTACTCTATTTTATTTGTACATATTTATTCTACTTATTTTGTGAATACGTTTTGTTTTGTTGCCTGTCTCCCCCTTCTAGACCGTGAGCCCACTGTTGGGTAGGGACCGTCTCTAGATGTTGCCAACTTGGACTTCCCAAGCGCTTAGTCCAGTGCTGTGCACACAGTAAGCGCTCAATAAATACGATTGACTGACTGATATATGTTTGTACGTACTTATTACTCTATTTATTTTATTTGTACATATTTATTCTATTTATTTTCTTTTGTGAATACGGTTTGTTTTGTTGTCTGTCTCCCCCTTCTAGATTGTGAGCCCGCTGTTGGGTAGGGACTGTCTATATGTTGCCGACTTGCACTTCCCAAGCGCTTAGTCCAGTGCTCTGCACACAGTAATCGCTCAATAAATGCATATATGTTTGTACGTATTTATTATTCTATTTATTTGTACATATTTATTCTATTTATTTTGTGAATACGTTTTGTTTTGTTGCCTGTCTCCCCCTTCTAGGCCGTAAGCCCGCTGCTGGGTAGGGACCGTCTCTATATGTTGCCAACTTGGACTTCCCAAGCGCTTAGTCCAGTGCTCAGCACACAGTAAGCGTTCAATAAATACGATTGATTGATTGATTGGTAGGGACCGTCAATAAATACGATTGAATGAATGCAATGGATGAATAAATACGGTTGCATGAATGAATGAATGGAGGTGGCCCTTGGAGGAGGCGGGGTCAGGGGTCAGAAAAAGGAGCCGGGAGCAGCAGTAAGTGTGGCGGGCCCGGGCTCCTCTGTCCCCCTGCTTCTCAACCGGGAATCACCCCCTTTCTCTTCCCTGTTTTCCCAAATAGTGGACGGAGCCTGCGGACAGGAGATCTGGAGCAACGTGCAGGTGACAGACAGGGCGGGACTCCAGGTTGCATGGGGGCCGGGCTGCAGGGACCAGCCCCTTCCTTCCTCTCCCCCTCTCCATCCCCCCATCTTACCTCCTTCCCTTCCCCACAGCACCTGTATATATGTTTGTACGTATTTATTACTCTATTTATTTATCTATCTTATTGTACCTATCTATTCTATTTATTTTATTTTGTTAGTATGTTGGGTTTTGTTCTCTGTCTCCCCCTTCTAGACTGTGAGCCCGCTGTTGGGTAGGGACTGTCTCTATATGTTGCCGACTTGGACTTCCCAAGCGCTTAGTCCAGTGCTCTGCACACAGTAATAGCTCAATAAATACGATTGATTGATTGCAGACCGCAGGGGCTGCGGAGAGGGAGAGGCTGCAGGCCGCAGGGAGTGGCAGGCTGCAGAGAGTGAGAGGCTGCAGGGGGTGCGGGGCTGCGGAGCTGCAGGTTGCAGGGGGTGCGGGGCTGCGGAGCTGCAGGTTGCAGGGAGTGCGGGGCTGCATTCATTCATTCAGTCGTATTTACTGAGCGCTTACCGTGTGCAGAGCACTGGACTAAGCGCCTGGGAAGTCCAAGTTGGCAACATCCCTCCCCAACAGCGGGCTCACAGTCTAGAAGGGCTCAGTAGGGCTTTGAAGGGAGGAAGAGGGTCATTCATTCATTCAATCGTATTTATTCATTCATTCATTCAATCGTATTTATTGAGCGCTTACTGTGTGCAGAGCACTGGACTTGGGAAGTACAAGTTGGCAACGTATAGAGACGGTCCCTACTCAACGGCGGGCTCACAGTCTAGAAGGGGGAGACAGACAACAAAACATATTAAAAAAATAAAATAAATAGAATAAATATGTACAAATAGAGTAATAAATACGTACAAACATATATACATTTATTGAGCGCTTACTTTGTGCAGCGCACTGGACTAAGTGCTTGGGAAGTGCAAGTTGGCAACATCTAGAGACGATCCCTACCCAACAGCGGGCTCACAGTCTAGAAGTGGGGGACGGGACAGAGAACAAAACAAAACATATTAACAAAATAAAATAAATAGAATAAATATGTACAAATAAATAGAGTAATAAATACGTACAAACATATATACATTTATTGAGCGCTTACTGTGTGCAGAGCACTGGACTAAGTGCTTGGGAAGTGCAAGTTGGCAACATCTAGAGACGGTCCCTACCCAACAGCGGGCTCACAGTCTAGAAGGGCTCAGTAGGGCTTTGAAGGGAGGAAGAGGGTCAAATATTTATTTTACTTGTACATATTTATTATATTTACTTTATTTGGTTTATATGTTTTGTTTTGTTGTCCGTCTCCCCCTTCTAGACTGTGAGCCCGCTGTTGGGTAGGGACCGTCTCTAAATGTTGCCAGCTTGTACTTCCCAAGTGCTTAGTATAGTGCTCTGCACACAGTAAGTGCTCAGTAAATACAATTGAATGAATGAATGAATGAATTCAATCGTATTTATTCATTCATTCATTCAATCGTATTTATTGAGCGCTTACTGTGTGCAGAGCACTGGACTTGGGAAGTCCAAGTTGGCAACACCTAGAGATGGTCCCTACCCAACAGCGGGCTCACAGTCTAGAAGGGGGAGACAGAGAACAAAACAAAGCATATTAACAAAATAAAATAAATAGAATAAGTATGTACAAATAAAATAGAGTAATAAATACGTACAAACATATATACATATATACATGTATTGAGTGTTTACTGTGTGCAGAGCACTGGACTAAGCGCTTGGGAAGTCCAAGTTGGCAACATCTAGAGACGGTCCCTCCCCAACAGCGGGCTCACAGTCTAGAAGGGCTCAGCAGGGCTTTGAAGGGAGGAAGAGGGTCATTTATTCATTCAGTCGTATTTATTGAGCGCTTACTGTGTGCAGAGCACTGGACTAAGCGCTTGGGAAGTCCAAGTTGGCAACATCTAGAGACGGTCCCTACCCAACAGCGGGCTCACAGTCTAGAAGGGCTCAGCAGGGCTTTGAAGGGAGGAAAGGGTCATTTATTCATTCAGTCGTATTTATTGAGCGCTTACTGTGTGCAGAGCACTGGACTAAGCGCTTGGGAAGTCCAAGTTGGCAACATCTAGAGACGGTCCCTACCCAACAGCGGGCTTACAGTCTAGAAGGGCTCAGTAGGGCTTTGAAGGGAGGAAGAGGGTCATTTATTCATTCAATCGTATTTATTGAGCGCTTACTGTGTGCAGAACACTGGACTAAGCGCTTGGGAAGTGCAAGTAGGCAACATCTAGAGACGGTTCCTACCCAACATTGGGCTCACAGTCTAGAAGGGGTCAGGGGTGTCTTGTTTCCACTTTGCAGGAGTACTACGGGCCAGGCCTGGGGGGCTCCGCCGCCCTGCAGACGTCCGTGTGCCAGGCCGGCCCGAGCCCCCTGCCCCCAGTCCTCCTTGAGGCCCTGCAGGCCGTCCATCACGACGTGCGGGACAGGTAGACGCCACCCCCACAACCAGTCCCCTCCTAGCCCTCCTTCCCTCTCCCCACTTCTTCCTCCCTGCCCTCCTGTCCTCCCTCAATCAATCCCTGCTATTTGTGGAGTATTTACTGTGGGCAGGACACCTTACTAAGCACCTCCCTTCCTTCTTCCTGACCTCGTGTCCTCCCTCAATCAATCCGTGCTATTTGTGGAATACCTACTGTGGGCAGGACACCGTACTAAGCATCTCCCTTCTTTCTTCCTGCCCTCCTGTCCTCCCTCAATCAATCCCTGCTATTTGTGGAGTATTTACTGTGGGCAGGACACCGTACTAAGCACCCCCCTTCCTTCTTCCTGCCCTCCTGTCCTCCCTCAATCAATCCGTGCTATTTGTGGAGTACTTACTGTGGGCAGGACACCGTACTAAGCACCTCCCTTCCTTCTTCCTGCCCTCCTGTCCTCCCTCAATCAAACCGTGCTATTTGTGGAGTACTTACTGTGGGCAGGACACCATACTAAGCACCTCCCTTCCTTCTTCCTGCCCTCCTGTCCTCCCTCAATCAATCCGTGCTATTTGTGGAGTACTTACTGTGGGCAGGACACCGTACTAAGCACCTCCCTTCCTTCTTCCTGCCCTTCTGTCCTCCTCCCTGCCCTCCTGTCTTCCCTCAATCAATCTGTGCTATTTTACTGTGGGCAGGACACCGTACTAAGCACCTCCCTTCCTTCTTCCTGTCCTCCTGTCCTCCCTCAATCAATCAGTGCTATTTGTGAAGTACTTACTGTGGGCAGGACACCGTACTAAGCACCTCCCTTCCTTCTTCCTGCCCTTCTGTCCTCCTTCCTGCCCTCCTGTTCTCCCTTTCTCCCTCCCTCCCACCTTCCCTTAATAATAATAATGACTTTTTTAAGAGCTTACGATGTTCAAAGCACTGTTCTAAGCTCTGGGGAGGTTACAAGGTGATCAGGTTGTCCCACGGTGGGGGGGCTCACAGTTTAATCCCCATTTTACAGATGAGGTAACTGAGGCAGAGAGAATAATAATAATGATGGCATTTATTAAGCGCTTACTATGTGCAAAGCACTGTTCTAAGTGCTGGGGAGGTTACAAGGTGATTAGGTTGTCCCACGGCGGGGGGGCTCAGAGTTTAATCCCCATTTTACAGATGAGGTAACTGAGGCAGAGAGAATAATAATAATAATGATGGCATTTATTAAGCGCTTACTATGTGCAAAGCACTGTTCTAAGCGCTGGGGAGGTTACAAGGTGATCAGGTTGCCCCAAGGGAGGGCTCAGAGTTTAATCCCCATTTTACAGATGAGGGAACTGAGGCACAGAGAATAATAATAATGATGGCATTTATTAAGCGCTTACTATGTGCAAAGCACTGTTCTAAGCGCTGGGGAGGTTAGAAGGTGATCAGGTTGCCCCACGGGGGTGCTCAGAGTTTAATCCCCATTTTACAGATGAAGTAACTGAGGCACAGAGAATAATAATAATGATAGCATTTATTAAGTGCTTACTATGTGCAAAGCACTGTTCTAAGCGCTGGGGAGGTTACAAGGTGATTAAGTTGTCCCACGGCGGGGGGCTCACAGTTTAATCCCCATTTTACAGATGAGGTAACTGAGGCACAGAGAATAATAATAATGATGGCTTTTATTAAGCGCTTACTATGTGCAAAGCACTGTTCTAAGCGCTGGGGAGGTTACAAGGTGATCAGGTTGCCCCACGGGGTGGTGGTGGGGGGAGCTAACAGTTTAATCGCCATTTTACAGATGAGGCCCAGAGAAGTGAAGTGACTTGCCCAAAGTCACACGGCTGACAGTGGGCTGAGCCGGGATTTGAACCCATGACCTTTGACTCCGAAGCCCGGGCTCTTTCCACTGAGCCACGCTGCTTCTCCCTTGGAGAGCTCATTCACTCCCACAGCTTCAGTTAACCATCTGTAGGTGGACGATCCCCCAGTCGCTCTCTCCAGCCCTGGTCGCTCTCCTTCTCTGCAGTCTTGCATTTCTTCCTGCCTCCGGGACATCTCTACTTGGATGTCTTCGCTTAGAACAGTGCTTTGCACGTAGTAAGCGCTTAACAAATGCCATTATTATTATTATTAGGTCATGCTGACACCTCAGACTTAACACAGCCAAAACAGAGCTCCTCATCCCTCCCCGCCACCCCTCCAACAGTGTCTTCCCCTTGCCTTTCCCATCACTGTACACAACACCACTAGTCTCCCTGGCTTACAAGCCCATATTTTTAGCATCATCCTCAACTCATCTCTCTCATTCAACCCCCCCTATTCAATCTGGCCTGAATTCCTGACTGTGCTACCTTCAAAGCATCACTGAAATCCACCCTTTCCTCTCCGTTCAAACTGCTACTACCCTGATTCGAGCACATATCACATACGGCCATTACTACTGCAACGACTTCCTTGCTGACCTTCTCGCTTTCTGTCTCTCTCCGCTTCAGTCCTTACACTCCACACTGTTGTTGCCCAGATTATTTTTCTAAAAAAAAAATTCAGTTCACACCTCTCTGTTCCTCATAAAAACCTCCAATGGCTGCCCATCCACCTCCAGCATAAAAACAGAAATTTCTCATCATCGGCTTTAAATTAATTGGCTTACTCCCTCCTATTTGACCTCGCTGATTTCTTTCTAGAGCCCAGCCTGCGGGTTTCTCACCTCCCACATCACCCTCCTCACTGTACCTCAATCTCATCTACCTCACCGCTGATCCCTTGCCCGTATCCATGTCCTGTCTCTGTCCTGGAACTTTTTCCCCCTCCACATCCACCAGATCACCACTCTTCCCACCTTCAAAGCCTCGTGAGACCCACATCTCCTCAAAAAGGCCTTCCCCAACGAACCCCTCATTTCCCCTACTCCCTCTCCCTTCTGCATCTTCCTTGCACTTGGATCGGTACCCTTTAAGCGCTTGATTGTTACCGCACCCTCAACCCCACTATGCTAACGTACACGTTCATAATTTATTTTACTGTCCGTCTCCCCCCTATAGACTGTAAGCTCTTTGTGGGCAGGGGACGTATCTACCGACTCTATTGTGTCATGCGTTGTGTTGAGAAGCGGCGTGGCCTAGTGGATGGAATACAGGCCCGGGAGTCAGAAGTACCAACAGTGCTTTGCACATAGTAAGCGCTTAATAAATGCTATCATTATTATTATTATTACCTGGGTTCTAATCCTGGCCCTGCCACTTGTCTGCTGTGTGACCTTGGACAAGTCACTTCACTGTGCCTCCGTTACCTCATCTGTATAATGGGGATCGAGACTGTGAGCCCCACGTGGGACAGGGCTGTGTCCAACCCGCTAACTTCGTATCTACCTCCATGCTTAGTATAGTGCCTGGCACATATAAGAACTTAACAAATACAATTATTATTATTGTTTTAGTATTAGTATAGTGCTCTGCATACAGAAAGAGCTCCCTTCCTCCCACCTTGTATCCTACCCTACTTCCCTTCCTCCCACCCCTGATTGAAATTCCAGCCGCGCTCCACATTCCCTGGGACATTTTCCGTCTCACAGGTTTTATGGCTGTGGCCTAGTGTGTCCTGAGTTCCTGGAGAACCGCAGGATTTTGGATCTGGGAAGTGGAAGTGGCCAGGATTGCTATGTGCTCAGTCAGCTGGTCGGTGAGAAGGGGCATGTGACTGGAGTAGACATGACCAAGGCCCAGGTGAGGTGATGGTTTTATTTCTGGTTTGGTGAAAGCTCAGATTTGGGGATGATGTTCAGCCACGGCCCAGACTTCTACCTTTGCGTTTTCTCAAAGAAGTCTTGGGAAGACATTGGGGGGGCCCCGATATTTCTCTTAGCATTGACTCCCGAACTTTCATCGGGAGTTTGCCCCTCCCGGAGTCTCCCCGAAGGAGCAAACAGCTGAGAACCCCTGAGAGAGTTGACCCAGGGAGCTTCAGGGAGGAACAGGAGCTGGAGAGAGGCCAGCAGAGGCCCGGTGCGGCTTCCCGTGACATCCCCTGACATTTTCAAGGGCTCTGAGAGTGGTTGTTAATGGCCGGAAACCGGATTTCCCCGTGAACCTGAACCCTTGGACGTCACTGACACAGATTTCAAGGTCAGGGCCTTGACCTCTGTAGGAAAATGCCACTAGTTTCTTGGGGACCTTGGTAGAAAAAAGGGAGTCATCTGCCCTTTCCAAGGCTTCATGGCACGCAGCGAGACTTGACCCTGCAGAGCTGGCCTGCGTGTGCGAAATAGCCGACTCCTCTCTGTCAGTCCCAAGGTGCTCTAGTAATAATAATAATAATAATGATAACCGTGGTATTGAACTGTGTTCAGTGCTTTACTCCGTGCCAAGCACAGCGCTGGGGTAAATAGAAGATAATCAGGTCCCCCATGGAGCTCACAGCCTAAGTAGAAGGGAGGGCAGATATTGAATCCCCGTTCTGCAGGTGAGAGAACTGAGGCACGGAGAAGTTGTGACTTTTTTATGGTATTTGTTAAGCACTTATTATGTGCCAGGCACTGTACTGAGGGCTGGGGTAGATACAAGCTCATCGGGCGGGACACAGTCCACGCTCTACGTGGGGCGCACAGTCTTAATCTCCATTTGATGGATGAGGTGACTTAGGCACAGAGAAGTTAAGCGATTTGTCCGAGGTCGTACAGCAAACAAGTGGCAGAGTTGGAATTAGCTCGTCCTTCTGACTCTCAGGCCTGTGCTCTGCCCAGTAGACCGCACTGTTTCCCTAGGCCTCCATTAGGATGGGTTTGGGGAAAAATGCAATATAGTCTTCCCTTTGTGTTTTAATTTGGTTTCGTGCTTCTCTTCCCTTAGGTTGAAGTGGCCAAGAAGTACGTTGATTATCACATGAAAAAATTTGGCTTCCAGACACCTAATGTCAACTTCATTCATGGCTACATAGAAAAGCTGGGAGAGGCTGGTATCAAAGATGAGAGTTACGATATTATTGTGTAGGTATCTGCTCCCACTGCTATGACCGTATCCATTTCTTAGCGAGTTGAACTGGCTCTTTCTAGTGTCCGGAGCACAGTCCCAAAAATCTCAGGGAAAAGTGCCGGAGAGCTGGCTCAATTTCAACATTGGCTCAGTGGAAAGAGGACGGGCTTTGGAGTCAGAGGTCATGGGTTCGAATTCCGACTCCGCCCCATGTCTGCTGTGTGACCTTGGACAAGTCACTTAACTTCTCCGAGCCTCAGTTACCTCATCTGTAAAATGGGGATTAAGACTGTGAGCCCCACGTGGGACAACTTGATCACCTTTTATCCCCCCAGCGCTTAGAACAGTGCTCTGCACATAGTAAGCGCTTAACAAATGACATTATTATTATTATTATTGTTATTGTAGGAGGCTTGACACTATGTGAACAGAGACTGGGCATCAGGGGACCTGGGTTCTAATCCCAGCTCTGCCACTAGCCTGCTGGGTGACTCTGGGCACACTTAACTTCTCTTACCCTCAGTTTCCTCATCTTTAAATGGGGATTAAAGATTGGTTAAACCTCTCCCCTAGGCTGTGAGCCTCCATGTGGGACAGACTACATCTGCTATGATTGAATTGTCTCTCTCCCACAATAGGCACATAGGAAACAGTGGATAGGCCTGGTGGATAGAGCCCGTGCCTGGAACTCAAGTGAACCTGGCTTCTAATTCCGGCCCTGGCACTTTGCTGTGTGACCTTGGACAAGTCGCTTCACTTCTCTGTGTCTCAGTAACCTCATCTGCAAAATGGGGATTAAGACTGTGAGCCCCATGTGGGACAGGGACTGTGTCCAACCTGATTAGCTCCAGCGCCTGGTACATAGTAAGCACTTAACAAACACCATTTAAAAATAATAATAATAATAATAAAACAGCTGGATTAAACTCAGAACTGTTTTCTGATCGAAGAAACATTCTGCAAAATCAACACCTGGCCCTAATAATTGCGGTAATTATTACTTTGTTCCAAGCACTGTGCTATATGCTGTCTTTTAGACTGTGAGCCCACTGTTGGGTAGGGACTGTCTCTATATGTTGCCAACTTGGACTTCCCAAGCGCTTAGTACAGTGCTCTGCACACAGTAAGCACTCAATAAATATGATTGATTGATTGATTGATACGCTGGGGTAGAGACAAGGTAATCAGATTCCACATGGGGCTCACGGTCTAAGTAGGAGGGAGAACAGGCATTTTACAATTACTTCCATACCATGTTCTTTCCACTAGATCTTGGCGCTTCCCTAAAATTCAACCTGACTGTTGCCTCAACTGGGGAGTAAAAAGAAAAGAAGAACTGCATGTAATTTTCTCTCAATTCAAATCAACTGAACCTTATTTGATATTTGAAAGCATCTAATTCAGAAAGTACATCTCGCAACCCCATAATCTCAAGGCTTTTCTTTTTCGAAAGGAACTTGAATTTGTAGGGGAACTTGAATGTGTTGGCAGGATTCTCGGTTTACTTCGAATTCTTCTTGGGAATGTTGAAAACCTTTTCTTATTCTTTTCAAGTTCGAATTGTGTCATCAATCTTGTGCCAAATAAACGGCAGGTGCTACAGGAGGCCTATCGAGTGCTAAAGGTAAAGGAGGATTATGCGAGGCCTTCTCCGGCCCCTTGTGATTAAACTCTTCTTTTCTGATGACTCACCTTCTGATCCCAGCTCTGCTTCTCGTCTGCTGTGTGACTGTGGGAGAGTTGCTTAACCTCTCTGTTCTTTAGTTTCCTCCTCTAAAATAAGGATGAAATAACTGTTCTCCTTACCTCTTGGATTTTGAGCCCCATGTGGGATAAGGACTACATAATAATAATAATAATGATAATGATGGTATTTGTTAAGTGCTTATTACGTGCCGAGCACTGTTCTAAGCACTGGGTTAGATACAAGATTATTAGATTGTCCCACATGGGGCTCACAGTCTTAATCCCCATTTTACAGACGAGGTAACTGAGGCCCAGAGAAGTGAAGTGACTTGCCCAAAGTCACACAGTTGACAAGTGGCAAGTGACAGGTTGATAAGTGACAAAATATCTTTTCTGATTATCCTCAACCCCCATCAGTATAATAATAATAATAATAATAGTAACATTGATGATATTTAAAGTTCTTATTATGTTCCAAGCACTGTTCTAAGCACTGGGGTAGATGCAAGGTGATCCGGTTGTTCCACGTGAGACTCACAGTCTTAATCCCAGCATGGCTCTGTGGAAAGAGCCCGGGTTTTGGATTCAAAGGTCTTGGGTTCAAACCCCGGCTCTGCCAATTGTCAGCTGTGTGACTTTGGGCAAGTCACTTAACTTCTCTGGGCCTCAGTTACCTCCTCTGTAAAATGGGGATTAAGACTGTGAGCCCCCCGTGGGACAACCTGATCACCTTGTAACTTCCCCAGCCCTTAGAACAGTGCTTGGCACATAATAAGAACTTAAATATCATCATTGTTACTATTATTATTATTATACTGATGGGGGTTAAGGATAATCAGATCAGATATCTTGTCACTTATCAACCTGTCACTTGCCATTTGTCAACTGTGTGACTTTGGGCAAGTCCCACGTGGGGCTCACAGTCTTAATCCCCATTTTACAGATGAGGGAACTGAGGCCCAGAGAAGTGAAGTGACTTGCCCAAAGTAACACAGCTGACAATTGGCGGAGCCGGGATTCAAACCCGTGACCCCTGACTCCAAAGCCCGGGCTCTTTCCACTGAGCCACGCTACTACTCTGTCTGCTGTGTGAATTTGGGCAAGTCACCTAACTTCTCTGTGCCTCAGTTCCCTCTGCTGGAAAACGGGGATGAAGACTGTGAGCCCCAGGAAGGACATGGACTGTGTCCAACCTGATCTACCCCAGCACTTAGTACAGTGCCTGGCACATAGTCAGAGCTTAATAAATACCATAAAAAAAAATAAGTGGAAAGGAAAGCCGCTAATAGCACTCCTCCATGGAAGCCATTTTGAGCTCCGCAAAATGTGATCGCTTTGGGGGGGCATGTGACTTAACCTGTCTCCATGTCACTTTCATCAGAAACAATATTGTCCGAGAAACACTGTCTTTTTTCAATCAATCAATCAATCAATCGTATTCAAACTCCTCCTTCCTCCAGTGGTGGGATAGAGGTGGCCTGAGAGCCCTGTGAAGCCAGACTGTTCTTGGACTTTCGAACCCGCCTCTCCTCCCTATGACCCCTTGCTCACCTTTTCTTCTCCCGGAACACTCTTTTAGCAATTTTGCGACCATTCGATCTTTCCCTGGGATTAACCTGGGCCAAAGATGCTTCCAGCTGCCTGCCTATGCAGACATGTTCAGCAATCTCCCAGAAAACTGAATGAAATCGGTTTGCGACAGATAAGATGAAGCACTGCTGGGTATGTGCTTGTGACAGACAATATGAAGCACTGCTGTGTGATTGTGTTTGTTCTAGTTGTTTCTCCCCCCACCTTCTGCTTTTCTTTCCTATCTGGAACTGATGTAACCTTTAGCTTTTGGCCACTTCTCATGCGTTGCTCTGTTTCAGCCCGGTGGAGAACTGTATTTCAGTGACGTCTACGCCAGCCTTGACTTGCCTGAGGAAATTAGGTCCCACAGAGTTTTATGGGGTATGTTGGGTTTTTTTAAAAAAATAAGAAAATAAAGTTTAACCGACACCAAAAAGCCACAAAACAAAATCTTCTTTTTTTCTTCTGGATAATAACTGTAAAAGCATTCTATAGAAAAGACCCTTTTTCTTTCTTCCCCTCTTTTATTCTTTTAAGACAGAGTAAAGCACTGCTCAGGTGGCCTGGACTTTCTAACTATTGAGGTGAAAGGCAGAATTTGATTTGGAAGACTCAGACCCCCGGGTGTTTGGAATTAAGGGGGCATTGGCTCAGGATATACTCCTCTTTGGAGAGACAGCAGCCTCTAATTTCTGTGAATTGTACTCCAAACCCTGGAGGGCCTGGGCTAAGTTCTATTGGGAGGATCCATGCTTGCTTGTTTTGAAGACCCAGGTGTCCCAAGGAGACTTTTCCGGAATTTATAACTGAATTTCTGATTTGATGATTATTTTAGGTGAATGTATCGGAGGAGCTCTGTTTTGGAAGGATCTCTTCGCGATTGCCCAAGAGATTGGATTCTGCCCTCCGCGCTTGGTTTCTGCCTTCCCCGTAGCCATCCAGAACAAGGAACTGGAGAAAGTTGTTGGTAAGAAAACAGCAGCTGGTTTAAACAGAAAATGATGTGGCTTTCCATCTCGGCTCCTCAAGGGTGAGAGATGTAACCTCGTGGTGGGCAGGGAATGTGTCTACCAACTGTTATAGTGTTATATCGTACCCTCCACAGCACTTAGTGCAGTGCTTTGCACCCAGGAAGCGCCCAGTAGATAGGACTGATTGATAGGCTGCGTTGGGAAGGTGGAGCTCGACTGGGGAAGGTCTCTCCCAATTTCAGAAGGGCTTTGAAGATGGGGAGAGTGCTTTAATCTGGTGGATTTACAAGGGAATGGAGTTCCAGGCAGGAGGAAGGGTGTGAGCAAGGGGATAATAATAATAATGGCATTTATTAAGCGCTTACTACGTGCAAAGCACTGTTCTAAGTGCTGGGGAGGTTACAAGGTGATCAGGTTGTCCCCCGGGGAGGGAGGGAGGGCGTTCCACACCAGAGGCAGGACGTGAGGGAGAGGTCAAGGTTGGCGGTGACGTAGATGAAATCGAGGTATGGGGAGAAGGCTAACGTTAGAGGAGGGAAGTGTGTGAGCCGCAAGCTGAGGTAGGAGGGGTCAAGGAGGGATTTAAAGTCAATGGTAAGGAGTTTTGGACCCCACTGTGCATGTTTGTATTGTGTAGTACGAGCCCAGGATCTTTCCAGGTGGGTTGGGAATGATCAACCTAAGGAGTAGTTAGTTGTAGGGGGCTGGTGATGGGGAGGGTGATGGTGGAGAAGGCTATCAATCAATCAATCAATCATATTTATTGAGCTCTTACTGTGTGCAGAGCACTGTACTAAGCGCTTGGGAAGCACAAGTTGGCAACACACAGAGACAGTCCCTACCCAACAGTGGGCTCACAGTCTAGAAGGGGGAGACAGAGAACAAAACCAAACATAACAAAATAAAATAAATAGAATAGATATGTACAAGTAAAATAAATAGAGTAATAAATGTGTACAAACATATATACATATATACAGGAGCTGTCTGGAAGGGAAGGAGGTAGACGGTGGGGATGGAGAGGGGGACGAGGGCGAGAGGAAGGAGGGCTAGGTGCTCAGGGCAAGAGAACCGGAGAACTCTTTCTTAGTTGTATAATCAAGCTATTCAATGGGAGTACAACCAGTACGAACAGGCAGTTGAAGAATCCACGGTGGAGAAATACGAATGCTGGTACTCTTCAGACATTTCTCTTTACCACATGCAAGCAATGGGCCATGCTAAAAATGAGCCACAAGCAGTGGCCTAAAGGAAAGCGCAAGGGCTTGGGTGTCACCGTGACATGGGTTCTAATCCCAACTCTACCGCTTGCCTTTTGTGACCTTCGGCAAGTTACTCAACTTCCCTGTGCCTCAGTTCCTTCATCTATGAAAAGGGGATGAAATGTCTATTCCCCTCTTACCCCCATTTAGAACTGGTTTGAGCCCCATGTGGGACAGGCACTGTCTCTGACGTGATTTATCTTGTTTTTAACCGGGCACTTATTATAGTGCTTGGCACATAGCACTTACCAAATACCACAATTCTTCTCTTTCTCCTTCTCCTCCATATCCTCTCCTTTGTCTTCCTACTCCTCCTCATTATTATCTACTTAGGATAATATTGTGTTTTGCTCTCAGGTAACTATCAGTTTGTTTCTGCAAATTTCCGTCTCTTCAAGCTTCTTGAGAAAGGCCCCGTCGATAGATGTGAAGTTATTTACAATGGAGGAATCACCGGATTTGAGAAGGAACTGGTGTTTGATGCTAATTTCACATTTAAGGTACCAGTTGAGCTACCGTGTATTAATACTATAGCCTGCTTTTGGTTTTAATGGTATTTTTAAATGGTATTTGTTAAGCATTTACTATGTTCACTCAATCATATTTATTGAGCGCTTACTGTGTGCAGAGCACTGTACTAATCAATCAATCAATCAATCAATCGTATTTATTGAGCGCTTACTATGTGCAGAGCACTGTACTAAGCGCTTGGGAAGTACAAATTGGCATCACATAGAGACAGTCCCTACCCGATAGTGGGCTCACAGTCTAAAAGGGGGAGACAGAGAACAGAACCAAACATACCAACAAAATAAAATAAGTAGGATAGAAATGTACAAGTAAAATAAATAAATAAATAAATAAACAGAGTAATAAATATGTACAACCATATATACATATATACAGGTGCTGTGGGGAGGGGAAGGCGGTAAGGCGGGGGGATGGAGAGGGGGACGAGGGGGAGAGGAAAGAAGGGGCTCAATCTGGGAAGGCCTCCTGGAGGAGGTGAGCTCTCAGCAGGGCCTTGAAGGGAGGAAGAGAGCTAGCTTGGCGGATGGGCAGAGGGAGGGCATTCCAGGCCCGGGGGATGACGTGGGCCGGGGGTCGATGGCGGGACAGGCGAGAGCGAGGTACAGTGAGGAGATTAGTGGTGGAGGAGCGGAGGGTGCGGGCTGGGCAGTAGAAGGAGAGAAGGGAGGTGAGGTAGGAGGGGGCGAGGTGATGGAGAGCCTTGAAGCCCAGGGTGAGGAGTTTCTGCCTGATGCGCAGATTGATCGGTAGCCATTGGAGGTTTTTGAGGAGGGGAGTGATATGTCCAGAGCGTTTCTGGACAAAGATAATCCGGGCAGCAGCATGAAGTATGGATTGAAGTGGAGAGAGACACGAGGATGGGAGATCAGAGAGAAGGCTAGTGCAGTAGTCCAGACGGGATAGGATGAGAGCTTGAATTAGCAGGGTAGCGGTTTGGATGGAGAGGAAAGGGCGGATCTTGGCAATGTTGCGGAGCTGAGACCGGCAGGTTTTGGTGACGGCTTGGATGTGAGGGGTGAATGAGAGAGCGGAGTCGAGGATGACACCAAGGTTGCGGGCTTGTGAGACGGGAAGGATGGTAGTGCCGTCAACAGAGATGGGAAAGTCAGGGAGAGGACAAGGTTTGGGAGGGAAGACAAGGAGCTCAGTCTTCGACATGTTGAGCTTTAGGTGGCGGGCGGACATCCAGATGGAGCACTTGGGAGAGTACAAAACAACAATAAACAGACACATTCCCTGCCCACAGTGAGCTTGCAGTCTAGAGGGAGGAGACAGACACTAATATAAATAAATAAATTACAAATATGTACATCAGGGCTGAGGGGCTGGGAGGTGGGGGAGAACAAAAGAGCAAGTCAGGGGGACGCCGAAGAGAGTGGGAGAAGAGGAAAGGGAACCTACATTTCAGCCACCTACGCTAAGCCCTGGCATAGGTACAAGATAATCAGGTTGTACGCAGCCCATGTCCCATATGGGCTCACAGTATTAATTCCCATCTCACAGTTAAGGTCACCGAGGCACAGGGAAGTTAAATGATTCATCCAAGGTCACACAGAAGACACTTCTCTCCCCATGGCCACCAACAGGCTTTCTAATTTTCTTCATTCCTGCTTGGTTACGACTTTCCTTCAGAAGTCCTTTGTAGACTTTGAATTATGGAGAAAGACGAGCACAGAAGTAAATGAAACTAACGTAGAATTAAGTGTTTATTAAAGTCAGTGTTAAGAGTATCTGACATGTCAGCTGTCTCTAATGCTGTATGGAATTTATTCATTTATAATTATTGTCTGTCTCCCCCTCTGGACTGTAAGCTCCTTGTGGGCAGGGAATGTATCTACCAACTCTGTTGTATTGTACTCTCCCAAGGACTTAGTACGGTGCTCTGCACAAGGTAAGTGCTCAGTAAATACCATCGATGGATTGAGTGGTATATTATTCCACAAAGGAGAAGGGATTGGTATTTTTCCTGATTCTGGGGTGTGGTCCCAGTGCTCTGTAAATATTGTCCGGTTCTGCTCTCTGGGACCGAGGGGCCCTGAAAGAACACAGATGTTGGCTTGGCAGGTTAGTATCCGATGAGAACAGACTACTGAGTCCTTGTTTCCTGACTCAGTGTCTCTTGTTCTGCTGTGTTCCATAGCATTGACCTTCCAATATCTTCTGGGGATCTTGTATCTTATTTCCTACCTGTTGCCCCTCACCAGGGTCCCTCAGAAATAGTTTTCTCATTTGGTGGTGATGAAATGCTTTGCTAAATAGTAGCTCGTTGCATTGTGCCATCCACAGTCTCGTTTGGGTTGGGCTGTTATGCGTTACAACTTCATAAAATTTCAGCAAATCAGTTTCTCCTTGGTCTCTGTCAGATACAGGGACCTGAGAAATATAATACCATCTCAGGAGGATTTTGCTTGTAACCTTTGGCCTGTTGTTGGTTTTTTCACCATTTTTTAAAATCACTGCTTTTCAAGATCTCTAGCCATTATCCTAACTTTCTTTGAAAGCTCATGTTTTTCCCAGGAAAATCAGGTTGGATGTTTTCTCTTAGACGGGTCCAGTCTGGTGGCAGGTTGGTGATGCTGCCACAGGACCCTTGATCAATGAATCAATCATATTTATTGTATTAAAGTGCTTGGGAGAGTACAGTCCAGCAGAGTAGACAGACATGCTTCCTGCCCATAAGGAGCTTGCAGTCTAGAGGGAAAGCTTGTCGTGCACTTCATCGTTCTCGTTCTCACTATCCCTTTCACTGTCGTAAATTAAATGCACTGTTTATGAGCAGATTGCTTTATCAGACACTGAGGAAAATATGAAGACAACTCTGGGAGGCTGGAGCCTTGCCCTCAAGAAACTTAAAGTCTAGGTAGCATGAAATAGCATGAAAAAGAATGAATTTGAGAAAAATACTGAAAAATGTTTATATGAACAACATGAGAGCAGTCTAAAAAGAAAAAGTCAGCCAGTCAGTCATTCATATTTACTGAGCACTTACTGTGTTCAGAGCACTGTACTAAGTAAGCTAGCTCTCTTCCTCCCTTCAAGGCTCTACTGAGAGCTCACCTCCTCCAGGAGGCCTTCCCAGACTGAGCCCCTTCCTTCCTCTCCTCCTCGGCCCCCTCTCCATCCCCCTCATCTTACCTCCTTCCCTTCCCCACAGCACCTGTATATATGTTTGTACATATTTATTACTCTATTTATTTTACTTGTACATATCTATTCTATTTATTTTATTTTGTTAGTATGTTTGATTTTGTTCTCTGTCTCCCCCTTTTAGACTGTGAGCCCACTGTTGGGTAGGGACTGTCTCTATATGTTGCCAGCTTGTATTTCCCAAGCGCTTAGTACAGTGCTCTGCACACAGTAAGCGCTCAATAAATGCCATTTGATTGGTTGATTGATTGATTGATTGAAGATGTCTGCTGGATCCAGGCCTCGGAGCCATCCGGGGAGCTCCTGCCCACCAGGGTTATCGGGTCTGCAGAGTGAAGGGGGACCCCAGGACAAGGCTCTCCCTCCTCCCCCCACTCACCTCTGATTGCAGGAGATGAAAGTCTGCCTCCTGCTGAACTCTGAAACTTCCCGACTTCTAAACTCCTCTGCCCACTGTCTCCTTTTATGTTACAAGCTTTCTGAGGTCCAGGGACTGCCTCTTTTTTACTTTTCCAGCCTCCCCAGTGCTTAATAGAGTGTCGCATCTAGTTAGTGCACAGTAGTGACACATGGAGGTGAAGACAAGGGTGCTGTTGATGGTTTTGGGATTTGATCTTCTCCCAGGTGGTGGGGGAGAGGGGCAGGAAACAGCTGGGACCTTCAAGGATAGGTGAGATCTGAGGTACTGGCCTAATTTTCCTAGTATTGCCCACACGTGAGGGGGCATGATCTTCTCCCAGATGGCAGCTGGAGGAGGAAAGGGTGCAGTCCTGAAGTTGATTCCCTCATAATGCGTGGATATGGGGAGGTGGTAGTCTGCAACATGTGATTTTCTTTGTACTCGGCTATAGGAATGGCCAAGGGAATGGGAAAAGGCTCCCAGACAGCTTATCTGAGAAGCAGTGTGCCCTAGTGGATAGAGCACGGGCCTGGGGGTTAGAAGGACCTGGGTTCTAATCCCGGCTCCTCCACTTACCTGCTGTGTGACTTTCAGCTAATCACTTCTATGTGTCTCAGTTACCTCATCTTTAAAATGGGGACTGTGAGCCCTATGTGGGACAGTGACTGTCGTCATCATCATCAATCATATTTATTGAGTGCTTACTGTGTGCAAAGCACTGTACTAAGCGCTTGGGAAGTACAACTTGGCAACATATAGAGACAGTCCCTACCCAGCAGTGGGCTCACAGTCTAAAAAGGGGAGACAGAGAACAAAACCAAACATACTAACAAAATAAAATAAATAGAATACATATGTACAAGTAAAATAAATAAATAAAGAGTAATAAATATGTACAAACATATATACGTATATACAGGTGATATATATATACAGGTGATTAGCTTGTCCAACCTGATTAGCTTGTTTGTACAGTGCCTGGCAATCAATCAATCAACCAATAGTATTTATTGGGTGCTTGCTTTGTGCAGAACACTGTACTAAGTGTTTGGGAGAGTACAGTATATCAAAATTAGCAGACGGGTTCCCTGCCCGTAACGTGCATACAGTTTCGAGACTGCCGCATAGTAAGTGCTTAACAAATACCATTAAAAAAAGCGCTTTCCTCCATGGGACCAGGACTTCTGGGGATAATAATGATGGCATTTATTAAGCGCTTACTCTGTGCAAAGCACTGTTCTAAGCGCTGATGGGAAGGAACCCAGGTCAAGGGACACCTCATCTCAGTGGGCCCACCAGGAAATGGCATAATACCTCTGAGGACGTTCAAGCATTTTTATTTGGCTGCTATAGGGATCTGGCAGATTTCTGGCATCTCTTCCCCTGTTGAGGTTAAGTTGGTATCATCTCAGAGCACCTGACATTTCTTTTCTGTTGTCCAGGAAGGTGAAGTTGTTGAAGTGGACGAAGTGACGGCAGCTATCCTGCAGAATTCCAGGTTTGCCGAGTCGTTTCTGATCCGACCTGTCGGAGAGAAGTTGCCAACTCCTGGGGGCTGCTCTCGTTTGGAACCGAAGGTTTGTCCGGCAGTGGCAGCTGTCACATGCAAAGACACAGTTTCTCTTCACCAGCCTACACATTTCCAAAATAGAACACCTCATCTTCCCACCCAGTCCTCCACCTGACTTTCCCATCACTGTAGACAAACACCACCACTTGGAATTCCAAAGCTTGGAATTATCCTTGACTCGTCTCGCTCTCAACCTGCACATTCAATCTGTCTCTGTTAGTTTTGCCTTCACCGTGTCTGTAGACTCCATCCCTTCCTCTCCATCCAAACTGCTTCCGCACGGATCCAAGCGCTTGTAATAATAATAATAATAATGGCATTTATTGAGTGCTTATTATGTGCAAACCACTGTTCTAAGCGCTGGGGAGGTTACAAGGTGATCAGGTTGTCCCACGGGGGGCTCACAGTTTTAATCCCCATTTTACAGATGAGGTCACTGAGGCACAGAGAAGTGAATCAAAGTCACACAGCTGACAATTGGCGGAGCTGGGATTTGAACCCATGACCTCTGACTCCAAAGCCTGGGCTCTTTCCACTGAGCCATGCTCCTTCTCCTATCCTGCCTTACCTACTTCATCGCCTCCTCACTGACCTCTCTTCCTCCCGTCTCTCCGCACGGCAGTCCGTTTTTCACTCTGCTGCCTGGATCATTTTTCAGAAAACCTGTGTGCCAGGAGGAACAGCCTGTCATGGAATTGCTTATGTTGATCTAGACTAACCAACTCCTCTCGCTAAAACCATGGTGAGGAACATCCGAAGGCAGGAATTGGTATGATATTAGAGCAGTGAAATCGTGTGTTTATTTTCGTCAAATGATCTGTCTCTTGTAGCTTCCTTTCCTTATGCCTTGGGCCTAGAGATCTGAGTTCCTGTTGGGACAGTGCAGTGAACTCTTAATTATCTGGCTGCAGTTTTTCTTCGCTGCATCTCACGTGAAAACTAACTGGACATCCCACAGTCAGTTACTATGTTTGTTGAACTGGAAGTCCAACGGTATAATTGAGAATCAATCAATCAATCAGTGATTTACTGAGCGCAGACCATTGCACTAAGTGCTTGGGAGAATGCAATACCCGAGAATTCATTCATTCAGTTGTATTTTTTGAGCACTTACTGTGTGCAAAGCACTGTACTAAGCATTTGGGAGAGTACAATACAACAACCAATAGGCACATTCCCTCACCACAAGGAGCTCACAGTCTATAGATCAATCAATCAATCAGTCGTATTTATTGAGCGCTTACTGTGTGTAGAGCACTGTACTAAGATGAGCTCACGGTCTAGAGAATGTAATGTGCCTCTTAATGGTGCTCTTCTCACTGGAGGTCTGGTTTTCTCTTGAGTCTTTATCCAGAGAGCAGCTGTTGTAGATGTCTCTGAGTGCTAAACAACCCCCTTTGTGGGCTTTTGGTTGGCTATGTCTTTTTTTTTTTAATTTTATGGTATTTGTTCAGCACTCACTGTGTGCCAGAAACTGTGCTATAAGCACTGGAGTAGATACAAGATCGTGCTTGGGAGGGTATAATTAGACAAGTGACAGAGGCGGGATTAGAACCCAGGTCCTCTGACTCTTAGGCCCATGCTCTTTCCCCTAGGCCACGCTACTTCACGGCTATTTTATTCGCTCCTTTTCCATTCCTTCATTTTTCAGTCTCAAGAGGTTTTTTCTGTCACTTCCTTTGCCATTGCTTTCTTGCCATTGCTTGTGCAGTCAGTTCTGCCGTACCGGGGGTTTTGAGTCCGTGTTGTGGATAAAACGTGACCGCGGAGGTAGGGAACTCCCTTCCAACAGTGCAGTGCTCTGCAAATAGAAGGCTACATGGAGTCAGAAGTGGTCGTGCATAGGCGTACGACATCGGACACGGGGATGGTGCCCAAATACAAGTTTTCCAAATGCAGGGTTCTTCGAAAGTGCAGCCCCTCCATACTATAGGAAAACTCATTGTGCTTTTATTTCCCCTGATACAGAATCCCTGAACCTTTTCTCCATTTGCTCTTTTTTTCCGATGCCTACTCAGCACTCTTTCTCTGTTTTGTCTTTTAAATTCTATTCAAGCAGGGGAATTTATTACTGGGGAAAACTCAAGAGATGAATGTCTTCTAGCTAACAAATCTTATCACTTTCCCGTGATGCATTTTAGCCGTGTCTCTCAGCCCTGAGAAAAGCGTAGAAAAGTTGGAAACTTTCTGTAGCATCAAAAGTGTAATTTACTTTGTTCTCCATTTTATTCTTGACTTCTCTGTCTCAGGGAATCAGTCCCTTTTTTAAAAAAAATGGTATTTGTTACACGCACTTACTATGTGTCAGGCACCGTACTAAGCTCTTGGGAAGGTACAAGCTAATCAGGTTGGACACAGTCCGTGTCCCACACTGGGCTCACAGTCTTAATCCTCATTTTACAGATGAGGTAACTGAGGCTTGGAGAACTTAAGTGACCTGCCCAAGGTCACACAGCAGACAGGTGGCAGAGCTAGATTAGAACCCAGGTCCTTCCGATTTCCAGACCCGTTCTCTATCCATTAGGCCACGTTGCTTCTCACTACTACTTGTGGATTTTGTTGTTAGTGGTGATTCCTGACCCTCTTAAACTTCGTCCCACTCTTCTCCTCCTCACCCCCGAACCCATTTCCCAGACCTGAAACTGGCATTTAGAAACCTTTGGAGGTTTTGGCTAACTCTCCAGTGGACATAAACAGAACCTGCATGAAGTCCATGACCCTGATAGTGAAGAATGTTATTTCCTTGGCTCTCATCATGCAATACTAGTTTCTGGAGAGATCGGCCCTGAGCACTGACAGGAGCACATCGGTTCAATAGAAAGATTCATTTTCCTCATTTCTTCAACTTGGCAGAGTGGGGCTTGGAGAGAACACAAGAAACGGCACGGCCTATGGATAGGGCACGGGCCTAAGAGTCAGAAGGACGTGAGTTCTAAATCCCGGTTCCGCCGCTTGTCTGCTGTGTGATCTTAAGCAAGTTGCTTAACTTCTCTGGGCCTCAGGTACCTCATCTGTATAATGGGGATTAAGACTGTGAGCCTCATGTGGGACAGGGACTCTGCCCAACCTGATTAACTTGCTAAGTGCTGATCCCCGCGCTTAGTACAGTGCCTGACACATAGTAAGTGCTTAACAAATGCCATTTTTTTTAAGCTGTTGGCCAGAAAGGTGACTTGAGGGCTCCTTGGCTGGGTAGAATGTCATTTCATGCCTCTAGTTTGGTCTCCTTTGCTTGGTAGACATTGGATCAGGGTGTGCTTGACATCTTTACTCAAGGGGGGTCTGACCTCAGATACCGCCTGAAACACAACACACTGATGTTACAGAAAAACCCTTTTCTGCCAGTCTGCTTAACGGCAGATGTGTTCTTGCCTTTAGATCTCACCTCCTAGTCCCTGAAATGGGAAAAGATTGATTCTGAGAATCGATAAAAAGCAAAGCAGCTGTGTGTCCTAGAAATGTAACCTTGTACTTTCGGGGAGAATGTTCTTATCTGTTAAATGGAAGACCTGTAAGATAAACCCTCGAACTGAAGAAGAGGCTGGCATGTTTATTTCTTGCCGCCGCAGTGGGGTAATCAGTGGGGGGCTGCTTGGGACAGGGACTGTGGGAACTTCACTGGAGGGCAAGCAGCGAGAGCTTTCTTATTAAAAGGATCGGATGCAGAGCCTTCCAAGTTGTTGAAGTAATCACCTCCAAGTTGGTTATGCAGGTGCCAAGCTTCTCTACAGTCTCAGACTTGTTCCCTCTGAGCTGGGGGGACTCTCAGCCGCACCCTCATTCTTTAATGAAAGCTTCCCCGCAGCACCCGAGCTGGTTCTGGAGGTGGGCAAAATGGGCGGTTTGACAGGGATTTCCTGACCGTCCCTGTTCGATTCCCCAGCCCTGAGGAGAGCGGACTCTAACAGTGGCCTTGTGATGCTGGTCCAAAGTAACTGAGGCCCAGAGAAGTGAAGTGACTTGCCCAAAGTCACACAGCTGACAGTTGGCAGGGCTGGGATTTGAACCTCCAGCTCGGGCTGGAGGGAGAGGGGCAGATCCCGGGCCTGGGATTCAGAAGGATCTGGGTTGTTCTAAATCCCGGCCCCACCGCGTTTCCGCTGTGTGACCTTGAGCAAGTCACTTCTCGTGGCTCAGTGGAAAGAGCCCGGGCTTTGGAGTCAAAGGTCATGGGTTCAAATCCCAGCTCTGCCAGCTGTCAGCTGTGTGACTTTGGGCAAGTCACTTCACTTCTCTGGGCCTCACTTCCCTCATCTGTAAAACGGGGATTAAAACTGCGAGCCCCCCGTGGGACAACCTGATCACCTTGGAACCTCCCCAGAACTTAGAACAGTGCTTTGCACATAGTAAGCGCTTAACAAATACCATCATTATTATTATTTCTCTGTGCCCCAGGTGCCTCATCCCGGCCGCTCCTGTACTTTGGCTCTTTAAACCCTCCCCTCCCCATCAGAGCCCTCCCTCCTGGACGGGTGCAGGATACAGTTCCACTCTTTTCATACCCACCTCCCCGTCGCCAAATAGCAGATGGTCCCACTGGGCCACCTCCCCACCTTGACCCGATCTCTTTGCAGATCCCAAAATCACAGCAACTTTGATTGTGCTGTCTTGCTCGGGGTCCCTCCATTTACCTCTCCGGGGTGGAGGCAGAGGAAATCTGGGAGAAGACCACGGCCACCTGTCTTCCCCTCCACCCTGCCCCTGTCCCAGTGTTTTAGGGTCAGGGATCGTGTCTACTAGTTCTGCTCTCCTTGAGCGCTCAGTACGGTGCTCAGTACATAGTAAGAGCTGTCCCAGCCTGGGCCTGTCTCCCTGGCTTTGGCGGTCCCAGAAGGTGGGATCTGCAAACCAGGCTGCAAACCAGAGCCATGCTGATGTTAAAAAAAAAATAAAATTGAAGATTTTTATAAAAAAGAAGCAAGTTGGGTGCAGGGGACCATGGGGGCAATTCTGGTTTTCTTACCAGGTGATCTCTTCCACTCAGTCAATCAGTGGCGTTTATTGAGCACTGACTCCGTGCAGAGCACGGAACTAAGCACTTGGACGAACCGCAATCCAACTGGATTAGCGTCCTCGGCCCGCACTGAATTTACATTCTTGATACTGGGATATTGGGTTCTGATGGGGAAAACACAAGACAACTTTCCTGAGCCGTCTTCTGTCGAACCTCAGACCCTGCCCCCTTTCAAGGTCACTTATGACACAGAAATACATTCCTGGACAGTGCTCATTCTTAAGGAAGGAAATTATCTGTATATATGTTTGTACAGATTTATTACTCTATTTTACTTGTACACATTTACTATTCTATTTTGTCAATGATGTGCATCTAGCTCTCTTTCTATTTATTTTGTTGACTTGACACCTGTCCACGTGTTTTGTTTTGTTGTCTTTCTCCCCCTTCTAGACTGTGAGCCCGTTGTTAGGTAGGGACCGTCTCTCTATGTTGCCAACTTGTACTTCCTAAGCGCTTAGTACAGTGCTCTGCACACAGTAAGCGCTCAATAAATACAATTGATTGATTGATTGACAGGGAAGGGGTGGATGTGGGAGTTCAGATGTGGGCAAGGGCAGGGAGGAGTTAGGTGCCTTGTCACAGGACTCTGATGACCCAAAATGCTGCGTGCCTGAAGTGAATTTTGCCCAGGCTCTTGCAAAATCCTTTCTCTCTGTTGCCTTTTCAAGGAGAAGAGTGTGGTCAGGATGGTCTCTAACCATTTATGTCATTGAAGCAGCGTGGTTTCATGGAAAGAGCCCCGGCCTGGGTGCCAGACGACCTCGTTCTAATCCCAGCTCTGCCAATTCCTTGCTGGGTGACCTTGGGCAAGTCCCTTGATGTCTCTGTGCCTCAGTTTCCTCGACTGTAAAATGGGGATTAAATACCTGCCTTCTTCTTAGACTGTGAGCCTCGTGTGGAACAGGGACTGCATCCATCCAGATTTTCTTGTATCTATTCCAATGCTTAGAACTAAGTGCTTGACACAGTAAGCAGTTGGATGCAATAATGATTGTGATGATAATATTAATAACGATAGGATTTCTCCGTGCCTCACGTGGGAAAGAAGAACCGCTTTCCTCTCCCACCATCTCCTTTGGAAGGATAGTTTGTCGTCTTTTCAATAATCGGGTTTGGGATCTCTGAAAAGACTTTGTTATTTAGGCTATGGCTGTTTACCAGTTGCTCTCCTGGACTTCATCCTCAGTCACGCCACCTGTGCCTTGATTCCCACAGAGAGGCGGACTGTGTTTCATTGGTGGCCTCTATCTCTAAAAATATATCTCTCCTCTCTGGATCAATGAATCACCTGACTTTTTATCCTTCAGGGTGGGTTGTGTTTATCTTGCCTGCTTTTTCTCATCCTGCTTTATAAAAGAAGAAAACTCCCTCTCTTGTTCTTCTTTAGCTTAATTGTGTTGTTGGTTTGCGAGTGAATGGTGAGAATGTTGTTTACATACATAGGAAATGTGTGCTGAATAAAATAAACCCAGAATTACAGAGCCTCTGACCTTGCTTCAGGGGCTCTGCTCTGGGAAGAAGAAATGATGAATCAGCGAAGAGAAGCCATTGAAAATATATGTGCCTCATTCCCCGAGAATAAATCTCAGGGTTTGGTATAAGGCATATCAATTTTTCAAAGCAGAGTATTTTTAAATGGTATTTGTTAAGCGCTTACTGTGTGCCACCCATTGTACTAAGCACTGGGATAGGTACAAGCAAATGAGGTTGGACACAGTCCACGTCCCACATGGGGCTCACAGTCTTAATCCCCATTTTACAGATAACTGAGGCACAGAGAAGTGAAGTGAGTTGCCCAAGTCACACAGCAGACAAGTGGCGGAGCCGGGATTAGAACCCACGACCTCTGACTCCCAAGCTCATGCTCTATCCACTAGGCCATATTGCTTCCCATAGTCTTTAAAACATGGGCCTTACAAAGGAAGAAAGCATGAACTAATTTTTCCACTTCACTGCAGTCTTGCCCCCAATTTTTCCTTATGTGGAAGGATTAGCAATAATTTGCTAGCTGTGGGCAAATGTCATTTTCAGGGATTTGGGTTAGAAGTTGATTAATTCATTCATTCAGTCTTGTTCAAATGAAAATGTAACTGATGCTAATTGAAGGTTCATTATCCTCAGGATGTCCTGGGTCTCCGGGTCACAGGCTGTACTTCTACAGGGCTTCTGGGGGCCTCCAACCTCGCTCATCCTGGGCTCCTGACGGGACCTGAGAGTTTTCCTTCAGGGCTGAAGAGGCCCGGGATGATGGCTTTCTGGCCTGTGAGCTCTTCCTTCCCCGACATGTACAGTGAAAAGTTGGCACTGGTATATCAGGGATTGGGAAATTTTGCCCCTGGAGCAGTGGTGTCAATTAAAATGGAAACAATCGATCTCAAACAAGGGGCCCCTCACAAGCTAGGGGTGGGTGGAGGCGGGGAGAGGTGTGTGTGTGTGTGGCTGCATCACATCCATCTCCTCTGCTGTCTATTTTGAGCATGTCTTGATCTAAAAAAAAAGAAAGCACCAGAGACGGTTGGTGTGGAAGTAGAGGTGCCTAAGGGGCCATGGACGTGCATGCGGGGAAAGGGGTGGAAATTGTAGTGGGATATCCTTTATTTGGTTTCCCTCCTCACTTATACAGCCGCATCTGCTTGGAGGAAATTTCTGTACCTGCTCAGTTGGGTTGGTCTTTGGCTTGAAGAGTTATCATTATCCGATGCCGTCGGGTCGTTTCCGATTCATCGCGTCTCTATGGATTCCATTTTCTCCAGGACGTCCTATCTTCTGCCATAACCCGTAACCTTGCTAACGTTTCTTCCATTATCGTCGTTATGGTTTCTATCCATTGGTGGACTTAAGAGCATTCTCCACGGCCACCGAGGTCATTTTACTGCCCAGTATCATTTAAAGGTTGTGCAGCAGTTAGAAGTCAGATGGTTCTGATGCGGATGGGGTTTTATTCCATGACTTGATTTGATAGGTTGCAGATGGATGGAAGTCACCAACAATTGAAAATCTTTACTGTCCACAATCAGAATATTACTGTTTTGGGAGATTCACTACAGAGGTCATTTTGGGATGAAAACCTGTAATTCATATGGCCCTTTAAGGAACATATTTGAAAAGCTCTTGATGGGATTTCAGCTAGGAAGATGGTAGTCGACTCTGAGCTTAAAGAATAAGGTCAACTCAATCAAACATGGGGAATTTGGCTCAGAATTGGGAAAATCACCTTTCCTCTTGTGGCAAGAGACCTAAAGCCAATGGAAATAGAAACAGTTTTGTTATTAAAATTTCCTTCATCTGACCTTTCCTCCTAAATTTGTTTTTGTCTTCCTTTCCCTAGGAAATTATCACTGATCCGTTCAAGTTAGTCGAACAACTGAAAACCAAGCCAGCGTGCTCTACTGCTTCCAAGGCATGCGGAGGTTCTAAAAAGTGCGGCTAGTTGTCTGAATTTCCCAGTCCGAAAGTGGTGGGGAGAAGACCAGGCCATGTTAACTGCATTTCCGGGACCCAATTAGTGCCAAAATACGAGTTGCCAAAAGCTGCGTCATTTTAGTTTCCGTAAGCTTGCTAAGGGCATGGAACGTGTCTGCTAATTCTGTTATGTTATATTCTCCCAAGCGTTTAATTCAGTGCTCTGCAGATAGCATTGATAGATTGATTGATTGATTGAAAACAGATCGATGAATTGTTTTTGGAGGTTTAATTGTAGTAAAAAGACACACAGTTAACAAGTCTGGCGATTTTTCTTAAATTATAAAAATTTTGGTGTCATCTGGTGGGGAGAAATGGAACTGAAACTCTCATTGAGGTCATGAATTTACCCCAGTGAAGGCAGAGAAATTAAATTCTAGGGCACCGCGTTCTGGAAATGTTTGGAACAGTTGATGTCAATCAATCAATCAATCGTATTTATTGAGCGCTTACTGTGTGCAGAGCACTGTACTAAGCGCTTGGGAAGTACAAGCTGACAACATATAGAGAAAGTCCCTACCCAACAGTGGGATCGCAGTCTAAAAGGGGGAGACAGAGAACAAAACCAAACATACTAACAAAATAAAATAAATAGAATAGATATGTACAAGTAAAATAAATAAATAAATAGAGTAATAAATATGTACAGACATATATACATATATATGTCGTTGTTCACCTTTGAGCCCAAGACAGCGCTTACTGAAAATCGGTGCTTTTTCTGCTAAACCACGCTTCTTCCATGATTTGGGGATAAGACGTGTTGGAAGAGGTAGTGTTTTCAGGACGGCTTAGGATATGGGGGGAGCGGTGGTCTGTTTGGATTTGGGAGAGCGTTCCTGGCCGAAGGAGCGTGGCTCAGAGGAAAGCGCAGGGGCTTGGGAGTCAGAGGTCCTGGGTTCTAATCCCACCTCTACCACATCTGCTGTGTGATCTTGGGCAAGTCACTTAACTTCTCTGAGCCTCAGTTACCTCATCTGTAAAATGGGGATGAAGACTGGGAGCCCCAGGTGGGACAACCTGATCACCTGTATCCCCCCCCCGCCCCCAGTGCTTTGCACATAGTGTTTAACAAATGCCATTATTATTACCCTCCTCCAGGAGGCCTTCCCTGACTGAGCCCCTTCCTTCCTCTCCCCCTCGTCCCCCTCTCCGTCCCCCCCATCTTACCTCCTCCTCTTCCCCACAGCACCTGTATACATGTATATATGTTTGTACATATTTATTACTCGATTTATTTATTTATTCATTTTATTTGTACATATCTAGCATGTTTGGTTTTGTTCTCTGTCTCCCCCTTTTAGACTGTGAGCCCACTGTTGGGTAGGGACTGTCTTTATATGTTGCCAACTTGTACTTCCCAAGCGCTTAGTACAGTGCTCTGCACACAGTAAGCGCTCAATAAATGCGATTGATTGATTGAAGGAGCAGCGTGAGCGAAGGTGGTAACAGCAAGGGGCAGCGAGGTTAGCTTCGGGGGAAGAATGGAGACAGCAAGTTGGGGAATAATGGGGGAAGAGAACAGAAAGGTGAAGTGGGATGAGTTGGTGGCGAGCCTCGAAAGGTGAGGGTGAGGAGTTTTGGTTTGAGGTGAAGGACGCAGGAAGCCAGATCAGGCTTTAGAGGAGAGATGTAGACCGAGCGATCTTTCAAGAAGATAATCTGCGGAGCAGCCTGGAGGTTGGGCTTTTTCTCCGCTCCCCGTTGGCTAGCTCCCAATTTGGACCAACTTGCGTTAGGAGTTCACTTACCAGGAGGAGGAAGTGGGAAAAATGAGATTCCTTCCAGCTCTGTGATTCTCCGAGTGATTTAACAATGAGCTCGAAGGTTATTTTACAGAGGACAAAATCACAAGATTGGAGCTTGGGTAGGGGTGGGAGAGGGGAGATAAGCCAATAGTTGGAGGGACTGTGGGGGTCACTTTGAGAACGAGGAAGAATTGAGCGTGTTGGAAGGCAATCAATGGTACTATTACAGTCTCTAGACTGTAAGTGTGTTGTGGGCAGGGAACGTGCCTGTTTATTACGTTGTATAGTACTCTCTCAAGTGCTTGGTACAGTGCTCCTCACATAACAAGCACTCAATGAATACGGTTGATTATTGAGCACTGTACTAAGCACTGGGGTAGATACAAGCTTGTCAGGTTGGACACCGTCCCTGTCCCGCATGGAGCTCACAGTCTTACTCCCCATTTTACAGAGGAGGGAACTGAATCACAGAGAAGATAAGTGGTTTGCCAAAGGTCACACCAGCAGACAAGTGGCGGAGTCAGCATTAAAACCACGATCCTTCTGACTCCCAGCTCTATCCACTAGACCAAGCTGCTTTTCTCACAACCTACTGTGTGAAAGCACAGTGGAGTGATGTCCTTCTCTTGGTCTTGCTTAAATCACCCAGTAAAATTGTAGGCCAGGTAATGTGCCCAGATTCTACTTTCTTACAGAATAATGATGGTACTTGTTAAAGTGCTTGCTATGTGTTTAGTAAGCTCTGAGGTAATTACGAGTTAATTAGGTTGGACACAGCCTCTGTCCCACATGGGGCTTACAGTCTAGGCAGGAGAGAGTAATAATAATAATAATAACAGTAATAATAATCACGGTGGTATTTGTTAAGCGCATAGTATGTACCAGGCACTGGTACTAAGCACTGGGGTGGATACAAGCAAATCGTGTTGGACGCAGTCCCTGTCCTAGTTGGGGCTCACAGTCTCAATCCTCATTTCACAGATGAAGTAATTGAGGCCCAGTGAAGTGACTTGCCCAAGGTCACCCAGTAGACAAGTGGTGGAGCTGGGATTAGAACCCATGACCTTCTGAGTCCCAGGCCTGTGCTCTATCCGCTACATTTAATCCCCATTTTCCAGATGAGGGAACTGAGGCGCCGAGAAGTGAAGTGACTTGCCCAAGGTCACGCAGCACACACGTGGCAGAGCTGGGATTAGAACCTAGGTCCTTTGTCTCGCAGGCCTGGGCTCTTTCCACCAGGCCACAGTATAGCTGTTATAATGTGTAATCTAATATATACCATATTGTATAAAATGTGAAATGCAGGGTGTAAGTGCTTGTTAAAGCACTTGTTAAGCGCTTAGTACGGTGCTCTGCACCCAGTAAGCGCTCAATAAATACGATTGATTGATTGTAAGTGCTTGTTAAAGAACCCATTGCATATCAGTGAGTTAAAATATTTGTAATAATAAGGCAAATGCCCTCAGCCGGTTCTTGGACCCTGGGTTGTTCAGAGGAGTTTAGGGCTGGCTTTCTCTAATTGACTGCTCCTTCAAAGACAGATATTTTGTTATTTCATTTGGACCATGCAAGGGGCTTGATGAAAAAGTCATGGAAGCCCGCAGAGGCTTTTAAAACCTCCCCTCTGTGGGGGCAATGCAGCGGCGTCCTATGTCCTGGGCAGGGCTCTCCCTCAGCTGTGCATATTTGAAAAGGCCACCGCTCCGAGTCAAAGCAGCCGTTCACCCTTCTCCTCCTGTGGATTCTTGACCTTTCCTCTGACGATGACGAGGAAATGCGGAAACAATAAAAATGACCTCACTAATCCCATCCCGTAAAGCTGGGAATTCGAATGTCCTAGCTTGGAAAGAGGCATGAAGGCACGGAGCGGGAGTGGCTCAGCTCCAGAAGTCCTCCGTGGTCAATCAATCAATCAATCAATCGTATTTATTGAGCGCTTACTGTGTGCAGAGCACTGTACTAAGCGCTGGGAAGTACAAGCTGGCAACATATAGAGACAGTCCCTACCCAACAGTGGGCTCACAGTCTAGAAGGGGGAGACAGAGAACAAAACCAAACTAACAAAATAAAATAGAATAGATAGGGATACACACAACGGCCGACTTTAGGCCTCAAAACCCTCCACCAACTGGTTTCCTCTTTCAAAATCGCTCCCCTCTCCCACTATTCTCCTTGCCCAACCCAGGGCACATTCCAGTCCTCCCATCTGGAATACTCTTCCCCCACTACTCCCCACCAAATGATATCTTTCCCTTCCGAATTTGACGGAAAACCTTTCGAGTTCCCGGATTAAGCCCAACTGAGTCTCACCTGGCACTTGAAGCGGTGTGGCCTAATGGAAAGAGCATGGGACTGGATGTCACGGAGGACCTGGGTTCTAGTCTATTTATTTTATTTTGTTGATATGTTTGGTTTTGTTCTCTGTCTCCCCCTTTTAGACTGTGAGCCCACTGTTGGGTAGGGACTGTCTCTAGATGTTGCCCACTTGGACTTCCCAAGCGCTTAGTACAGTGCTGTGCACGCAGTAAGCACTCAATAAATACGATTGATTGATTGATTAATGCTAGCTCTGCCACTTGTCTGCTGTGTGACCTGGGGCAAGTCACTTAACTTCTCTGTGCCTCAGTTTCCTCATCTGTTTAAAGGGGGTTAAGACTGTGAACCAAATGTGGGACAGGGATTGTGTCCAGCCCGATTATCTTGTGTATACCCCAGTACCTAGTTTAGTCCCTGGGACATAGCAAGTGCTTAATAAATACCACAGTTATTATTATTATGAATATCTAGCACTTATGAAAATTGTGTGTATAATTTTATTTTTATCTCTTTATGGCCTGTACCTCTATCTCCTGCACTTTATGCAGGTTTTTGCTTTATCCTGTCCTCCCAACTTTGGTTTAGGTAGTGGTGTTTTGCCTAATTGTAGGGTACACTGTAAGCTTGTAGTGGGCAGGGAACATATCTACTAACTCTGTGGTATTAATCTCCCAAGCGCTCAGTACGGTGACCTGCAAACAGGAAGTCCTCAAAAAATACCATTGATGATAATCAAAAAATTGCTATGAAATTGAAATGAAAATTGAATTGGTGCCACCCTTCCAAAAGTTTTCACATTTGCCAACACGTAGCAGTGGGTGGCCGTTTTGTGGGTAGATTCTGAGACCGAGCCAGGGCAAGATGTGGAGAATCAGTGCTGGAAGTAGGCGTGCATGGTAATTAATAATAATAATGGCATTTATTAAGCGCTTACTATGTGTGCAGCACTGTTCTAAGCGCTGGGGGGGAATACAAGATGATCAGGTTGTCCCACGTGGGCTCACAGTCTTCATCCCCATTTTACAGATGAGGGAACTGAGGCCCAGAGAAGTGAAGTGACTTGCCCAAAGTCACACAGCGGACAAGTGGCGGAACCGGGATTCGAACCCATGACCTCTGACTCCAAAGCCCGGGCTCTTTCCACTGAGCCACGCTGCTTCTCGAGCCACGCTGCTTCTCAAGTGGCATAGCGGCACTAGGTGAGCTGTGGGTTCAAATCCCGGCTCCACCAACTGTCAGCTGTGTGACTTTGGGCAAGTCACTTAACTTCTCTGTGCCTCAGTTACCTCATCTGTAAAATTGGGATTAAAACCGTGAGCCCCCCGTGGGACAACCTGATCACCTTATTCATTCAATCGTATTTATTGAGCGCTTACTGTGTGCAGAGCACTGTACTAAGCGCTTGGGAAGTACAAGTTGGCAACATATAGACGGTCCCTACCCAACAGCGGGCTCACAGTCTAGAAGGGGGAGACAGAGAACAAAACAAAACATATTAACAAAATAAAATAAATAGATTAAATATGTACAAATAAAATAGAGTAATAATAAATAAATAGAGTAATAGAGTAATAAACCTACCCAGCGCTTACAGTGCTTTGCACATAGTAAGCACTTAACAAATACCATCATTATTATTATTATTATTATCCCCTAGCCAAGTCTGGCATTTAGTTACTGAGTTGATGATAGAGAACACCCTTTCAACTCTCTATTTATTTTATTCTGTTATTATGTTTTGTTTTGTTCTCTGTCTCCCCCTTCGAGACTGTGAGCCCACTGTTGGGTAGGGACCGTCTCTATATGTTGCCAACTTGGACTTCCCAAGCGCTTAGTACAGTGCTCTGCACACAGTAAGCGCTCAATAAATACGATTGATTGATTAGTACAGGGCTCTGCACACAGTAAGCGCTCAATGAATACGATTGAATGAATGAATGAATAATTGTGCCCATTGAATTGTTATGTTGCTCCTGTTGGGCTAACACCCGTTTTCTATGTTTTAACGAAGCAGTCATTCAGAGGTATTTACTGAGTGCTTACTATGCGCAGGACGCTCCGCTGGTCCTTGAGGACAGCACAGTAGAGTTGGTAGACGTAGTTCCTGCCCTCAAGGAGTTTATCATCCAGTGGGGGAGAAGAAACTGTGAGCTCCCCTTCTAGATTGTAACGCTTAGTTCAGTGCTCTGCGTACAGTAAACAATCTATAAATACTAGTGATGATGATGAAGTAAAAAATAATTTCTGAGAGGGGAACCGACAGGGTATAACGGTATCTGCGTAAATGCCGGGGGGGCTGGGGTGGGGGTAGTATCAATCAATCAATCAATCAATCGTATTTATTGAGCGCTTACTATGTGCAGAGCACTGTACTAAGCGCTTGGGAAGTACAAATTGGCAACATATAGAGACAGTCCCTACCCAACAGTGGGCTCACAGTCTAAAAGGGGGAGACAGAGAACAAAACCAAACATACTAACAAAATAAAATAAATAGAATAGATATGTACAAGTAAAATAAATAAATAAATAGAGTAATAAATATGTACAAACATATATACATATATACAGGTGCTGTGGGGAAGGGAAGGAGGTAAGATGGGGGGATGGAGAGGGGGACGAGGGGGAGAGGAAGGAAGGGGCTCAGTCTGGGAAGGCCTCTTGGAGGAGGTGAACGGGGTGGGGTTCAAAGTATCAAAGTGCTTAGGGGGTGCAGATCCATTTGCAGAGGTGATGTAGAAGGGATGATAGATGAGCGGGCAGGGAGAGGAATTAGGGAATGCTTCTTGGAAGAGATATGATTTCTGATTTGAGGTATTATTTAATTCTTTATGTATTTCTTCTTTGTTAAGCTTTTAACCCCTCCAGGTACATCCTCCCACTTCAGTGCTTCCACGGCACCTAAGCCCTAAATTAGGTTCATTTCATATACAGATCTTTTGCGGCTCGGTGGAAAGAGCCCGGGCTTTGGAGTCAGAGTTCATGGGTTCAAATCCCAGCTCTGCCAATTGTCAGCTGGGTGACTTTGGGTAAGTCACTTCACTTCTCTGGGTCTCAGTTCCCTCATCTGGAAAATGGGGATGAGGACTGTGAGCCCCCCGTGGGACAACTTGATCACCTTGTAACCTCACCAGCACTTAGAACAGTGCTTTGCACATAGTAAGTGCTTAATAAATGCCATTATTATTATTATTACACCCTATTAAGCCCTAACACATGTACATATCTCCTTTTCCTTCTTCCTCTTAGCTGTAATTTCTTTTAGTGTCTGTCTCCCCCATTAGATTATAAGTTCCTTGAAAGCAGGGATCATGTCTACTGAGTTTCCCGTACCAAGTGGCTAGTACAGTGCCTTTCTCACAGTAGTGCTCAATCAATCAATCAATCGTATTTATTGAGCACTTACTGTGTGCAGAGCACTGTACTAAGTGCTTGGGAAGTACAAAAGCGCTTGGGAAGTACAAACGCTTGGGAAGTACAATGAATACTATTGATTGATTAGGGTTTTCCACTGTTTTCCACTGTTCCTCTGTTAGAATTTAAGTTCCTCATTTACCCTTCCTTCCCGGTTCAGTGTTTTACCTCCAGTGGCCTGGCCTGAAAGACCCTTTCAAGCTCCCCCTTCATTTTCCACTCTCACTTTCCCCACCTTCAAAGCCTTATTGAAATCACAGCTCCTCCATGAGGTCTTCCCTGATTAAGCCCTCATTTCCCCTATTCCCTCTCCCTTCTGGGTCACCATCGCACTAGGATTTGTACCCTTTTTTCACCCCACCCACAGCCCCACAACACTTTCGTAAATATCGATAATTTATTTTAACGTTTCTCTCCCCTTCTAGACTGCCAACTCCTTTAGGGCAGGGAACGTGTCTACCCACTCGGCTATATTTTACTCCCCTAAGATCCTAGTACAGTGCTCTGCACACAGTAAACCCTCCACAAATACGACTGATTGATTAATTGAGTGATTGGTCCCCAGCAGGCTGATGGAGGGAAAGCCAATTAAGTTGTTGTTTTTATAGTTGTTCCTTCAAAACTCCGGCCCTCTCTTCTGTGATCTCCTGGGATCCCCTCGACTCCATACAGATGCCTTTAGTTTTCCTGCTGCTGTCAGACCCCGAGAGCTGATGTAAATCAGGGCCTGATCCAACCAAGGTGGAAGCTCATTCAAAACACTGCCTGATGGTAAATAGCCTCTTTTCAAATAACGAGGTGTAATGGTATTACGTTAATAATCCTACTACTACTAATACTAATAATGATGACATTTGTTAAGCACTTACTATGTGCGAAGCACTGTTCTAAGCGCCGGGGGGGATACAAGGTGATCAGGTTGTCCCACATGGGGCTCACATTTTTAATCCCCATTGACAGATGAGGTAACTGAGGCCCAGAGAAGTGAAGTGACTTGCCCAAAGTCACACAGCAGAAAAGTGGCAGAGAAAGGATTAGAACCCATGACCAGGTTCCCAAGCCCAGGCTCTTTCCACTGAGCCACGCTGCTTCTCTATAATAATTTCATTCCAGGCCCCATTTCTTGCTGAGCCTGCAGTGCTTGCGATCACAACTCCCACTGACGATAACTCGGTATTCCGGGCATAGAAGTTCAGGACAGTCTCTCCCCGCTGAGGATTGCTTGTCTTGGACAGACCGCTCCCTCCAACCTCATTCCCATCAGGAATTCAATCTCCCATCCCTTTACATAGCCGGGTCATCCTCTGGCAGGATCCTCCAAGGGGAGAGGAAAATCAGCTGCTCCAAATGAAGGGCTATGGTTGGGAACACCTTTTCAGGGAAGTGCAGGGAGAAGAAGGACTGAGACTCAGAGATGTTAAGCAACTTGCTTAATCAATCAATCAGTCATTGAGTGCTTCCTTTTTGCAGAGTACAATTTAACAGAGTTGGTAGGCACATTCTCTGCCCATCACAAATTTACAAGCTAGAGAGTGGCAGTTAAGACCACACAGTAAGTCAGCGGCAGATTTAAATACAAACTACACGCTACGGATTTTCAGTCTAGCTCTCACTAGCCCGCTCTGCTTCTCACTTTTTAAAAGAAAATGTAATGGTATCTGTTAAGCGCTTACTATGGCACTGTTTTAGGCACTGGGATGGATGCAAGCTAATCAGGTTGGACGCAGTTCATGTCCCACATGGGGCTTACAGTCTTAATCCCCATTTTACAGGTGAGGTAACTGAGGCACAGAGAAGTTCAGCGACTTCTCACTGAACAGCAGATCACACAGTAGACAAGTGGCGGAGCTGGGATTAGAACCCAGGTCCTCCAACTCCCAGGCCCGTGTTGTTTCCACTAAGACGTGCTGCTTCCCTCCACAAATCAATCAATCAATCATATTTATTGAGCTCTTACTGTGTGCAGAGCACTGTACTAAGTAAGCGCTTGGGAAGTACAAGTTGGTAACATATAGAGACAGTCCCTACCCAACAGTGGGCTCACAGTCTAAAAGGAGGAGATAATTACAGCTTCCCTTTTTTCCTTCTGCTCTCCAACTCAAACCGGTGTAGAGTTCACCCCCTTAATACTGTTACCTCTTTTCCAAATTCAGCCAAACTGGAATTTGAACTTCAAAACCTTCCTAGGGAACGTCGAACCACACGCGAACTTCCATGATGCAAACCGAATGGCTGTACGAGTCTGCTTTCCTTTAATTCCTGAGATTATAGCGGAAGCCAAATAACTATAGTGCCAGAGTCAAGTCCTTATTTTTCAGGCATTCATTTTGTTTCTTCAATATTTTATTCATTAAAAGCAATACCAAGCTAGAACATGCAGAGGGCACTTGCAGGGAGAATAAAATGGTAGTTGTTGTTTATGGTAATGTGGCATATAGTTTTCACCCTAATTGTGTCAGGTGAAAAGGTCTGGGTTGCTTCTCTTCTCCATCCTGGGGCTAAGAGGCCTCTCTCACAATATCCCCTTTTATGAATGTTAAATGAGCATCCTCCAGGAAAGCCAAACCCCAAAATGTCAAGTGGAAGAAGATGAAGCATTTGAACAGCAGGTGTGGAAAGAACCTGCTTGGCTTCCAGGCCTCTCGGTGAATTTTTGATGACTTCCTCTCAATGCCAAATGAGTCTGCTGACAAGAGTGACGTGAGGGATGTGTTTTCATTTTGATTTAAATAGGGTAGTGCTGCCAACCATAAAGATAAGCTACCCTGCTGGGGTATACATGTTTTGTCTGGTTGTCTGTCTCCCCCTTCTAGACTGTGAGCCCGTTGTTGGGTAGGGCCCGTCTCTATATGTTGCCGACTTGTACTTCCCAAGTGCTTAGTCCAGCGCTCTGCACACAGTAAGGGCTCAATAAATATGACTGACTGAATGAATGAATGGAAATAGTAACCCATGGATGTTCCCATCCAAATAATATGCATCACAAGATGGAATGTTGTTTTCAGAAGGATTCATTTCTCGTGGTTTGTTAATCTTTAATTGTGCCGGTAAAGGTAATGGGATTAATTGGCAGATAGATCAGCCTCTAAGTCTGACTCACACATAGTCCATAAGTACCCTCTGCCTTATTTGGGCTATTGGATTTTTTTTAAATAGTTTTTGTTAAGCACTTACTATGTGCCAAGCACTGTACTAAGCGCTGGGGTGGATACAAGTTAATCAGGCTGGACACAGTCCATGTCATGCTTGGGGCTCATAGTCCAAGTGGGAGGGAGAATAGGCATTTAATCCCCATTTTAGAATTAGGGAAACTGAGGTGCAGAGAAGTGAAGTGACTTGCCCAAGGTCACCCAGCTGGCGGTTGGGAGAACCGGGATTAGAGCCCAGATCCTCTGACTCCCAGGTATGTGCTCTTTCCATTAGACTTTTCATTTCTCTATCATCCTGGCCCTTCCCTTTGGCTCCGTTCCTCGTCTAGACTGTAAGCTCATTGTGGGCAGGGAACGTTTCTGTTATATTGTTGTGTTGTACTCTCCCAAAGGCTTACTAAGTACGGTGCTCTGCTCACAGAAAGCGCTCAATAAATACGATTGATTGATTTTTGTGGTGACTCCCCTTGACACTCTGAGGCCCAGACAAATCGAGTCTATTTGCCAATGTGGCTCTCTCCCCTGCGTCATTCCCTAACACTGTTCCCTTTCCCAAAGCCTTGCTCCTACCAATCAACTTCCTTCTTTCCCTTGGTCTTCTCCTGCCCACTCTGGCTACCGTGGCATTGGGAAAGTGATTCACTTTTATTGCTTATAAAGTCCCGAGATTTTGTGGGACAAAACGGATCACCAGTAAATAGTCCTGGCATTTTATGATTTGGTGGAAAGGCAAAGTTGTTAGTTACTTTTCTTCTCCCTACTTGTTCCTTGTTGACTTTGTCCAGGTAATGTATTTCACACTTATCAAAGTCACGTTATTTGGGATTGATCTCTATCTCTGTAATAGACCCATTTTATATCACCGGTGCATGTTTTTGAAGTGGTTATTGCTTTGAACTTATTGCCTTCATTGAGAACGAGTGAGTCTTAGCTCCTCCCCTACGCATTGTTCTAGTGCATTTTTCTAAATTTTGTTGGACTCAGCTGCAGAGAGTCAAGGTAGTAAATCTTCAATAATTTGGTCATTACATTCTGTGATCCCAGCTATCACAAGAATAATAATAATAATAATAGTAATAATGGCATTTATTAAGCCCTTATTATGGGCAAAGCACTGTTTTAAGCGCCGGGGAGGTTACAAGGTGATCAGGTTGCCCCGTGGGGAGCTCACAGTCTTCATCTCTATTTTACAGATGAGTTAACTGAGGCACAGAGAAGTGACTTGCCCAAAGTCACACAGCTTTTGATCATTGGCAGAGCTGGGATTTGAACCCATGACCTCTGACTCCAAAGCCTGTGCTCTTTCTACTGAACCACGCTGCTTCTCATCAAGAATACTACTAATGGAAAATCAAACCCTGGGGAGGCAAACACGTGAACTTTCATTGCCAGTGGTCAGCATGCTGGACTATAAGCTCCTTGTTGGGATGGATCATGTCTACTATACTTTCTCAAGCACAAAGGAAGCGCTTAACACATACCACCAATGAATTAGAATGGTCCCTTGGGAATGACAGTTGGGAGTGAAAGAAAAGTAACAGCACTGTTGACATAGCTTCTGTGTGATGGTTATAATAAATACAGGTGACAGGCCAAGGAGAGGAGTGAAGGGCCGAGAAGGATCCTTTCAACGGTGCCAGATTTTCAGTTTCAAATTCTTACGTTCTCGGGTCAATCAATCAATCAATCAATCATATTTATTGAGTGCTTACTATGTGCAGAGCACTGTACTAAGCGCTTGGGAAGTACAAATTGGCATCACATAGAGACAGTCCCTACCCAACAGTGGGCTCACAGTCTAAAAGGGGGAGACAGAGAACAGAACCAAACATACCAACAAAATAAAATAAGTAGGATAGAAATGTACAAGTAAAATAAATAAATAAATAGAGTAATAAATATGTACAACCATATATACATATATACAGGTGCTGTGGGGAAGGGAAGGAGGTAAGACGGGGGGATGGAGAGGGGGACGAGGGGGAGAGGAAAGAAGGGGCTCAGTCTGGGAAGGCCTTCTATTCCCAAAATTTCTCTGCTCAAACTAAATGACTGCATCGTTTATACTTCATACTTACTCTGTAAAGTTTTTACTATAAACCCAAGCCGTGGTTACGTTAAGTGGCTATATTTTAGTAAAAAAAGGTGAACGGAGTAACCAGCTCAAAGTTTTGGGGCAGAAAGGCTCATTGCTGGTACAGCTGGCTCCACTTTAGTAGCCGTGATGGGGAAGGGAATGGAATCGTGATGTCAGGTGGCTCCGGAAGGTTCAGCGGCGGTTGGAAAGAGCAGTTTGAGAGCCAGGTGTTGCATATTAATCAGTACAAACCGTTTGCAGTCACTGAGAATTAAGTCTAGGGAAAGGAACATGTGTGTGGGGAGGAATGTTGTAGACCATGGTCAGAAAGATTGGAGATGTACTCTGCTCTCTCATAAGTTTTCTCTAATTAAGACATAGAAGCCTCAGAACTTCTTTTAGGAGGAAAAAAGATGGCCAAGTCGGATAGGGAGAGACAGAAGAAAGCATACCCAGAGGGTGTGTTTGAGAAGAGAGTCAGAGCAAGCAAGTATGAACAGAAAAAGAAGGACGAGAGGCTGTTTTAGTGGGTTGACTTGAGAAGGTGGTTTCTGACTGAAAGCACAGGAGTTAAGGGAGCTGTGTTAACTGGGGAATTTTCCTTAAGGGCCAGCAGGAAAATGTCAAGGAATGAGTGACCGTGACTTCCTACTCCACGAAGAGAAAGTGGTGAAAAATGAGACAAAACATACCGAAAACTCTTGAAAAGGTTTGTACTACTTCGGTTTTTTAAGTAGCTTGAATAATGTATATTGTAGCCAAATTAGTTGTATGTTTAAACCAACAACCCCCCACTCTTTCGGATAAATCTTGTATTTCAGGCAGGACTGATTTAGTCCAAGGGCCAGATAGGTTCAGGGGCTGGGACTAAGTTCGTTGTATTTGTTTCTCTCCCGTTTTTCTTCTTCAGATAAAGCAGTTAAGTTTGACCCTGCTGTAGTTCTGAGGGTCTTTAAACGAGTAATAACTTTCTCAAGTGGGGATTTAAGAAAAAGCCTAATTGTTTTGGACATATCTGTACTGGCATATTCAAATGCAATTTAAAAAAAAAAAAACTAAAGCATTTTTATAGCACTTGGGTCTGGTGCACTTCCTAAGTGAAAGTGTAAAAGTTTGTGAGTTCATTAAAGAGTAAATCAAAGACCCCATGTTCCTCACCTTTCCTGGAGGTATTTGCATTACTTTAGATGGTGGAGGGAGTAGTGTTGTGTTTCAATGAACAGTACTTAAAACTTGGCGTTATCAAAATTAAATACATTTGCTCGAGGTCACACTATCACACGTAAAAACTAAACTTCAACCTTCTGAGCAGATTGAAAGCGCAGTACAGATTACTTGAAGGAAACCTGTTACGTTTGGGTTTTCATCTTCTGACATAAAGTGGTTGCTAGAAACACACATTCAAAATACTGTACCTTCAGCCTCTATCTGCTACTTGTTGGTAGAGAATTTATGTAGAAATTCCTAGACTAAATTGTTTCAAGTCCAAATCCTTGCAATTTGGTAATTTTATTCTCAGTGCCCAGATTTTGAAAATGCTAATCTATTTTCTGACGTCGTCACTTCCTTTTCACTGAATGAGAGCTGGTTGTAGTTGGAATTCAATTCTCCAGACTCATAATATTAGGGTACCTCCCCCTCCGTATTAATTCATTCATTCCATCGTATTTATTGGGTGTTTACTGTGTGCAGAGCACTGTACTAAGCACTTGGAAAGTGCAATTCAGCAATAAAGAGCGACAATCCCTGCCCACACCGGGCTTTCAGTCCAGTTCCTAATCCGAAAGCTTGGTTACCGAATCTAAATGGCCCACCTGTTTCCAATATTGCAACGAGATGTAGAGGAACAGGTGACAGTTGGTGATAAAGAGGAATTCTGATTTTTGGATGCAAGGCCCCATGATGTTGAACTCCAGATACCAACAAGCTAGTAGTAACGTGGAGGAGAACGTGTGTTTAGAGAAAGTGCTAAAGTTCATGATTTCAAAGTGGTGACAATGAACCTAGATCACTCTCTGTGAGCCAGATACTGTGCTAGGGGAAGATAAGTAGATAAAAGATAATCAGATCTGAAAGTCTAAAGACGTGGGCGGTTTGCATTTTATAGTTTGCTCCTTTTGACGAGGAAACTTCTTTGGAGATGGAAATTGGGCTAGGAATTCATTCATTCAATCGTATTTATTGAGCCCTTACTGTGTGCAGAGCACTGTACTAAGCGCTTGGGAAGTCCAAGTCGGCAACATATAGAGACGGTCCCTACCCAACAGTGGGCTCACGTTCTAGAAGGGGGAGACAGACAACAAAACATATTAACAAAATAAAATAAATAGAATAAATATGTACAAATAGAGTAATAAATACGTACAAACATATATACAGGTAGACAGCAAAACAAAACATATTAAGACTGTGAGCCCCCCCATGGGACCTGATTCATTCATTCAATCGTATTTATTGAGCGCTTACTGTGTGCAGAGCACTGGACTAAGCGCTTGAGAAGTACAAGTCGGCAACATATAGAGATGGTCCCTACCCAACAGCAGGCTCACAGTCTAGAAGGGGGAGACAGACAACAAAACAAAACATATTAACAAAATAAAATAGAATAAATATGTACAAATAAAGTAAATACAGTAATAAATACGTACAAACATATATACATATATACAGGTAGACGGCAAACCAAAACATATTAAGACTGTGAGCCCCCCCATGGGACAACCTGATCACCTTGTAACCTCCCCAGCACTTAGTACAGTGCCTTGAACATAGTAAGCGCTCAATAAATGCCATCTTTTCTTAGCAAAATAAAATAAATAGAATAAATATGTACAAGTAAAATAGAGTAATAAATATGTACAAATATATATACATATAGACAGGTGCTGTGGGGAGAGGAAGGAGGTAAGGCGGGGAGGATGGAGAGGGCTGGGGGGCCTCCCCAGCGCTTAGTACAGTGCTTTGCACATAGTAAGCGCTTAATAAATGCCATCTTTTTTTAACCAAATAAAATAAATAGAATAATTATGTACAAGTAAAACAAATAAATAGAGTAATAAATATGTACAAACATATACATATAGACAGGTGCTGTGGGGAGGGGAAGGAGGTAAGGCGGGGGGGGATGGGGAGGGCTGGGGGGGACCTCCCCAGCGCTTAGTACAGTGCTTTGCACATAGTAAGCGCTTAATAAATGGCATCGTTTTTTAACAACATAAAATAAATATAATAAATATGTACAAGTAAAATAGAGTAATAAATACGTACAAACGTATATACATATAGACAAGTGCTGTGGGGAGGAGAAGGAGGTAAGGCAGGGGGGCCTCCCCAGCGCTTAGTTCAGTGCTTTGCACATAGTAAGCACTTAATAAATGCCATCTTTTTTTAAACAACATAAAATAAATGAATAAATATGTACAAGTAAAATAAATAAATGGGTACAAACATATATACATATAGACAGGTGCTGTTGGGAGGGGAAGGAGGTAAGGCGGGGGGAATGGGGAGGGCTGGGGGGCCTCCCCAGCACTTAGTACAGTGCTTTGCACATAGTAAGCGCTTAATAAATGCCATCGTTGTTTTTTTTTAACAACATAAAATAGAGAGCACAGGAGATGTAGGTTGTCAGCTCGTGGGCAGGGAACGCCTCTTCAAAGTCTGTCGTGTGGCATTCTCACAAGCGCTTAGTTCAGTGCTCTGTGCATAGTAAGGGCCCCATAAATAATAATAATAACGATGGTATTAAGTGCTTACTATGTACCAAACACTGTTCTAAGCGCTGGGGTAGATACAAGGTAATGAGGTTATCCCACGTGGGACTCACAGTCTTAATCCCCACGTTACAGATGAGATAACTGAGGCATAGTCAGAGGGCAGACAAGTGGCAGAGTCGGGATTAGAGCCCACGACCTCTGATTCCCAAACCTGGGCTCTTCCCACTAAGCCATGCTGCTTCTCCTAAATAATAATAATAATGATGGTATTTGTTAAGCGCTTATTATGTGCGACGCACTGTTCTAAGCGCTGGGGGTGGGGGAGATACAAGGTGATCAGGTTGTCCCACGTGGGGCTCACAGTCTTAATCCCCATTTTACAGATGAGGCACAGAGAAGTGAAGTGGCTTGCCCAAGGTCACACAGCTGACAAGTGGTGGAGTGGCATTCGAACCCATGACCTCTCACTTCCAAGCCCGGGCTCTTTCCACTGAGCCACGCTGCTTCAATAATATCAATCAATCAATCAATCAATCATATTTATTGAGCACTTACTGTGTGCAGAGCACTGTACTAAGCGCTTGGGAAGTACAAGTTGGCAACATATAGAGACAGTCCCTGCCCAACAGTGGGCTCACAGTCTAAAGGACTGATAATATGGTCTTTGTTAAGCGTTTACTATGTGTCAAACACTGTTCTAAGCGCTGGGGTAGATACAAGGCAATCAGGTTGTCATCATCATCATCAATCGTATTTATTGAGCGCTTACTGTGTGCAGAGCACTGTACTAAGCGCTTGGGAAGTACAAATTGGCAACATATAGAGACAGTCCCTACCCAACAGTGGGCTCACAGTCTAAAAGGGGGAGACAGAGAACAAAACCAAACATACTAACAAAATAAAATAAATAGAATAGATATGTACAAGTAAAATAAATAAATAGAGTAATAAATATGTACAAACATATATACAGGTGCTGGGGGGATGGAGAGGGGGACGAGGGGGAGAGGAAAGAAGGGGCTCATGGTTGTCCCATGTGGGGCTCCCAGTCTACATCCCCATTATGGATGAGGTCACTGGGGCCCAGAGAAGTGAAGTGACTTGCCCAAAGTCCCCCAGCTGACCAGTGGTGGAGCTGGGATTCGAACCCACGACCTTTGAATCCCCAGCCCGGGATCTTGCCACTGAGCCACGCTGCTTCTGGGGAGGCCTTTGGCAAGACCTTGATCAAGTTCCAAGTTTCACTCGGATGAGCCTCCCGTAGGGAGGGCAAGGAACCTTCATTCATTCATTCAATCGTATTTATTGAGCGCTTACTGTGTGCAGAGCACTATACTAAGCGCTTGGGAAGTCCAAGTTGGCAACATCTAGAGACGGTCCCTACCCGACAGTGGGCTCAGTCTAGAACAGGCGCTGGCCCTCCCAGTCAGGGTGAGGGTCGCCCTCCTAATCAATCCATCGTATTTATTGAGCGCTTACTGTGTGCAGAGCGCTGTACTGAGCGCTTGGGGAGTACAAGCTGGCAACATATAATAATAATAATAATAATGGCATTTATTAAGCGCTTACTATGTGCCAAGCACTGTTCTAAGCGCTGGGGAGGATACCAAGTGATTAGGTTGTCCCACGTGGGGCTCACAGACTTGATCCCCATTTTACAGATGAGAGAACTGAGGCACAGAGAAATCAAGTAATTTGTCCAAAGTCACACAGCTGACAAGTGGTGGAACGGGGATTTGAACCTCATCATCATCATCATCAATCGTATTTATTGAGCGCTTACTATGTGCAGAGCACTGGACTGAGCGCTTGGGAAGTACAAATTGGCAACATCTAGAGACAGTCCTTACCCAACAGTGGGCTCACAGTCTAAAAGGGGGAGACAGAGAACAAAACCAAACATACTAACAAAATAAAATAGAATAGATATGTACAAGTAAAATAAATAAATAAATAGAGAAATAAATATGTACAAACATATATATATACACACATATATACATCAACAGTGAGCCCCCTGTTGGGTAGGGACTGTCTCTATATGTTGCCAACTTGCACTTCCCAAGCGCTTTGTCCAGTGCTCTGCGCACAGTAAGCGCTCAATAAATACGATTGATGATGATGATGATGAACAGTGGGCTCACAGTCTAGAAAAAGCGCCTGGCGCACTGGAAAGAGCCCGGGCTTTGGAGTCCCAGGTCATGGGTTCAAATCCCGGCTCCCCCAGTTGTCAGCTGTGGGACTTTGGGCCGGTCACTTCACTTCTCTGGGCCTCAGTTCCCTCCTCTGGAAAATGGGGATGAAGACTGTGCAACCCCCCCCCACCCCCGTGGGACAACCTGATCACCTTGGAACCTCCCCAGCGTTTAGAACAGTGCTTCGCTCATAGTAAGCGCTTAATAAATGCCATTTATTTAGTAAATGAGTATTTAATAAATGCCACCGCCCGTTTAGGGGACTTTTCAGCGACTGGCGGTTCGCCCGAACTGTCGGCAGGGGGCGCTGCCGTATCGCAAGAGGACGTTTGGGGCCCGGCCTCGCCCACGCTAATAATAATAATAATAATAATAATAATAATAATAATAATAATAGTGATGGCATTTATTAAGCGCTTACTATGTGCCAAGCACCGTTCTAAGCACTAGGGGGGAATACAAGGTGAATTGTATGTTTGTACAATTTTGTACAAACATATGAGAAGCGGCGTAGCTCAGTGGAAAGAGCCAACTGTCAGCTGTGTGACTTTGGGCGAGTTGCTTCACTTCTCTGTGCCTCAGTTCCCTCATCTGTAAAATGAGGATTAAGACTGTGAGCCCCCCGTGGGACAACCTGATTACCTTGTAACCTCCCCAGCGCTTAGAACAGTGCTTTGCACATAGTAAGCGCTTAATAAATGCCATTATTATTATTATTATTGTACAATGTTTGTACAACCAAACAATAGTATGGTTTTGTTCTCTGTCTCCCCTTTTTAGACTGTGAGCCCACTGTTGGGTAGGGACGGTCTCTAGATGTTGCCAACTTGTACTTCCCAAGCGCTTAGTACAGTGCTTTGCACACAGTAAGCGCTCAATAAGTATGATTGATTGATCGGGTTGTCCCACGTGGGGCTCCCAGTCTTCATCCCCATTTTACTTTCACCCATTCAATCGTATTTATTGAGCGCTTACTGTGTGCAGAGCACTGTACTAAGCGCCTGGGAAGTCCAAGTTGGCAACAGGTAGAGACGGTCCCTACCCAACAGTGGGCTCGCAGTCTAGAAGGAGGGAGCTGAGGCTCAGAGAAGTGACTTGCCCAAGGTCACCCAGCCGACATGTGGCGGAGCCGGGATTAGAACCCACGACCTCCGACTCCCAAGCCCGGCTTCTTTCCACTGAGCCCCACTGCTTCACAACCAGAGGTCGTGGGTTCAAATCCCCACTCCACCGCTTATCAGGCGGATGACTTTGGGCAAATCGCTTAACTTCTCTGGGCCTGTCACCTCATCTGGGAAATGGGGATGAAGACTGTGAGCCCCACGTGGGACAGCCTGATCACCTTGTATCTCCCCCCGCCCCCCAGTGCTTAGAACAATACTTTGCATGTAGTAAGCGCTTAATAAATGCCATTACTATTATTGTTATTCATTCAATCGTGTTTATTGAGCGCTTACTGTGTGCAGAGCACTGGACTAAGCGCTTGGGAAGTACAAGTCGGCAACAGAGAGAGACAGTCTCTACCCAACAACGGGCTCACAGTCTAGAAGGGGGAGACAGACAACAAAACATGTAGACCAGTGTCAAAATAGTCAGAACAAATAGAATTAAACCTAGATGCACATCATTAACAAAAGAGAATAGTAAATATGTACAAGTGAAATAGAGTAATATGTACAAATATATATACAAGTGATGTGGGGAGGGGAAGGAGGTAGGGCGGGGGGGGATGGGGAGGAGGAGAGGAAGGAGGGGGCTCATCCAGTCTGGAAGGGACTGTGTAGTCGTATTTATTGAGCGCTTACTGTGTGCAGAGCACTGTACTAAGCACTTGGGAAGTCCAAGTTGGTGACATATAGAGACAGTCCCTACCCAACAGTGGGCTTACAGTCTAGAAGGAACCGTGTAGCCGTATTTATTGAGCACTTACTGTGTGTAGAGCACTGTCCCCGCGCTTAGAACAGCGCTTTGCACATAGTAAGCGCTTAATAAATGCCATCATTATTATTATTATTATTATCATTACTAAGCACTTGGTAAGTCCAAGTTGGCAACAGATAGAGACGGTCCCTACCCAACAGCGGGCTCACAGTCTAGAAGGGGGAGACAGACAACAAAACAAAACATATTAATAAAATAAAATAAAATAAATATGTACAAATAGAGTAATAAATACATACAAACATATCTGCAGGTAGACAGCAAAACAAAACATATTAAGACTGTGAGCCCCCCGTGGGACAACCTGATCTATTCATTCAATCGTATTTATTGAGCGCTTACTGTGTGCAGAGCACTGTACTAAGCGCTTGGGAAGTCCAAGTTGGCAACAGATAGAGACGGTCCCTACCCAACAGTGGGCTCACAGTCTAGAAGGGGGAGACAGACAACAAAACAAAACTTATTAATAAAATGAGAGAGCAGGCTGATGCAGTCATCCAATCAATCGTATTTATTGAGCGCTTACTATGTGCAGAGCACTGGACTAAGCGCTTGGGAAGTACAAGTCGGTGACACATAGAGACGGTCCCTACCCGACAGCGGGCTCACAGTCTAGAAGGGGGAGACAGAGGACAAAAACCAAGCATACTAACAAAATAAAGGAGGAGAGATTGAACCCGCAAAGGTAGCGGTTTGGATGGCAAGGAAAAGGGCGGATCTTGGCCACGTTGCGGAGGTCAGACCGGCAGGTTTTGGTGACGGGTTGGACGTGAGGGGGGAAAAAGAGAGCGGAGTCGAGGATGGCACCGAGGTTGTGTCACACCTTGGGTGACACCCATGACCTCTGACTCTTCATTCATTCATTCAGTCGTATTTATTGAGGCTCTTTCCACCGAGCCACGCTGCTATTAGGGGGCAAACTCTTTCCCCCCCCCGGGCAACCGTGGCCCTTTCTGGCCGTGGCCACACCGTTCCTAGTGGGCTACTTAGCATCCGGGGCTCTCGGGAGGCCTGGGTTGTTTGCCTCATGCCGGTGGCGGGCGAGCGTAGGTCGAAGCCAAAAAAATCCAGTCATCACCCCGAGAAGCTAGGAATAAAAGGCGGTCTGGAAAGAATTCCCGGGAAGATAGTGCTGAACCAGGAGGAGCAGCGTAGCTATTGGAAAAAGCACAAGCCTGGAAGACGGAGGCCTTCCCAGACTGAGCCCCCTTCCTCCCCTTCCCCATGCCCCCCGCCTTACCTCCTTCCCCTCCCCACAGCATCTGTATATACGTTTGTACGTATTTACTTGTACGTGTTTATTCTATTTATTTTATTTTGTTAATATGTTTTGTTGTCTGTCTTCCCCCTTCTAGACTGTTAGCCTGCTGTTGGGTAGGGACCGTCTCTATCATCTGTTGCCAAATTGGACTTCCCAAGCGCTTAGTCCAGTGCTCTGCACACAGTAAGCGCTCAATAAATACGATTGAATGAATGAATGAATTAGGTTGTCACATGGGGGGGAGCTCACAGTCTTAATATGTTTTGTTTTGCTGTCTACCTGTATATATGTTTGTATGTATCTATTACTCTATTTGTACATATTTTATTTTATTAATATGTTTTGTTTTGTTGTCTGTCTCCCCCTTCTAGACTGTGAGCCCGCTGCTGGGTAGGGACCATCTCTGTTGCCAACTTGGACTTCCCAAGCGCTTAGTCCAGTGCTCTGCACACAGTAAGCGCTCAATAAATACGATTGAATGAATGAATTAGGTTGTCCCATGGGGGGCCTCACAGTCTTAATATGTTTTGTTTTGCTGTCTACCTGTATACATGTTTGTACGTATTTATTACTCTATTTGTACATATTTATTTTATTTTGTTAATATGTTTGGTTTTGTTGTCTGTCTCCCCCTTCTAGACTGTGAGCCCGCTGTTGGGTAGGGACCGTCTCTATCTGTTGCCAACTTGGACTTCCCAAGCGCTTAGTCCAGTGCTCTGCACACAGTAAGCGCTCAATAAATACGATTGAATGAAGTTGTCCCATGTGGGGGCTCACTGTCTTAATATGTTTTGCTGTCTACCTGTATATATGTTTGTACATACTTATTACTCTATTTGTACATATTTATTCTATTTATTTTATTTTGTTAATATGTTTGGTTTTGTTCTCTGTCTCCCCCTTCTAGACTGTGAGCCCGCTGTTGGGTAGGGACCATCTCTATTTGTTGCCAACTTGGACTTCTCAAGTGCTTAGTAATGGTAATAATAATAATAATAATGATGATGGCATTTATTAAGCGCTTACTATGTGCAAAGCACTGTTCTAAGCGCGGGGACAGTGCTCTGCACACAGTAAGCGCTCAATAAATACGACTACACAGTCCCTTCTAGACTGTGAGACTGTTGGGTAGGGACTGTCTCTATATGTTGCCAACTTGCACCTCCCAAGCGCTTAGTACAGTGCTCTGCACACAGTAAGCGCTCAATAAATACGACTACACAGTCCCTTCTAGACTGTGAGACTGTTGGGTAGGGACTGTCTCTATATGTTGCCAACTTGTACCTCCCAAGCGCTTAGTACAGTGCTCTGCACACAGTAAGCGCTCAATAAATACGACTACACAGTCCCTTCTAGACTGTGAGACTGTTGGGTAGGGACTGTCTCTATATGTTGCCAACTTGTACCTCCCAAGCGCTTAGTACAGTGCTCTGCACACAGTAAGCGCTCAATAAATACGACTACACAGTCCCTTCTAGACTGTGAGACTGTTGGGTAGGGACTGTATATGTTGCCAACTTGGACTTCCCAAGCGCTTAGCCCAGTGCTCTGCACACAGTAAGCGCTCAATAAATAACATATTAAGATGGTGAGCCCCCCCATGGGACAACCTGATTCATTCATTCAATCGTATTTATTGAGCGCTTACTGTGTGCAGAGCACTGGACTAAGCGCTTGGGAAGTCCAAGTTGGTGACATATAGAGTAATACATACAAATATATATATACAGGTAGACAGCAGAACAAAACATATTAAGACTGTGAGCCCCCCCATGGGACAACCTGATTCATTCATTCATTCAATCATATTTATTGAGCGCTTACTGTGTGCAGAGCACTGGACTAAGCGATTGACATACTTATTACTCTATTTTGCTTGTACATATCTATTCTATTTATTTTATTTTGTTAGTATGTTTGGTTTTGTTCTGTGTCTCCCCCTTTTAGACTGTGAGCCCGCTGTTGGGTAGGGCCTGTCTCTAGATGTCGCCAACTTGGACTTCCCAAGCGCTTAGTCCAGTGCTCTGCACACAGTAAGCGTCCAATAAATATGATTGAATGAATGAATATCTATTCTCTTTATTTCATTTTGTTAGTATGTTTGGTTTTGTTCCCTGTCTCCCCCTTTTAGACTGTGAGCCCCCTGTTGGGTAGGGACTGTCTCTAGATGTTGCCAACTTGTACTTCCCAAGCGCTTAGCACAGTGCTCTGCACATAGTAAGCGCTCAATAAATACGATTGATTGATTGATTGAATGAATGAATGAGTGAGGCCAGGCGAGCGGCACGCGACACCGCGGCCTACCAAACCCCCGGGGAGGGGGGGCGCGGGCGCGCTGAGGTAGCCTCGCTCCTCATTGGCTGGTTCGAGGAGGCCCCGCCCCCTAGGGGGCGTAGCGGGCCTCCTATTGGCTGACGGGGATATGCCCGCCCCCTCGGGGGCGTAGCTCATCTTCGATTGGCTGTCTGGGATAGGCCCGCCCTCTCGGGGGGCGTAGCGGGTCTTCGATTGGCTGCCGGGGCTCGGCCCGCCCCCTAGGGGGCGTAGCGTGTCTTCGATTGGCTGCCTGGGCTCGGCCCACCCCCCCCAGGGGGGCGTAGCGGGTCTTCGATTGGCTGCCGGGGCTCAGCCTGCCCCCTCGGGGGGCGTAGGGGGCCTCCGAGTGGCTGCCGGGGCTAGGCCCGCCCCCTATGGGGGTGTGGCGGGCCTCCGATTGGCTGCCGGGGCTCGGCCCCCTCTCGGGGGGCGTATCCGGCCTCCGATTGGCTGCAGGGGCTCTGCCCGCCCCCTCGGGGGGCGTAGCGGTTCTTCGATTGGCTGTCGGGGATAGGCCCGCCCCCTCTGGGGGCGTGGCGGGCCTCCGATTGGCTGCCGGGGCCCGGCCCCCTCTCGGGGTGCGTATCCGGCCTCCGATTGGCTGCAGGGGCTCTGCCCGCCCCCTCGGGGGGCATAGCGGTCCTCCGATTGGCCGTCGGGGATCGGCCCGCTCCGTCGGGGGCCGTAGCGGGCCTCCGATTGGCCGCCGGGGCTCGGCCCCCCCTCGGGGGGCGTATCCGGCCTCCGATTGGCCGTCGGGGATGGGCCCGCCCCCTCGGGGGGGGCGTAGCGGGCCTCCGATTGGCCGGCGGGGCTCGGCCCGCCCCCTCGGCGGCGGCCGTACACAAGAGTCACGCGCTTTCCCGTGGGCAGAGCCGGCGAGGCTCGCCATTGGCCGCCGGAGGCCCCGCCCCCGGGGCGCGCGGGCACGCGGGCGGGCGCGCGCCTGGCCCTCCCTCCCTCCCTGCAGGCTTAGGGGCTGGGGCGGCGGGGTCCGGCCGGTCCAGTGGCGGTCCGGGCGAGGATGGGGCCGCCGGCTCCTGATTGGCTGAGGCGGGCGGCGCGCCCGGAGTAAAGATGGCGGGCGGCCCGGCCGGCGCCGCTCTGCCCGCTTGGAAGATGGCGGCGCGCGGCGGCCGCCGCCGCCGCCGCCGCGGGGCTGGCGTGGTCCCTCCGCGGCCGCCGCGGCCGCCGCCGCCGTTGCCGGGGCTACCGTTGCTGGGGCTGCTGTTGCTGGGGGCGGCGGCGGCGGCGGCGGCGGCGGCGGCGGGCGAGGCGGAGGAGACGGTGATCATCGGGCTGCGGCTGGAGGACACCGACGACGTGTCGTTCATGGAGGGGGGCGCGCTGCGGGTGAGCGAGCGGACCCGGGTCAAGCTGCGGGTCTACGGGCAGAACATCAACAACGAGACCTGGTCGCGCATCGCCTTCACGGAGCACGGCCGGCAGCAGCGGCAGCAGCAGCAGCAGCAGCAGCAAGCCGGGGAGCCGCCGCCCACGCCGGCGCCGCCCCCGCCGTCCCCGCGGCGGGGCGAGCCCCAGCGCTGCGGCATCCGCACGTCGGACATCATCATCCGGCCCCACATCGTGCTCAACCGGCGCACGTCGGGCATCATCGAGATCGAGATCAAGCCCCTGAGGAAGACGGAGAAGAGCAAGTCCTACTACCTGTGCACGTCCCTGTCCACCCCCGGGGGCGTCGGGGGCGGTGGGGGTGGTGGTGGGGGGGGGGGGTCCCCCCGGAGCCCCCCCGCCGCCCCCCTGGGCCGAGACCACCTGGATCTACCACGACGGCGAGGACACCAGGATGATCGTGGGCGAGGAGAAGAAGTTCCTGCTGCCCTTCTGGCTGCAGGTCATCTTCATCTCGCTGCTGCTCTGCCTGTCCGGCATGTTCAGCGGGCTCAACCTGGGCCTCATGGCCCTGGACCCCATGGAGCTGCGCATCGTGCAGAACTGCGGCACGGAGAAGGAGAGGAACTACGCCAAGCGCATCGAGCCCGTCCGGCGCCAGGGCAACTACCTGCTCTGCTCCCTGCTGCTGGGCAACGTGCTGGTCAACACCACCCTCACCATCCTGCTGGACGACATCGCCGGCTCCGGCCTGGTGGCCGTGGTGGCCTCCACCATCGGCATCGTCATCTTCGGCGAGATCGTGCCCCAGGCCATCTGCTCCCGCCACGGCCTGGCCGTCGGGGCCAACACCATCTTCCTCACCAAGTTCTTCATGATGATGACCTTCCCCGCCTCCTACCCGGTCAGCAAGCTGCTGGACTGCGTCCTGGGCCAGGAGATCGGCACCGTGTACAACCGCGAGAAGCTGCTGGAGATGCTGCGCGTCACCGACCCCTACAACGACCTGGTCAAGGAGGAGCTCAACATCATCCAGGGGGCCCTGGAGCTGCGCACCAAGACCGTGGAGGACGTCATGACCCCGCTGCGGGACTGCTTCATGATCACGGGCGAGGCCATCCTGGACTTCAACACCATGTCCGAGATCATGGAGAGCGGCTACACGCGCATCCCCGTCTTCGAAGGGGAGCGCTCCAACATCGTCGACCTCCTCTTCGTCAAGGACCTGGCCTTCGTCGACCCCGACGACTCCACCCCGCTCAAGACCATCACCAAGTTCTACAACCACCCCCTCCACTTCGTCTTCAACGACACCAAGCTGGACGCCATGCTGGAGGAGTTCAAGAAAGGTGGGGGCGGCCGGACCCCCCCTCTGCCTCTTTCTCTCTCCCCTCTCCCCCCTTCCCCTCCCCTCTCTCCCCTCCTCCTCGCCTCCTGCCCGGTGGCAGAAGGAGGGAGGGGGTCGGAAAACGGGAAGCGCCGAGGCGGGCATCGGTGCCCCTCTCCCGCGCCCCTTCTTTGGTAAGGGGTGGGTTGCCTCTGTGTGTGTGTGTGTGTGTGTGTGTGTGTGTGTGTGTGTGTGTGGCCTCCGGCTTTGAAAAAGAAGAAAAATCTTTTCTGGACTGGAGGCCCATTCCGAAAGGGGCCTCCCTTGGGGGGGACTCGGTCTCCCGGGAAATCGTCCCCCTTCTCCTCCTCCGACCACCCCACACCTTGGGACCGGGCTTCGGTCCCCCTCTCCCCGGCTCAGAAAACGTCCGTGGTGTCGGAAGGCCTTTGGAAGGTGGAGCTGTAGTACAGGGCCCGACACGCTTAACAGATGCCATTAAAAAAAGGAAAAAAAAAAAGCCCCTTGCACAGGGCTTTTTGCATTTTCCTAGCTCCCGTCCCCACCGTTCCCCGGGAGGGATGCGATCAAAGTTCGACAGAGAAGGTCAGTCACCTAGACTGGACGTGCCTTAGCTAAAGGGGGACCCCCCCCCCCCCCCCCAGCTTTTTTAAACCAAAGTCAGACATTAGCGGTAATCTGGGAAGACGGGTTAAGATTTTACCAGGATTATAGTTCTGCCGAATTGTCTTGTCAGTTGACTTAAATGGCTAGGAAGCAGCCAGTAGGATTTGCAAAGGAGACCCGCGAGTCGAGGCAAAACGTCGATCCCACAATGTCACCTTCTGTCGTCTCCCCCCCCCCCCCCCCCCCCCGCCCCCGGAAAAACCCTTTTATTAATATCTGTGTGGTAGAATGGGCATACCGAGCCGTCAGGCGCGGTTCCGTTACCGTTCACCGTATTTGACTCCTGGAAGGGGAAACGTTTCGGCATTTTTGGTGCAGAGGTCCCAAGTTATGTAATCGGGTTGATGCTGGCAAGATTCTCATTTACCCACCAATTATGCTTTTTTCTTTTCGTCCTCTTCTCTTAAAGACACCCTCCCCCCCCCCCCCCCCCCCCACACACACACATCGGAGTCATGCTGTCCTGCAGTGTTTAGCCCGATCTCTGGGATTTTATTTTATTTTTTAATATTACGGCACGTGGAACAGGGGATGATGCTTAGTTCTTGCCTATTTAAATCCAAGGATGACTACCCTATAGCGATAATGTAGTAGGTATTGGTGATGGTGGCCTGGATCCCACGAACCCAAATGACCAGTTCTCTCCTAGTGGGTGGTTCACTGCTTATCAATCAATCAGTCGTATTTATTGAGCGCTTACTGTGTGCAGAGCACTGTACTAAGCGCTTATGACCATCAAGCCTATTGATAGGCCATCCGATACCCTAAATTCCTGGTTGAACTGGGCTCTCTTTAGAGTAGCAGGCTTAGAGGGCTCTGCAGTAGACCCCCCTCTGAGTTCTCCCTTCCTGGTGTAGCCTGCGATGATAGAACAGACCTTGCTTCGCTGTTGATAGTGACCTTTTTATTGTCTGGATGGAAGAGGAGAGCGACGTTGGCCGTTAAAGGCTTACTTGGACGCGGTCCGTATTCCGTAGTTGAAGCCCTTTGGAGGGTTTTACCGGTGTCCTCTTCTGGACTTATTTCAGAGCACAAGAACCTCCTTCATTCAGCTGAGCCAGTGAGACTTTTTATTTTGCAAAGGTTCCTCTCGATACTTGGAGACGCTGCTTATATTTGGGGATTATATAGTCTTCCTGGGGCTCCCTTGTTTTTACCTTTCTGGAGCGTTCTTTTTCTTAAGTTGTTGATCTCCATCGGTTCCTCATAACCCTCACTCCCCCCCGGCATAAAATGTTGGCCTAACTACTCAACTCTCTTATCTAATAAGATGACCTCTGCTAAAGCTTTCCTCCAACTGTAATTTCACTTCCTTCATGGGAGGAACTCCTTCCAAATATCCCACTGTAGCCCCAGGCGGTATTTGGAAGCTTCGGCCGCTGACCATCTTGAGCTGTTTGTCTAAAACCGGTGGAAAATATTTTGTTCCTTTTCACTGATCCTTTATAGGCTCTGGCTTGGAGCCTGACTTTAGTACCCTACCAAGAAGTCGGGTCAGTTATTCAGCGTAATAAAACAGAGCTTACCCCCACGAGAGAGAGAGGCGGTCCGGCCGATGTAAATCTTCCCGGAGGAGACCAAACACTTGACGTGAAACGATGTGCAGAAATCGAAACGGGCGAGTCTAATGTAGCACATTCAGGGGCAGGCGAGAAGCTGAGGCAAACTGACGGAAGGACTTTTAAATGGAAGCGTTTAAGCACCTTCTGGGTTGAAAGTCTGCATCTCAACCCGATGTTTTTGTGTGACCTTGTTTAATTTTCAGGGTCTTTTTTTGTTTGTTTTACACCAAGCCGTTCAAGGTGAAATGAGAAACGAGTCCTCCCTCGCGTAGGGGAGGAGATTTAGGGGCAAATGGGGACTCTCAAGTCTTAGAAGTTTTAGGACCAAGGCTTAAAACGTGGTCCTAAATCATCACATTTACCATTTTGAGAGTGAATTAGGCATCTCGGGCAATAGGAGACGTATCGAGGAAAGAGGTTAGGTGTCTCAGCGGTTTCTTAATACGTTGCGTCAGTCAGAGGACCCGAGTTCTTGGCTATCTTCGGGCCGAGGCTTCCTTTTCTCATCAGCTTCTTCACCCATTTGTTCGTTTGCACAATTTAGGATTCGGTTTTCTTCACCTGGGTAGATGGGACAGTAGGGAGCAGTGATGGACGACAGAAAAAAAAAAGATGGTGAAATGTAAAATGAGTCTCTTTAATCTGCCCCCTGTAAAAACAAAACAAAACAAAAACAAATCTTAAGCCAGTGTAAGACCGAGATTCAGAATCGACCCAGTTGAGGAATTTTATAGGGGAAAAATCTGAATAGCTGTAAGGACAGAGCCTTGTTACTTAACAAAATTCAAGTGATTAGCTTTGCGATGCTGCAGGAATGCCTGAACTGTCGTGTGGAAAGAAAGTCTTTACCAAAGTATAACTTTACACGTGTCTCTTTTTTTTTTTTATGTTGACAAATAGGGTTTTAAAAGAACTGTGTCTCTCTGATACTGAGCAAAACAGTTGGTGTCCTGTCTTGCTGTTTTTTTTCCCCCCGTCTTATCTCAGCATGTGTGACTCTAAATCCAAAGCGTTCTATTTCTAGTTCTCGCCTGCCAAAGCAGCAAGAATTTGTCTTGAAAATGTGCTGTAGGACCGGTACACTAAGTATGAGCAGCTTTTCCAACTTGTGCTGGTTTCTCAATCTTGGTTTCGTATCCATCGCGGTTGTAGATTTAAGGGACCTGAGTTTAAGTTCTGGTCTTGGTCGGTCTGTTTTTGCAACCGTTCTTTACAATCCCTGGCCCCTATAGGTACGCTCTAGGCAGTTGTCTTTGTTTTGTGATTCAGAGAATAACATGTGAAAATGCCACGGACGCTTTCCGCCCCCCAGCCCCCGTTTGCTGTCCTTGATCGTGTATTTATCTTCTTTTGCACCGTTTAAAAACTTTAAACACTTGAACCTTTTGGATGGTTTCCTTCAGATTAATGGCAAACCTAAAGAATTAGTAACCTATCGTTGTTCGTCTCCGAAACCTGCAACTGTTACATTCTCCTATCTCTTACATCTGCTGTGGACCTGTTGGGGAATGGCTCGTTTGAAGCTCTGCCTCTTTTTCAGGTGCTGAGTGCAGGTGTAAAGAGTAACCTGGTCCTGATTGAAGAGATACTGTTCTCCTATAAAAATGGAGGCAAACGTGCAGTGTGTTTATTTTTACCCCAGGTCCTTGATATGTGCCACGTGTATAATCTGCCTGGATTTGACAGTTTGGCTCTGTTTTTTCCAGGTTTGCATGTTTGAGAATTTGGTGTTTAAATGACGGTTGATCTCCAGAGAGCAAATTTAGCCTCAATACAGGAGGCTTTTGTGGCACTTTTTCTGTGTGCGTGGTTGGTAATTCGATACAAGTCCATGTTTCTGTGGGAGTGGAAGTACATCTAGTAACGTAAGGGTTAAGGATCTCAGCAGGGTAAATCGCTGGAAAGGTAAATATTTTCTTTAAGTCTGAGATTGCTTTGGATTTTCCCTGTGACCTTGACGTCAGGACAATTTAGACACGCTTCGTAAAGATAGTCTTTGGTCAGGTAAACCTATCCAAGCTGATACAGAACCTCTGGATCTGTTGAAAACCCATTCGGCTACTAGACTCAGATGTAGATTGGAAGGAGAGGTGGGTGCCGGATAGAGAACACTTTGGTAACACCGGATGAAAAGTACCAGGCCTGGTTTCCACCGAAACTCCCGTGCTTCCAAATAATATTTGCTTTTCTGATCTTATGCAGTTTATTTACTTTCCTGCAATTTCCTGTGTGGGGGATTAGGAAGGCTGAATTGGGGATGTGGGAGTATAAGTCGGCGTTCCTTTTGCTCTGGGCAGTTGTATTCGTAGCTCAGGCCCAGGAGATTCCCACTGGGTTTTCTGCCAAAGCGATTGAAGGCTTCCCCACCTCTGCGGCATCTCACCTTGGTCCTCCGTCTCGCCTATTCCAATTTGCGTAGCTTTTAATAATAGTAATAATAAGGATCATATTAAGGGCTCACTGGGTGCTGGGCCCTGGGGTGATGGTAAGCAAATGGGGTTGGACCTGGTCCCTGATCCACGTGGGGCTCACCGTCTTAATCCCCGGTCGGCAGATGAGGCCCAGAGAAATGAATTGACTTGCCCAAGGTCACACAGCAGAACAAAAGGCAGAGCTGGGATTAGAAGGCAGGTCCTCCAGGATCGTGCTCTATCCAATAGGAGACACAGCTCCTCTAGATAACAGACTCTTGTGTTTCAGAAGCATTCAGTTCCCTCATCTGGAAAATGGAGATTAAGACTGTGAGCCCCCCATGGGACAACCTGATCACCTTGTAACCTCCACAGCGCTTAGAACAGTGCCTTGCACATAGTAAGCGCTTAATAAATGCCATCATCATTATTATTATTATTATTCCTCTCCGGAGACGGCCAGAGGGGTCCTATCGTCAGAAGACTGCAGCCTAAGACTGGAGATGGGAAGGCCTGAGTTCTTGGCAGGCTCTGCTACTGATTCAGGATAATGCTACATGACTAAAGTTTAGGTGACGGTGTAACCTCGCCATACCTCTTTCCGTATCAGGCCTCTGAACCTGTCACTCCAAAGATGTTTTGAATACTAATCTGAAAGGGCATTGAGCCTTTCAGAAAATAAATAGCGATGTGGTTGTTGGGTTTTTTTTTTTTAATTTTTTTTCCCCCCCAAATTAAACTTGAATTTCTTGACCGGAAAGACCGCAATACCAGTTAATATTATCTGCAAAGGCGTGTCGCTCTTTCTGGACGGAATAAATATTAAAAGCAAATCAGTGTTAAATGCCTTAGGTATTTATTGTAGTTCCGTATTATTGAAATTACGTAGACCTCACCTCACTTCCCCTAAATCAGAAATGTAGGTTTCATAGGAATTTTCAGTAAGGCTTACTTATTTTGGGGTGTAAAGAACATTAATTAGCCCCCGTCTCTTGCAATCCTGATAACTAATCCTTAATATCAAGAGATAATTCAATTGTTTCCCTTGGGAGTGTATTCTCCCAAGTGCTCAGTACAGTTCTCTGTACACAGTAAGCACCCAATTACCATTGATTTGGAGGTTTTTTGTTTTTTTTTTTATTTTAGCTCTCCAAAGCCGCAAGTATTGGAGGTAATGAGTTCACAATCTACCTTTATCAGTAGATGAAATTTAGCCCCAAAGTTGACCATTTTTAATTCTGCCTTTCAAAATCAACGTCGAACTGATGAACTTCGTGATAACCTTCACCCCTGCCTGTCTAGTCACTCACTACCCTTTGTGCCCCCAGCCAAGAGGATGGCTGACCGGGATGAGGAAGTATGAGGGTGCCGAGCAAACCACGCAGCCTCCGGTCCTGAAAACTGGAACGGAGCCGTCGGTGAACATCCTAGAATGAGTTGATTTGTTTCTTGGAGGAATAGTTGTGTTCTCCCAAGAGCTCGGTACAGCGCTCTGCACACCGTAAGCGCTCACTAAATTCGATTGGTAGCTGGAATGGTACCTTTCAATTTACTACCGATGCAAAGATGAAACGCTGCCTGTCATTCCTTGAGTTTCCCGAATCCAAACCTTGTCACAAAGAATCTCAAATTCACCATAATTGGAGTAGTAACATTTCTCCATTACAGGTTTCCCCGTGTCAGACAGCTCTCCCCTGTCCCCATTCAAATCCCTCCTAAAAGTCTTACCTCTACTAGCAAGCTTTCCCCATTAATTTACCGGCACCCCGAGCAGTATCATTCCTTCTTCCAACTCTGGCCCTGAAGAACTTTCCACCCTATTAGAGAACTCTATGCAATCTGTTTTTTCCGATTGCTTTAGTTGTATGTATTTTTATGCTGGTCTCCCCCAATGGAGTATAACTTCTCTTTAGGCATGGAATGTTCTATTTCATCATTTTGTACTTTCCAAAGTATCTAGTACAGTATTCTGCAACAAGTGAATGCTCAGTAAATGCTGCTACATGGTAAAATGGAATGACTTTATAAAATGTGTTCCTTCTAAGAAAGCGTTTTTTTTTTTTTAAATTTTCTTTTCTCTCTTCCTTGGAGTAACAGCACAGTGTGTGTGTGTTTTATGAAGTGTACCGCCTACTATCCGTCTTGTGGATTTTCCTGGGTTTGTTTTGAAGGTGTTGCTCAGTGTGAATCTGCCTTCTTTCTGACCTTCAGTCATGTTGCAGGACCTCGAGTTTTTAGCGGTGACTGTCACCTCCGCTTATTGCCAAGGCCTGGTGTTTTGGATGCTAAATCCCGTGGTTCAGATAGGACCCAAATGACCTCCACACACCCTGAATCTCCATGAAGAATTAGCTGTCCTTTTGCCTCCCTTTCATGGATGCTGTAAAAAAAAAAATCAAGACTCGATGGTGGCATAATCTTATTGGTCACTTATAGATTAAAATCGAAAGGAGAAAGCATAGAATTAAAAATGGAGGCGTAGAATGACTCCCATGTATTTTAGGATGTAGGGAAAACTGTTATATAAATCACAAAAACCAGGAGAGTCGCCAGCGTTGTTTTTGAAAATATATAATCGGAAAGTTAGCTGGAGCCCTTGGGCGTCCAATATTAGGCATTAACCCGTGCCAGTTTCAGTGGCTGACTTTGACCCTACTTCAAGTAATTCTATGCATTTAAAAAACTGTTTAAGGAATTCGGAAGAGTGGAGTTGAAGGTTACCTTTAAAGTACATTTACATTTTCACCGGGCAGCTTCAAACTTCCTGCGTTTTGCCCTCTGTTTCTTTGAAGATGGAAGCATCCAGGACTTGCATCTGGCACCATGTAGAGGCATTCCTGAGACACTTTGAAATAAAGGCTTCAACTGCATTCACCCTGATTAGTTGGATCAAGGCGGTGCGGTCGGTATGGTGCCTGTCAATCTTGGAGCCAAGACTGATCTAGGGGAGCTCCAGTAGTTAGAGTTAACATGTCTCTTAGCTCTAGATATCAGTTGTATTTTTCATCAGTTCAGGGATGTGACGTAGGAGAGAAACCCGAAGATTTGTGGGTGTGTGTCTTCCACCTTTTTCCCTTGCAGTACCATTTATTCTCTTCGGTAGCTTTGTGTGGGGTCTCTTAGTGTCGGTCACCTAAACTATTCTTTTAAGAACTGTGGCCTTGAGTCGACAGTCTTGGATTGTCGTCCTCTTGTCATTTCTGAAAGTTCAACTGCTCTCCGGTTGAACCCCAGTCTCAGTCAACAGCAGGCTCCTTTTTTCTGGTAGTTTAGTGTTTTACGCTGCTGTGAAAGAGAGGTCGCAGGTGTCCTCTGACCTTTATGGTAGTGAACCCAGCCTCAGTTTATCCATTTGTCCCTCTGTGGTCATGGTAACAAGGGGCTGATTGAAGACTGTGTTCCCTGAGGTCATCTTGAGATACAAAGAAGGAAGGAAAGGCTCAGTGATTATTTATTTATTATTATTATTTATTATTATCAGTGATTATTTATATGTATATGTGTGTGTGTGTATGTGTGTGTATCTATACACACACATATATATATACACACATATATATGTATAATAATGATGGCATTTGTTAAGCACTTATATGCAAAGCACTGTTCTAAATGCTGGGGTAAATACATGGTAATCAGGTTGTCCCACGTGGGGCTCACAGTCTTAATCCCTAGATGAGGTAACTGAGGCACAGAGAAGCTAAGTGACTTGCCCAAAGTCACACAGCTGACGATTGGTGGAGCCAGCATTTGAACCCATGACCTCTGACTCCCAAGCCTGTGCTCTTTCCATTGAGCCACGCTGCATCTCTCTCTCTCTCTATTATATAATATATATACTTTAATTCCCAAACGTTAAAGAACCAGAAAGCAACAGTACATTTCTCCCACTGTAAAGGTCACTTGAATTCTGTGGTGAGAAGGAATGTTTCAGGCATGTCTCTGTAGAAATGATTAACATTAGATCATCTTCTTGCCTAAATTAATCTTCAGCAGGGTTGAGTCCATTATGTAAAACCCCAGTATCGTTACATTGGTCCACCCAGTTTAATTTGGATTTGTTAATCTTGTAATTTACCGGAAATCTCAGTTACAGCAGGGCCACTCTCTGTTCACGTTGACATGTAGTTTGTTATGCATTAGAATTTTTTTGGGGGGTGGCAGCTGATAATTGTGAAATTGCAGTAGGGGAGGGCAAACACCCAGGGATATTCAAAGGTCCTTTCATTTCTTAGCTGCTTAGATTGCCACTGGCCAAAGCCACCTGAAGCTTATGCGGTAGCCTTGGTTAAATTTTGTGGTGGTTTTGGTGTGGCCTAATAAAAATGACACAGGCCTGGGCGTCAGAGGACATGGGTTCTTATCTGGGCTGTGCCACTTCCCTGCTTTGTGACCATGGGCAAGTCACTCAACGTCTCTGTGCCTGAGTTTTTTTTGGGTTTTTTTTGGTATTAAATTCTTAAGCGCTTAGTACAGTGCTCTGCACACAGTAAGCGCTCAATAAATACGATTGATTACTATGTGCCAGATACTGGACTAAGTGCTGGGGTAGATACTGGCTAAACAGGTTGGACACAGTCCCTGTCCCATGTAGGGCTCCCAGTCTTAATCCCCATTTTACAGATGAGGTAACAGAGGCACAGACAAGTTAAATGCCTTACCCAAGCATTTAGCAGACAAGTGGCGCAGCTGGGATTAGAAAAAATTGTGGTATTTGTTAAGCGTTTACTATGTGCCAGGCACTGTACTAAGGGCTGAGGGGGAACACAAGCAAATTGGTTGGACACAGTCCCTGTCCCACTTGGGGCTCACACTCTTAATCCCCATTTTACAGATGAGGTAACTGAGGCACAGAGAAGTGAAGTAACATGCCCAAAGTAAAGCAGCAGACAAATGGCAGAGCCAGAATTAGAACCCAGGTCCTTTTGACTTCCGGGCCTATGCTGTATCCATTAGGCTAGGCTGCACAGTGAAGATGTATAGTACCTGTTCTCCCTTCTATTTAGACTCTGAGCCCAAGGGGACAGGGACCATGTCCAAACTAATCAATCAATCATATTTATTGAGCGCTTACTGTGTGCAGAGCACTGTTCTAAGCGCTTGGGAAGTACAAGTTGGCAACATATAGAGACAGTCCCTACCCAACAGTGGGCTCACAGTCTAAAAGGGGGAGACAGAGAACAAAACCAAACATACTAACAAAATAAAATAAATAGAACAGATATGTACAAGTAAAATAAATAAATAAATAGAGTAATATGTACAAACATATATACAGGTTGGACACAGTCCAATTAAGGTTGGACACAGTCCCGGTTCCACATGGGGCTCGCAGTCTTAACCCCCATTTTACAGATGAGGTAACTGTGGCCCGAAGAAGTTAAGTGACTTGCCCAGAGTCACACAGGAGACAAATCATATCTCCTCTGAGAGGCCTTCCTCAAGTTCACCAATGGCATTTATTAAGTGGTTCTCATTTCCCACCCGACTCTTCCTTCTGCATCACCTCTGTGCTTGCCTGTGTACCTCTTAAGCACTTTGATGCTCATTTCAGCCCCTTGGCACTTATGTGTTTTAATGTATTATTTTCACTCTCTGTAATTTGTCTGTCTCCCCCGGCCATAGGCTATAAGCACCTTATGGACAGCAATTGTGCCTCTCAACCCTGTTCTATTGAGGCAGTTGGCAGTTTCCTCCCCCAAAAGCTTAGTACAGTGTCCTGCACACAGTAAGTGCTTATTAAATACCATTCACTGATTTTATGTTCCAGGATTGCCCTTTTCTCTCAACTAAATCCCGGGCTTACTGGGAAATGGGGTTTGTTGCATTACCCGACTAGGCGGGGTTGCACGGGACAGGCTGTTCGCTCAGATCTCCCCCTCCCCGACTCCCTACATGCTTCCAGAAACTTGAGACCTCGGGATCGTGCCAGCTCTGCTCCGGAGCGGAGCAGAGAATGGGTTTGTGATGGGTGGGGTGTGTGTGTATGTGTAACACTCCCAGGCCCTCAAAGGAAGAAAGGGATGGATTAACACCACTGGGACAGGAAAGAGGCTGCAGAAAACGCAACAGAGATAAATTGAGGAGAGAGGAAAGAGAAGACAGTAAAAGGAGAGAAAGCTTTCCCATCAGGAAGGTAGAATAAGAAAACCGCCAAACCCAAGTCGTCATGGGAAGAAAACAAGTGAAAGAGAAGATGAGGAGACAAAAGGGGAAGAAAGGGGGACCAGAGAGAACATTTCGGACCACCCTGGTGGTGGACCACCCTGGGCTTCAAGGCTGTCCATCACCTCGCCCCCTCCTACCTCACCTCCCTTCTCTCCTTCTACAGCCCAGCCCGCACCCTCCGCTCCTCCACCGCTAATCTCCTCACCGTACCTCGTTCTCACCTGTCCCGCCATCGACCCCCGGCCCACGTCATCCCCCGGGCCTGGAATGCCCTCCCTCTGCCCATCCGCCAAGCTAGCTCTCTTCCTCCCTTCAAGGCCCTGCTGAGAGCTCACCTCCTCCAGGAGGCCTTCCCAGACTGAGCCCCTTCCTTCCTCTCCCCTTCGTCCCCCTCTCCACCCCCCCATCTTACCTCCTTCCCTTCCCCACAGCACCTGTATATATGTATATATGTTTGTACATATTTATTACTCATTTATTTATTTATTTTACTTGTACATATCTATCCTATTTATTTTATTTTGTTAGTATGTTTGGTTTTGTTCTCTGTCTCCCCCTTTTAGACTGCGAGCCCACTGTTGGGTAGGGACTGTCTCTATATGTTGCCAATTTGTACTTCCCAAGCGCTTAGTACAGTGCTCTGCACATAGTAAGCGCTCAATAAATACGATTGATGATGATGATGATTTTGGAGAGTGGAGGACGGTGGAAGTGGACGGTAGAGTCTTACAGAGCCTCATTTGGTCCAGAAATGTGGACCTGGACTGAGCAGGACCTAACCAAGACCCAGGGTCACTTTGGGGGGAGGGCGGGGGGAGGACAGTGCCCACTTTGTAATGTATTGCAATCCATCCTCAAGAGGCCAGACATGAAGCATATGCAGAGGGCTTGCGGAAACTGCTGTTAAGGGGTGGGGTAGAGTTGGGCAAAGATGCCCCCGCACCCTGCTCCACTTGGGGCTGACTGAGGTACAGCTCAAGGGATTTTCAGCCCCAAACCTCTCCAGCTCCCCGGTACCGAACGCCACATGCCCTGTGGCGATCACCTCTATTCCAGGATAAAGGAGGATGGCTTCACCTTCGCCACCCTGTCGGGAAATAACTCCTGAGTGGTGGTACCGACAGTCTTCAGGTTATTTGCTGCCACCCACCCGGGACTTCCTAGGTTTGGAATTCCAAGAATTGCAGGAACCTTTAGGTTCAGCAGCTGGTTGGGCGAGGAAGTTGCCAATTGCCTCAAATTGCTGTCCCAAGCAGTAGCGTGGTCTCCCTGAGGTAATGGGTTTACACAAAGACAGATTTCATAGGCCTCCGTCTTCATGTAAAGTGTGTGGATGTACATGAAAGTAAAATGTTTAGCGTCCCATAGTTTGGAAGAATGGTCATTAGGCAGAAGAGACTTTAAAATCCTGGCCTTAGGCCTCTGTTGGTTTTTAAGTTAAGCTGGGTTATCTCCCTAAACTAGCAGCATCCACTGTTTTGTTTTGTTTTCTCCTCGTGGAAGGCTTTTCATAAGACTCCTGACCTGCAAAAGCCACAGCCCAGAACTCTTCCATCTGGAGCAGGGAGGCAAAAGACCAGCTGCTTTCTGGGGGGCCTCTTTCATTTTCTTTCTCACCTTCCCCTTGTCTGAACACTCCACCAAATTGACTGGACTCCTTCAGATCAGTCAAGTGAGCGTTTACTGTGTGCGGAACCCGGTACTGAGCACTGAGGAGAGTACAATGCGGCAGGGTTGGTGGACGTGTGCCCTGCCCGTAACGAGCTTACAGTCTAGAGATGTCTTCAGGTGAACCAGCCACTCCAAGAGCGATTGGCATAGCATAGGGACCATCTCTATATGTTGCCAACTTGTACTTCCCAAGCGCTTAGTACAGTGCTCTGCACACAGTAAGCGCTCAATAAATATGATTGAATGAATGAATAAAGATGAATCTCTCCTCAAAAAGGAGAATTAGGAGATGGCGGAGAAACTGCAGTTTTCCTCATCTGCTGTATTGTATAGCCTTGGCAGATCATTTTCTCCACCGCCTTGGCACTTGTATTTGCACCCTTTAATCACCCCTCCTTCAGCCTCACAGCTCTTATTGTACATATCTGTAATTGATTTACTTATATTAATGTCTGTCTCCACCACTGCCTTGATAACTCTTCAAACCAATCTCAAGTTTTATTCATTTTTATGTCTAGCCTATCCCGGCCAATAGACTGGGTGGATCTCAGGGTCATGGACTGCTCTCAGCTCATTCCAACTTCTTTTGGCCACATCAGAGTGGCTTTGCCCTTGATGATGTAGAGCGGGGAGTGGGGCTTTTGTAGAATGTGTCATATGAATCAGTCAGTGGTATTTATTGAGCACCCACTATGCGCAGAGCACTGTACTAAGCATTTGGGAGAACACGCTTAGCTCTGTTTTGAAGCCCTGACCCTACTAAATCTCTTTGCCAGAAGTTGGATCTGGGGAGGGTTTTTGAACTCTTTTCCTCAGAGATAAGCATTAGGGTGTTTCTAGTGAGTTAGGCCTCATGCGTATCTGACTCCCCAGGGCCCAAATCTTGCCTGTTATTTGGTTAGAGATATGGATCATCTCTTCCAGAAAACGTAGAGCATCACCAAATGCGTGGCAGTCAAGGCCCTTTCTTTCTCTCATGGCTGTTAAGTGCGTTCTGTACCACACACTCCCTCCCCATCAGGACACTGTGGCTCCTAGGCCTAGTCAGTACTTGACTTTCAGCAGGTAAAGAGATCGACACACTCTCTCATGGGCATCTCTGTCCCCTCGAAGTAAAAATCAAATTGAGTTTTGAAATATGCTGGATAAAAAGGACAAGCCACTCTGATATACTACCTTGGCCTAGTGGAAAGTTTCCAGGCCAGGGAATCAGAGGACCTGGGTTCTAATCCCAGCTCTACTACTTGCCTGCTCTTTGACCTTGAGTAAGCCACTTCTCTGTGCCTCCATTTCCTCTCCTGTGAAATGGTGACTCAATACCTGTTCTCCATCCTCCTTAGACTGTGAACCCAATGTGGGACAGGGACTGTGGCCGATCTGATTACCCCAGTGCTTAGTACAATATTTGGCACAATGCTTAATACCATAATTACCATTACTGTGAAATGACAGAATGTCACTGTGCCTTCGGTTAGTTCTCCACTAAAATGGGGGGCATCTGCGTCCATGAATACTATGTCAGCTGTGAAGTAGGAGACACTGAAAGTGCTGACTTCCTTTTCCTACTTGGTGACTCATTGTAAGCACCTTTATAGTTACTTAAAGTGCTTCCATAAAGTCCCCAATCACGTGTTTTCTAATCCTCTGGCACATACATTTTAATCACTTTCCTTAGGTGCTATAATCCCTTTTATAGCTTCCCAAAGCTGTAAAGATTCAGTCTTCTGTAGAGTTTAATAGTCATTTTTTCACTTTCTGCTTGAAAGTCTTAAGTAGGTTGAAGTGGACAAGTGGAGCTGATTAGAAATCTATCTCTGTCTTTTGGGGAGAAATAGGGTTGGCTTAATAGTATCAGAAAAGCCATCCTACTCACTGTGCTTCTGTGTCATCTGCCTAGGCACCGGTCTCTTGCATAATCCATCAATGGTATTTATTGAGTGCTTACTGTCAGCAGAGCACTGTACTGCGCGGGTGGGAGAGTTCAGTATAAGAATTGTTACGTTTCCTGCCCGCGAGGAGGTTACAGTCTCAAGAGGGAGGCAGACAGTAAAATAAATGACGGATATGTACGTAATTGCCGAGGGTGGGGTGAGTACAGGGTACAAATCCGAGTACAAGCGTGATGCAGAAGGGAGTTGGGGACATGAGGGCTTAGGGAAGGCCACTTTGGAGATGTGCCCACATCTGGAATTCCTTCCACGTTCAGATCCGGCAAACCGTCACTCTCCCCTCCCTCAAAACCCTGCGAAAATCCCTCCTCCTCCAAAAGGCCTTCCAAGCCTTCATGTCCCCCAACCGCCTTCTCCTCTGTGTCACCTAAGTACCAGCTTGGCTTAGTGGAAAGAGCGTGGGCTTGGAAATCAGAGATCATGGGTCCTAATCCTGCTTATGCCACTTGTCGGCTCTGTGACTTTGGGCAAGTCACTTAACTTCTCTGTGACTCAGTTACCTCATCTGTAAAATGGGGATTAAGACTGGGAGCCCCATGTGGGACAACCTGATTACCTTGTATCGACCCCGGCGCTTAGAACAGTGCTTGGCACATAGCAAGCACTTAACAAATACCATCATTATTATTATTATTAAGCACTTAATATTCACCCCACAGCACTTATGTCAGTATCTTTCTTCTCTGCCATTTCCCCTATCGGTAATTTGTTTTAATGTCTTTCTCCCCTTCTTGAGGGCAGGGATCATGCCTACCAATTCTGTTGTATTGTCAGTGCTTGGCATATAATAAGTGCTTGACAAATACCATCATTATTATTATTATTATTATTATTATTATTATTATTCTCTAAAGCAAGTGCAGTGCTCTACAAATAATAATAGTAATTGTGGTATTAAACACATATTGTGTGCCAGACATTGTATTAAGCGCTGGGATAGATATAAGATAATGGGCTTGGAGACAGTCCCTGCCCCTTCACCATCGTTCCCAATTTGCTCCCCTAACCAGGATTTTGGTTTTTAAACCGCAGACCCAGTTTTGCTAAAACATGTGCCTCATTATATGATTTGGATATATCACAGTGAAAAGATTGAGGAATGTTCTTCCCACAACACCATTCTGTTTTGAGGAAAACAACATCCGCAACTTGACACTAGTAGAAGTAGTAATAGTAGTAATAGCATTTATTGCAAATCCACGGGTGTAATGTAATGTAATAAATGTTTGCAAGTGTACAAACTGTGAACTCACGGGCAGGGAATGAGTCTACCAACTTCTGTTGTCCTCTCCCAAGGGCCCACTGAATAGCTCTGAATGAAATAGCACTGATGATGACACAGCTAAACGAGACACGTTTCCTGAGCGCAAAGGTTTAATTAAAGGTTAAAGGCAACCCTTTAATGAGGGGAAACAATCATAGAAACATTGACCTATGGAAAAATCAGAGTAGCCAGACCTCACAAAGTAGGTTTATAATGATAATAATGGTATTTGTAAAGCGCTTACTATGTGCCAAGCACTGTTCTAAGCGCTGAACACTAAGCACTGTTCTAAGCTTAGATTTGTCCTAAGAAGAAATGGTCAGGCATCGGCATAGGGTGTTCTTTCTTCAAGAACACAGCCCTCGTTTTATTGGACTCCTGGACTTTGAGTCCGGGAAAGACTCCTGGGGCTTACAGGGAGGGAACTCTTCGTTAATTAAGACTTGTGGGTGGACGCTGAGCATGTCTGAAGTCTTGAGTCGGGCATATTTGTCTTCTTGCCACTCCCGCACTGTATTGGACGCAGGAAAGGGTTCACTTCACATCAGGAGGTTCTGCCCCATCCACTGCTCTCGTATGAATGCTAGCAGATTAAAGGGGATGCGGTGTGGCCTAGTGGAAGGAGAAAGGGCCTTGGAGACCTGGGTTCTCCTCTGCCACTTGCTTGTTGGGGGGCCTTGGCACTTCCCTGTGTCTCCTCATCTGTAAAATGGGGATAATCTACCCGTTTTCCCTCTTATACTGTTAGCCCCATGTGGGATAGGGACTGTGTCCGACTTGATTATCTTATATTCATTCATTCAATTGTATTGAGCGCTTACGGTGTGCGGAGCACTGTACTAAGTGCTTGGAAAGTACAATTTTATATCTGTCCCAGCTTTTAGTAGAGTCCTTGACACATAGTAAGCCCTCAAGGAGTACTATTATTAGTATTGTTACTACTACATGCTCAATAAATACGATTGAATGGATGAATGAAAAAAGTATTCTATGCACGTATATCTGTATGTATGTGTGCAGTAAGTTTTGGTGTCCGTGTTGTAGAACTCTTTCTCCTTTGAAATATCTGTATGTATGTGTGCAGTAAGTTTTGGTGTCCGGGTTGTAGAACTCTTTCTCCTTTGAAATATCTGTATGTATGTGTGCAGTAAGTTTTGGTGTCCGTGTTGTACAACTCTTTCTGCCTTGAAATAACCGTCGTAGATTATGAGCATTTTGAAAAAGTGTTTCCAAAAGTGAGTTTTACATGGTAACCAGCAAGGAAACATTCACCTGTCTACATGTTTTGTCACCTGTCTACATGTTTTGTTTTGTTGTCTGTCTCCCCCTTCTAGACTGTGAGCCCGTTGTTGGGTAGGGACCGTCTCTATGTGTTGCTGACTTGTACTTCCCAAGCGCTTAGTACAGTGCTCTGCACACAGTAAGCGCTCAATAAATACGATTGAATGAATGTGTGTGTGTTGGGGGGGCTGTCCTTGATCATTTCACTGTACTGACTCCTCCCTCTTTACCTTCCTCCCTTCCTTACTCCTCACTCTCTTTCCTCTCCTTCCTTCCTTTCTTCCCATGAGACATTAAATCTGTTTTAACACAACCAAGCCACCATTTGAACCTGTGCCCGGCTGTGGCTTAAAGCTTCTCACCTGGAAAACTGTTTCCGATATCTGATATTTGCCTGGCTGTCGCCTCTGCCCAAGTCAGCAAAATGCAAGCTTTGGTAACTGACCTCATCATACATTTCAAGGACAAAATATTTTGCATGCACCCATGGTTGTTACTCATGGTCGCTCTAATTTCCATCTAAATCAGAAAATTGTTCTCCACTTCTTTTGCTTCCCCCTGAAATCTTGAAAGAAATCAGGCCAGGCTTTGGAAGGGCTATTTTCTAAATGCACTTTAACCAAGTACGTTGTTGGGTAGGGACCATCACTATATGTTTCTGACTTGTACTTCCCAAGCGCTTAGTACAGTGCTGGGCACACAGTAAGCGCTCAATAAATATGACTGAATGAAGTAGAATGTGTACAGCTAGTGTATTCTGTTAGTAGGGATTAAGGATAAACTCATCAAGATCCCATTTCAGTCATGACAGTTTCCCTTATGAATGGCCTAATGAGAGCGATTTGCAGAGCAGCTGTGTGATTCTGTCGTTGTGGGCAGGGATTGTTTCCAGCAACTGCATGATAGTTTTCCCAAGTGTTTAGTACAGTGCTCTGCACACAGTAAGCACTCTATAATACCACTGATTGACTGATTATGTGACATTCAACCAATCAGTGGTATTTTTTGAGTGCTTATTCTGGGCAGAGAGCTCTATTAAGCAGTTGGGAGAGTACAGAACAGCAGAATCAGCAGACACATTCCCTGCCCAAAACGAGTTTTTAGTCTAGAGGAGAAGGGAGACCATTAATAAGAATAAATAATTTATCATTGAAAGATACGTGCATAAGTGCTGTGGGGTTGGAGCAGGTAGCCGAGGCATTCCTGAGGAATTACCTTTTAGTGGCAGTCTCTGGCCGAGGGACATTGTTAGTATCTGGTTTACAGAACCGGTAACCTCGTTCTCACCTGCATATTCCTCAGGTAACTGGGGAATTGACTTTGTTTTATATAACGTATTGCTGTCCCAATCTTTGGAGAAATTTAGGTCTTAGGATGTGGGTTCTGTGAGGGTGTGTGGACTTGACACCCTCAGTGCTTTGCACATAGTATGCGCTTAATAAATGCCATTATTATTATTGACACACGATCGCACCCACCTGCTGCCCCTTTGCTTGCGGTTAGTGTTTTCATAATTTTTTCTCTCTAATAAATATGTCGTCTTGGTTGGGATGTGTACCTCTGTAGGAACCTGGAAGAAAGGATATGGAGTGTCCATTCAGGTAACTGCTGGTAGGGCAGCCTTTTCTCTTTTTCTTTTTTATAAAGGAACCTTTTCTAATGGTATTTAAGTGTTTACTATGTGTCATGCACTGTCCTAAGCGCTGGAATAGGTAAAAGCTAAATAGGTTGGGCCCAGTCCATGTCCCACATGGGGCTCACAATCTAAATCCCATCATCATCATCATCATCATCAATCGTATTTATTGAGCGCTTACTGTGTGCAGAGCACTGTACTAAGCGCTTGGGAAGTACAAGTTGGCAACATGTAGAGACAGTCCTTACCCAGCAGTGGGCTCACAGTCTAAAATTTATAATTTGGGGCAGGGACAAGCAGCCCAGGACCATAGTACTTGCCACAGTGCCTATGTGAATCCCATTTTCCAGATGAGCTACCTGAGGCACGGAGGAGTATGTAGAGCACTGTACTAAGTGCTTGAGAGGTACAATGCAACAACCAGCAGACATAGTCCCTGCCCACGATGAAGATGTGACTTGGCCAAGGTCAGACAGCAGGCAAGTAGCGGAGCCGGGATTAGAACCCAGGACCTTCTGATTCCCAGGCCCGGACTCTGTCCACTAGGCCATGCTGCCTCACAACATGTCTGTGAGCAGATACCTAAGGTTCTCTGAAAGTTAATGTAAGTCGTTCAAGCTTATGGTGGGCTTAATAAATTTGGGTCTTGTTCTCATGCCAGTAAATAAACAGCGTTGATTGATTACCATTGTTGGTGATCTGTGCTTTGAACACAGATAAGATTTAGTAATGCTATTGTTAGACAATATTTACGCATGTGGGTATATCTTTAAAATTTGAGAAGCAGCCTGGCCTAGTGGCTTGGGAGTCTGAGGACCTAGGTTCTAATCCAGGCTCTGCCAATTATTTGCTGCATTACCTTGGACAAGTCACTTGACTTCTCCATGCCTCAGTTCTCTTGTCCTCCCAACTACTTAGGCTGTGAGCCTTAATGGAACAGGGACTGTGTCTAACCTAATTAACTTGTATTTACCCCAGTACTAGAATAGTGTTTGATACACAGTAAGTGTTTAACAAATACCAAACAAATATATGGGTATATCTTTAAAATTTGAGAATCATCCCGGCCTAGTGGTTAGAACACAGGCTTGGGAGTCAGAGGACCTAGGTTCTAATCCTGGCTCTGCCAATTATTTGCTGCATTACCTTGGACAAGTCACTTGACTTCTCCATGCCTCAGTTCTCTTGTCCTCCCAACTACTTAGGCTGTGAGCCTTAATAGAACAGGGATTGTGTCTAACCTAATTAACTTGTATTTACCCCAGCACTTAGAACAGTGTTTGACACACGGTAAGTGTTTAACAAATACCAAAGAAAAAAACAAATAAAAACCCTCCTCGCTTTCAACTGTCCCCTTTATTAGTGGGTGAAAGTGTCGCCTCAAAGCATAATTTGTTTTAGGCTGAGACCCTTGATGTTTAGGTTGAGACACTTTAGCTGTGAGGTCACTGAGGGCAGGGATTGTGTTTGCCAACTCTCTTGTCCCAAGCACTAGTACAGTGCTCTGCACCCAGTAAGCACTGAGTAAATAACACTGGTTAACTATACTAAGCGTTTGGGAGAGAGCACTGTAACAGACTCGGTAGAGCCAAGAACTTTCACCTCCCTGCCCTCCCTTCGTAGATCTGTTGTGCCAAGTGTATAATGTTGAGGTGAGGAAGGGTTCTTTTGGATCTACCCTAAAAAAACAAAACAAAACAAAAAACTCAACTTTCTTTGCTGAGACTGACTCTGTTTCCTATTGAAAACCACTGTTTGTGCTTTTCTTTCTCCCCGCCCCCATGATGAATTCTATCCTTGACCTAGCTGGAATGTACAGTGCTTTAAAGGCCTTTGACTTTGACTAAATCCCTCTGTTAAGGTTCAGATAGCCATCTAGTGGAAAGAAGCCTCTTTGTGAGAATGACTTTCCTTCAGACATCTAATATCGTGTTTGTTCAGTTGGCTTGTCTAAACAATTTTTCTGTTTGCACCAGAGTGGGATCAACTTAGCACGAACATTAAAGCAGTTCTCCATCTGCTCGGTCTGTTATTCTTAATTAGAACCTGATGATAGGAACTAATTTTGATACAAAGCTGATTGATTTGGGCTATTATTGTAGAAGTCTTTTTTTTTTAGCTGCGTTGATTCCTGAGGAGCATATGGCATAGATATAGATTAAGGGAAAGCAAAGTTGTAGCCAGATATTTTGAAAACATAATGAGTTTCAGCCTTTTTTCTACTTTTAACACCCCCCTTTTTTAGGCTTTTCTAAGTGATTTTTTTTTCTTTTTCCCCCTCTACCTTTAGGGATTACAATTATTATTTTTAAGACTAAAGCTTAATTCTTTCTGGTGGCAGCTCTTCACATTCCTCACATTATCATCTTAATTATCTGGGACATTCCTAGGGGGGAAAAAGTGTTGTCTTAAATTTATCTTTTCCCTCGTAATTGTTGCTCGGTCTTGATTTAGTCCCCGTGGTTCTCTAATTTTTGTTTGTCATTCAAAACTAAGTTGCCTTCGTGTTATTTTAGGTGTAAACTTCTAGGCCAAGGGTAAACTTTTTAAATTTTCCCATCAAGCCTAACATTGCTTTTGTGACGTTGTCGTTTCAGGGAGGAATTTAGCTTGGCTTTTTTCCTAAGTTTTTTGCGGTTCCCTCAGGAAGAAGCACAGTGTAGGGGGAAGAGCATGGGGCTGGGATCCCTGATCCCTCAGGTTCTGAATCCCGGTTCTGTTCTGCTGTGCGAAGGGAACGTTTCTGCTAATTCTTTTGTATTCTACTCTCCTGAGGCTCTAGCACAGCATTCTGCACTTAGAAAGCTTTCAATAAATACCTATGATTGAACTTGGGTACCTAACCTTTCTGGGCCTCAGTTTTCTCACGTGTAAAATGGGATAATAATGCCAGCCTCTCCCTACTTCACAAGGATGTTATGAGGCTAAACAGCGATAATTGGTGTGAAAGTGCCGTGGAGAAATAAAAGCCCAATACATTAATTTTATTCTTTCTAAGCCAGACTTTCCCTCTGCCTTCTACGTGTATCTGAACTTTAAATGTTTCAGTTTTTGATCCCACCAATGTCGACAGGCCACTCCAATTAATGGTCAGTAAAGACAATAATGGGCTACATTATTCTGCTGTCAACTTAAAAGAAAACAACCTTTTAAAAATGAGCAAGATCTTAAGATACCAATAACAGTCTCAACAAAAGCTGTTTATAAGCGGTGGCACACAATTGAACACGTGTGAAAAAGGCGGTAACACTTTTGGCAGGAAGGGCTGCATCTCCTGGTCTAAGGGTCTCGTCGAACACTTGTTTTAGTAAGACCACTTGGGGAGTAGCCCAGGTACTTTGGCAGCACCCTTCCAAGCACATCCATTATCTGGTCCTTGACCCCGTTCTCACATTTTTTCTCCTGTTTGGAACTCCCTCCTCCTTCAAATCTACCATATCACAGCTCGCATTCTCAAGCTCTTCTGAAAGCTTTTCCCAGTGAATTTTTTGTCTCCCCAAATCATATCCTTCCAACTACCTCTCCACAGTGTTGCACAACCACCACACTTAAGCTCCTAACAGCCCTTCATGTAACACTTTGGTACGTGTAGACTTACACTATTTAAGCCCTTATTCGCCCACATACCTATTTCTCCATTTGCTACTCCCTCCTAACTAATGATTTGTCTGCCCCCCCGCACTTCCTCAATAGATTGTAAGCTTCATGAGGACACAGGCTATGTCGTCTTCGTCTGTTTTACCCTCCTACATGCAGGTACTCAATTGATTAATCCCCCTCTAAACTGTAAACTCGTTCTGGGCAGGGAACATGTCTACAGACTGCGTTGTATTGTACTCTCCCAAGTGATTAGTACAGTGCTCTGCATATGCCATTGATTGATTGATAGATTTGATTGGGGCAACTAGGGGAGGACTCAGTTCAGTCACTAGGTAGCCGCAAAATCCCCTTGGCAAGACCCCCCTGGGTATTTACTATTGATCACATATATCAATATGTGATATCTAGGATCCATTTTGGTCCTCCAGAAGTCTGGTTTTTTAACTCACTAATCAGGAACATCAATTTGGATTTTCTTAGTAAGAGAGAAACAGTGAATATAAGCCATTTTAGAGTAGCTCGTGTGCCTCACTGATTTAGTGATCCTAATTTTTGCATTTGTTTTCATTAATTAATCATATTTGAGTGTTTACTGTGTGCAGAGCACTGTACTTAAGCACTTAGGAGAGTACAATATAATGGGTTTGGTAGACGTTTCCTGCCCCAAAGGAGCATACAGTCTAGAGGGAGCTTACCGACTTGAATGAACCTGTAAAAATGACTAATTTTGGACCTATTAAAATGACCTTATTCTGCTTTTTAAAACTTTACCTGAAAATTTTACCTTAAGTCATATTGCTCGTAGTCTTTTCCTACCTTCATTTTTCAAAAATAAAAGCCTGTAACCACCCTAATTTTGTTGACCATAGACTCCAGAGAGGTAAATTGCAATCTTTATTAATAGGTAATGCAAGGTCATTAAAACGCACAGAATGTCAGCTAATTGAGCATGTTGGAAATGTTTGGTGTTTCAAGGTGCTAATCAAAGAAGGAAACATTTTTCATGCTGCTCTTTAATATTGAATCACAATTATGTATTCAAGAAGGAAAAGAGCATGGGAGTCAGAGGACTTGGATTCTAATCCCGGCCCCACCACTTGTCTGCCGTGTGACCTTGGGCAAATCACTTCTCTATGCGTCAGTTACTCATTTGTAAAATGGAGACTAAGACTGTGAGCCCTATGTGGGACGAGGACATGTCCAACCTGATTATCTTGTATCTACCTCAGACCTTAGTACATAGTAAGCACTTAAAAAATACCATTTTTTTTTTCAAAAAAAGGAGAGTGATCAATTTGTTCAGGTAGACCGTTCTCAGAATAAAGTACAGGCAGTCCGTCCCTGTAACATACATTGGGTTCCTGAAAACGGCATTTTAGGTCTAAATATAGTAAGTCAGAAGAAATTTTCTCACAGAAACAGTGTCTTAGGTGGGGTATTAATCAGTCATATTTATTGAGCTCTTACTGTGGGCAGAGCACTGTACTAAGCGCTTGGGAAGGTACAACATAGAGTCAGTAGACATGTCCCTGCCCACAATGAACTGAACCTAGATTGGATATCCTTCTTTTACCCAAATGACCCAGAATTGTGTGCACAGTCAATTGCAGATGATTACCTGTATATTACCTGTATACCTGTATATATGTATATATGTTTGAACATATTTATTACTCTATTTTACTTGTGCATATCTATCCTATTTATTTTATTTTGTTAGTATGTTTGGTTTTGTTCTCTGTCTCCCCCTTTTAGACTGTGAGCCCACTGTTGGGTAGGGACTGTTTCTGTGTGTTGCCAATTTGTACTTCCCAAGCGCTTAGTACAGTGCTCTGCACATAGTAAGCGCTCAATAAATACGATTGATGATGATGATTAATATAGCCATATAGCCTTATTTTCTGCAGAGTCAGAGAGGTTCTGTGACAGCATATCTGACTTCTTTGTCAAAGGTAAAAATCAGTCAAAGGTATTTAGTCCTCTGTGGCAATCAGGGAACCTCGTCTTAGCTCCCATCCCACTCTCTTTAGGCTTTCTTCTTGCATGGTTTTGAAGATTCCCCCATTCCCACATGGCCCCTGTGTGTCAGTCTCTCCCTCCCCGCCATTCATGCCCTTGGAGGTAGTATTCAAAAATGAAAACTGCTAGGTTGTAAAGCTGAAACAATGTAAACCTTGTGAAACATAAGGACGCTTTGTGGAGGACTTCCTGGAAGTGGTGTGAGAAGTAGCCAAGAAAATCCTCGTGGCAGTGTATGGAGCACATCCTCCCCTATTTGCCATTTTGGGTTTTAGCCATCCGAAGACTCTTAATGAGAACACGGGTGGCAAATCATTTACCTTGTGGCTGGTATCTTGTTCTGTCTCAGTGCATAATCAGTTCATTCTGGTTAATATTGAGTATTTGTAGCTTTCCCCAAACATCAATAATAAAATTTCCACATTACTTATCAGAGTAACCAATTTCATCATAGTGGCTTTGTTTTTTTATATTCTGTTTTATATGGTTTTTGAAGTACTTTTTATCTGTCGTTACTGTGCCTCTTCGTGTTGTAACTCTTGAGTCGCTTTGGAAGGATTAAATTCCATTCTGCATTTGACAAGGGTCATGATTTAGAAAATTGATTATGCTGCTCTTGTGTTATTCCTAAGTAACTGGCAGAAACAAATGGAGAAGTGGAAAAACTATGTTTTAGAAGTCAGAGGTAAATTGTTCTTAAACCATAAGTTCTGTTTGTGTACATTTTTAAGTGCACTGTGCTAATTCTTCAATCCATGCGCTTGGTTAGGAGAAACCTTTTTTGTAGCTAATTCATGTGTTGCTTTCCTCTTGAGTGCTGTGCTTTGTAAAATGAAGAGAAGCCTCCATTTTCTCGCAAAGCTTTGGTAAAAGACTCTCTTCCGATTTAGCGGTGAGCAATAAATATAGCCTTTTTGTATTTCCATGACATATCACTTCCTTCATCTGTAAAAATTTCCTCCTATTTAAATCCATTAGTGCTGGTTCTCAGCATTTGCAGGATAATCTACAAACTGCCTTCCTGGGATAGATATTGCTTTCTAGGGTCAATGAGGTAGTAGAAATAACTTTACTGTAATAGCTTCTGTAGTACATCTCTAAAACTAAAAAGTGATTCACAGACCCGACTGGAGTATTTTAGGGTCTGGGCATGGTGATGTCACAAAGTCCCGACATTGGTGGTCTTGGAATAAGATGAGCTGATCACTGTGGGATGGGTGATAACGAACACTTCCTATGTACCAAGCACTGTTCTAAGTGCTGGGGTAGATACAAGTTAATCAGGTTGGACACAGTCCCTGTCCCACCCGGGGTTCACCGTCTTAATCCCCATTTTACAGATGAGGTCACTGAGGTACGGAGAAGTGAAGTGATTTGCCCAAGTCGGACAAGTCCTTTTGGCTCCCAGGCCCGTGCTGTGTCCCTTTCAGGGATGAGAAACGGAAAAGGTGGGAAAGGAGGCATCAGCAGGGATAGACAGCGGTAGACAGCGGCAAAGACTCAAGGAGGGAAGAGGAGACTCAGGGTGGAGGCAGCCACTACCCCGGGGCTCGGGGATTGTGGGGGCAATTTAGGGCCGAGAAACAGACCTCCTGCGACCGAGATTGGGGGTTCACCTCGGCTCCTGTCTTCCCTCCGGGCCCAGTGTGGCATCACTTGGTTGTGGCTTCCCCTCCTTTACATAATAATAATAATAATAATGGCATTTATTAAGTGCTTACTATGTGCAAAGCACTGTTCTAAGCACTGGGGATGTTACAAGGTGATCAGGTCATCCCACGGGGGGCCTCACAGTCTTAATCCCCATTTTACAGATAAGGTGTCTGAGGCCCAGAGAAGTTAAGTGACTTGCCCAGAGTCACACAGCTGACAATTGGTGGAGCTGAGATTTGAACACGTGACCTGTGACTCCAGAGCCCGTGCTCTTTCCATTGAGCCATGCTGCTTCTCGTGGAAGCTTTTGCTGGAGCTCTCTGGGAAGGCAGTGGCAGCCTGAGCCACACTGCTCTGGACTTGAGGGAGGTGCTGTGATACTTTCCCCCTCCTTAGGACAGAGCTCTGCACGGCCTGGTCCCCGGCTTTGGCTGGCCTGCTTCGCTCACGCGTGCGTACGCTCCCACTCCCTCCTCTCCCCTCCGGCCTCAAAGTTTCTTTGAGGGAGACGAAGACTTGATGATGATGATGATGGCATTTATTAAGCTCTTACTATGTGCAAAGCACTGTTCTAAGCGCTGGGGAGTTTACAAGGTGATCAGGTTGTCCCACGTGGGGCTCACAGTCTTAATCCCTATTTTCCAGACGAGGGAACTGAGGCCCAGAGAAGTGAAGTGACTTGCGCAAAGTCACCCAGCTGACAAGTGGCAGAGCCGGGATTTGAACCCCTGACCTCTGACTCCAAAGCCCGGGCTCTTTCCACTGAGCCAAGCTGCTTCTCCTCCATTTCATTAGTTCAAATGTTTTAAGAGGGTCTCACTGACTGCCCTTTTCTAGCAGACTAAGGATGCTGAAAATCATGGTTGTTTTTAATCAAGTGCTTTCATCTCTTCAGTGGCAAGGCACTAAGAAGAATGACAAAGTTTGTGGTTCCTATTGACTAAATGTTGAAAAGGTGTGAATGTGAAGATGCTAGGGCAACATAGTATGCTCATTCTCTCTCCCTCCATCCCCCCTTTCCCCTCCCTTTTTTTCCCTAGTCAGAGGCTTCTTGGATTTTCTTTTTACTACTCTCCTTGGAATTTGGATTCCCACTCTTCTGCTGCTCCTGTAGAAATATGTTTGGGTTAGAAAATAATATTTTCCTTGCCCGTGTAACTTTTTTTGTCAACTCCACACAGTACTGATACCCTACCTTGCCATTAACTTTCAGAGCGGTACCACACCCAGTTACTCTTTCAGTACCCCAGTGGTATTTAGTGAGCACTTTTTGTGTGCAGAGCACTGTACTAAGTGCTTGGGGAGAGTACAGTACAACAGAGTTGGTAGACCAGTTTCCTTCCATCAGCAAGCTGACAGTCTTCCCTTTCTAGATCACTATCTTGGAATGTGTCTGGCTGGGGCATCCTAGGATGATTAGGATGGAAAGAGCACGAGCTTTGGAGTCAGAGGTCATGGGTTCGAATCCCAGCTCCGCCACATGTCTGCTGTGTAACCTTGGGCAAGGCACTTAACTTCTCTGAGCCCCAGTTACCTCATCTGTAAAACGGGGGGTAAGACTGTGAGCCCCACGTGGGACAACCTGATCACTTTGTATCCCCCCAAGCACTTAGAACAGTGCTTTGCACATAGTAAGTGCTTAACAAATGCCAACATTATTATTATTATTATTATTATTATGAGTTGAGGGCTCTAAAGTTTGCTAGCGTTCTATTTCCTGCCAGCCGCCTGGGGTCTGCCCTAAACTGGTGGAGCTGAGTCTCAGACAACAAATGACCGGGTAAGGAAGACTCTTCTTTTTAGCTGAAAATGCCGTAGTTGCCATTCTAGTTAAGTAGTATGCATTTGGAAGGGAAGATTCTGAAACAACATTTTTGAAAATAAAATGTAGAGAAGCAGCCCCAAGCCTGTCTGTTTCAACAGTGTTGCCAACTTGTACTTCCCAAGCGCTTAGACAGTGCTCTGCACACAGTAAGCGCTCAATAAATACAGTTGAATGAATGAATGAACAGTGTTGGTGGGCTTGGCCTTGTGACTTTTTTTTGTTGTTACTCCTTCTATGAAAAAGTGCAGGGATAATGCCCACTCGTTCTTTCATCGACATTCATTGCATTTGTTCATGGGGGAGGAGGAGCTGTTTTAATGTTGATACTCACCAAAACCGCACCTCTAAATTCTTGAACTGAGTGGAAAAATAGAGTCTCTTCTGTTCACCTCTGCGCCTAAGGTGAATTCGTTGTTGTTACTGTGACCCAGAATGTCCTATTTATATAGGCAAGGCAAGGGAAATATTATTTTCCTTAGGGGAAGCAGCATGGCTCAGTGGAAAGAGCCCAGGCTCGGGAGTCAGAGGTCGTGGGTTCTAATCCCGGCTCCGCCGCTTGTCAGCTGTGTGACCTTGGGCAAGTCACTTCACTTCTCTGTGCCTTAGTTACCTCATCTGGAAAATGGGGCTAAAGACTGTGAACCCCATGTGGGACAACCTAATCACCTTGTATCCTCCCCAGCGCTTAGAACAGTGCTTTGCACAGAGTAAGCACTTAACAAATGCCATTATTATTATTATTTCTAACCAAGGCTGATCATATTCTAAACTGTCGGTGCAGGTTTTCCTATGTATATGCAATTTCCTATGTATGGCCTCTCCCGGAAAAGTGAGAGAGGGCGATTTTTGCTGGTGACCGGTGAGGCTGATGGGCGAAGAGGCGAGGGAGATTGAAGATCAAGAGCAGGGCCTGGTCAGTTTGTTTTAGGATCGTGATTTGGATTCGCCTTAGCAAGGAAGTAGGCTAAGATTCACATCAGCAGAGATTTCCTGCTTAACAAATACTTTCACGTTCAAGCAAAGAATTGCTTTGAAATCACATCTCCTCCCAGATGCTGTCCCCGACTGAACCCTTATTTCCTCTTCTCCGTCTCCATCACCCTTGCATTTGGATCTGTACCTGTTAAGCGTTCGATATTCACCTCCACCCTCAGTCCCCGTCACTTGTGTCCATATTTGTAATTTATTTAAATACCTATCTTTCCCTCTAGCCTGAAAGCTCCTTGTGGGCTGGGAACACGTCTGCCCACTCAGTTATCCAAGTGCTTAGTATAGTGCTTTCATTTCAGTGTGGTTGATTGCTTCAGCCTACTGTTTAAACAATATTTACCACTCCATAGCTAGCTACTGTTGAAGTAGTAGCCTTTTAAAAAAGGCATGGATAACTTATATGTAAAGTCAAGAGACACCATCACTACTTCAGGAAAGCCAAGAGACTTTTATCTGAAGAGGGACGTATCAAACATCTTGCCAAAGATTTCATAATCACTTTTCACTAGACACGAAGCAGATTAGTAACAAAGGATTATGATGGTTTGAATTTGAGTTTCTGGTCATTGCCTTAATCTAGTAGCCATTATGGTATTAGGCTGACTTCCAATAAAAATCTTTTAGGAAGCTTTGAAAGGGATTCTTTTAAAGGTCTTCCTCTGAAATACGTAGTCAGTTTAATTGTCCATAGGACATCAGGGAGTAGAAAAATCTATTCTCTCAATCCTTCAGTGATATTTTCTGCATACTCACTGTGCACAGAGCACTCTGCTAAGCGCTTGGGAAAGAACACTAAATTAGCATTGGTAGTCACAGTCTCTGCCCACAAGGAGCTTTCAGTCTATGTTATGATAAAGGCTTCAGGAATTCACAACTACAGTATTTAGTGTAGAAAATGCTCACTCTGTGCCAGACACTGTGCCAGCACTGGGACAGATATAATACAACCAGCAGTATCTAATGCAGAGGCTAAAGGAGAGAAGTATGGAATAACCTGGGATTTGAGAAGGGGAGTTGCGAAGCGGGGAGATTTAGTAAATTAAATCATTCAATCGTATTTATTGAGCGCTTACTGTGTGCAGAGCACTGTACTAAGCACCTGGCAAGTTAGTAAATCAGGTATTTGAGTTGGGGGGAAAAATAGCGACAGGTTTTTTGTCTTGTCTTACGCTGTCGAGTCGTCTCTGACCCATAGCAACACTATGGACACATCACACACCTCTCCCAGAACACCCATCCTCCATCTGCAATCGTTCTGGTAGAGTTTCTTTGGTAAAAATACAGAAGTGGTTTACCGTTGCCTCCTTCCGCACGTTAAACCTGAATCTCCACCCTCGATTCTCTTGTGTGCTGCTGCTGCCCAGCACAGGGGGGTCTTGATTTGTAGCAGATTGTCTTCCGCTTGCTAGCCACTGCCCCAGATGGAGTGGGTAGGCCTCTGTTTGACTCTTCCTCCCATAGTCGAGGCCGGTAGAGGACTGGAAACTCTCCAGGTGCGACCCTGAGAGGGTAGCAACAGGTTTACTGAAGATTAATTATAATAAGCTCCCTGAATTTCCTCTCCCCTGAAGGTCAGTTTTCTTAAGGTTGGAGGGTGGTGAAGGAGAGGAGTTAAGGAAATCTTGCTTTGTTGAAGGTGCTCCTTGACGGACACCAGGACCATTTCTTCTGACGGCATGTCGCCGTCTATCTAGGTAGATGCGTGTGGTAAGAAAAATGAAGATGATAATGATGGTATTCGTTAAGAGCTTACTGTATGTCAAGCACTGAGGTAGATACAAGCTAATCAGGTTGGCCACAGTCCCTGTCCCACATGGGGCTCACAGTCTTAATTCCCATTTTCCAGAAGAGGGAATTGAGACACTGAGAAGTGACTTGCCTAAGCTCACACAGCGGACAAGTGGAGGAGCCGGAATGAGAAGCCAGGTCCTGCTGACTTCTAGGCCTTTGTTCTGTCCACTAGGCTTTCAGACGATCCCTATAAAGGATTCCTGAATCCTGAATTCCTGAATCCCTTATAACAGACTGAAAGCTCCTTGTGGACAGGGATTGTATCTACCAATGCTAATACAATGTTCTTTTCTAAGCATTTAGTACAGCGTACTGCACAAAAATGCTCCAAAGTGCTCAGAGAAAACACACGTTTTGGAAGAAACGAGTGATTCTCTCATCTTCCTTCTCCCCTCAGCCTGCCCTTCGCCCTTTAGGGCTTTAAAATTTGGCCAGACTTTGTAGTTCTTTTAGTCTTTTCTCAGTCTGCCTGAGGGAACCCTTAGACAGTTTAAGGGTAGCTTAAGTTTTACTTTGATTTCTCTTTCAGTATTACCGGAACTCTTGAAATATAATGCCCTAGGTAAGGAGAGCAAGGTGGTCAGTAATCAGTTTAGAACCACAGGGAAATTTAAATAGAATGTAATTACCCCCACTGGAATTTAACCCCTGATTTGGTCAGTATAACTAAAACGATGATGGTCTCTTACCACGTCTCTTAATAAAAACTAATTGTGACTCAATATCTGTTACAATGGAACCTGGCCAATTCTAACCTGTTAAAAACTGTCTCTCTCTTTATCCGGGCCATCGAGCAGTTGTGGGTCTTCATTTAGAATTTGCCCCATCCGTTCAAAATGCTAAAAAAAAAAAATATAAACTAGTACATCATGAAAATTCTTTTGAAGACAAAACTGCCCTTCATTTGCTAAATACTTGAAGATTTTTTTTTTTTGGCTGCTTTCCTATGAGGCAGGTTCTTGAAGACTTATAAAAGGGGAGAGGAAAAGCTGTCACTGCTAGGAAAGCATCTCAAAGAATCCAAGTTTATTCACCATTGGACTATTTGCTGTGCCTAGTGACATTCCCCCTGCTTATCCAATATTTTAGAGTTTTTTTTAGTAATTAGGCTGTTGTGGCTTTGGGGCTTTCAGACAGAAGTGTTTTCATCGGGGGTATTAATTATGAATCAGGGGCCAGAAAACAACTATAGCCAAGAATATGCACTTCTGCAGATATGACTGTGCAGCTTTGCGTTAGATCTTCAGGGCTTACGTTGTTACTGAAAAGTAGTGTTTAGAAAAATGTTTTCAGCCTCGTCTCTGCTTTGAGTTGCACAATAACTCTGGGATGAAACCAGTTAGAAGAAAGACTGTGCGCCCGTTGTTGGGTAGGGACCGTCTCTATATGTCGCCAACTTGTACTTCCCAAGCGCTTAGTACAGTGCTCTGCACACAGTAAGCGCTCAATAACTACGATTGAATGGATGTAATGTAAACAATTCTTTGCTTTCTCTTCTCCCTCTTTTCTAGACACACAATCTCTCCCTCTGCTCCCTCTCCCTCCCTGCCCCTCTCTCTGTCCATCTAAATAAATATGCATAGATCAATGCTCTGTATTAAGCGCTTGGGAAAGTACAGCCTACTCATGGGGGTGCGTGTGGCTATATGGGCTTTGGAGTCAGAGGTCAGGGGTTCAAGTCCCGGCTCTGCCAATTGTCAGCTGGGTGACTTTGGGCGAGTCACTTCGCTTCTCTGGGCCTCAGTTACCTCATCTGTAAAATAAGGATTAAGATTTTGAGCCCCACGTGGGACAACCTGATCACCTTGTATCCCCCCCAGCGCTTAGAACAGTGCTTTGCACATAGTAAGCACTTAACAAATACTATTATTTCTAGACTGTTGGGTAGGGACCGTCTCTATATGTTGCCAACTTGTACTTCCCAAGCGCTTAGTCCAGTGCTGTGCACACAGTAAGCGCTCAATAAATACGACTGAATGAATAAAGACAAATGCCTAATCAACACTCCCATCTACAACCAGATGCTTCCAGAATCGGCTTTACCGTCGGCTTTAAAGCACTAAATCACCTTGCCCCTTCTTGTGTTACCTCGCTGCTCTCCTGCCACAACCCAGCTGACACACTTTGCTCCTCTGATGCCAACCCACTCACTGTACCTTGATCTCATCCATTTTGTGCCAGTCTCTCACCCGCATCCTGCCTCTTTGTATCTAACAGACTATCACGCTCCCCACTTTCAAAACTGTATTGATGGCACATCTCCTCCAAGAAGGCTTCCCCGACTAGGCCCTCATTTCTTCTTCTCCCACGCCCTTCTGCATCACCCTTACACTTGGATTTGTACTTCCTCAGCCCCACAGCATTTATAATAATAATAATTATAACAGTGGCATTTATTAAGTGCTTACTATGTGCCAAGCACTGTTCTAAGCACTGGAATGAACATAGCCATAATTTATATTAATATCTGCTCCCCCCTCTAGGCTGTAAACTTGTGAGCAGGCAGCATTCTACCAACTTGGTTTTATTGTACTCTCCCAAGCACATAGTACGGCGCTGTGCACGCATTAAGTGCTCAATAAATACTATGTATTGATTTGCATATGATTGGTTTCTGTCTGTGACTATACCGTAAGATTAAAGTTCACCAGGCCCAGTCCAGTAGCAAACCCCTTTTGAGTTTTGCTTAAAATATACCTTTTCTAGCCCCTTCTCCCCTTCAGGGTGAGCAGTTCATTCTTAAATCGGGCTCCTTGGGTTTCCCAGGTGTTTCCAAATCTTTCTTCTGCCTCATCAAAGATCAGGTGACCGATCGTCTGGGCTGTCTACTTGCCTAGTTCATGTGTGACCAGTAAGGAAGGAGGGATATTCCACTGTCAACTGGGTGTGGATCTGAGTTGCCAGAGAAACAGTGTCATAAGAAGAAGCAGACTGGCCTAGGGCACGGGCTAGTATCTACCCCAGTGCTTAGTACAATGCCTGGCACATAGTAAGTGCTTAACAAATATCATTAAAAAAAGACATCTGGCCACTTCTTTCCTGATTGTACATCTGTCCCTCTGATCCTTTTTAGTTGCTGGATGGGGACAGTGATCTGTATCCCCACCCACTTTGGCGTCATCCCTTCCCTCATTTGGGTGCTTTGGCCTTGCTGCTTTTTCATTCTTCCCGATCCTCAGGGATATGTCCATATTCCGTGCCACGCCTCTAGGGCCATTTTGCTTCCGTCCAATCATTCCAGGTTCTTTGGTCTTTTCGGAAGAGGCTTATCCAGTCTTGGATAAGATGAGCGTTCCTGGACTCTGGTGCATAAACTGCACAAAATCTTTGGGGAAAAAAATTGTTGCTGCCCTTGAGCTGGAACTTTGCTGTCATCAGCTTTCACTGTCCACCACTTCTCCCTCATCTGACTTACTCAGGCTTGTGCCAGTGGCTTGTTGTGCTGGTTGGCTACTTTCCCCCCCCCCACCGTTTTTCGTAACGGTAGTGTTCCTGGTACTGATGCTCGATCTCTGTTGACTAATGATCTCCAGCTACTGCCTGGACTCACTATTGCTTTTGCCAAACCCAATCTTGGGTTTTCTATGGGGAAGCCAAGAGCAAGAGCCTCTTTTCAGGAATGGGAGTGCCATCCCCCCCCCTCCACACCTCCAATCAATCAATTAATCAATCAATCGAATTTATTGAGCGCTTACTGTGTGCAGAGCACTGTATTAAGCGCTTGGGAAGTACAAGTTGGCAACATATAGAGACAGTCCCTACCCAACAGTGGGCTCACAGTCTAAAAGGGGGAGAGCACTGGTACTGGTACTCTTCAACCAATCATTCATGCAGTCATATTTATTGAGTGCTTACTCTATGCAGAGCACTGTACTAGGCACTTGGGAGAGTACAATATAACAATAAACGGTCACATTTGCCCCACCAAGCTTTCTGAAATCTATACTTAATTAATCAATCAGTGGTACTTATTGAGCGCTTACTCTGTGCAGAGCACTGTACTAAGCACATGGGAGAAAACAATACAAGAGAGTTGGTAGCCATGATCCCTGCCCACAAGGAGCGGACAGTTTTTCCTAAGGTAGTACTTAACTTCCCAACCAAGAGCACGGGCTTTGGAGTCGGAGGTCATGGGTTCAAATCCCAGCTCCACCAGTTGTCAGCTTTGTGATTTTGGGCAAGTCACAACTTCTCTGTGCCTCAGTTACCTCATCTGTAAAATGGGGATTAAGACTGTGAGCCCCACCGTGGGACAACCTGATCACCTTGTAACCTCCCCAGAGCTTAGAACCGTGCTTTGCACATAGTAAGTGCTTAATAAATGCCATTATTATTACTAAGTCTTTTGATAGTTAATTCAGTAGTATCTGAAAGCCTGCAGACTCTTTTTCAATGAAGTTTTTTTGGTGTGGCTAATAGTGGGGCTTCATAAGAGTGTGTGGCAGCAAGAAAAGCAAATAGTTTATGAAACAGGGTTACTGCAGTGGGGTTATTGTTTGACAAAACAAGCGCACAATATTAATGTCCACTTTTCATTGTATGATAACCTTGTCATCGTTCTTTTAAGAAATATAGCTACTGTTTTAGACAGAACAATACTGGATTCCACTAACTGTGTTTTCTGACAAGGTGGGGAAATTGTTTTTTCCTTTCTGCGAAAACTGGACAAAACCCCTTCATTGTGCCAGCCCACTGTGTAGGCCATGAGAAACCCAGATCAGTCTGGATTGTTCGCCTCAGTTATTTTCAAAACAACCTGAGTAGTTGACATTTTTTTATTTCCTTTCAAAACATGTTTTCTTTCCCACCCTCTCGTTCTACTTAATTAGGAAGCCTCCCCCCGGTGAGATTTTTACAATGAAAATTTCTAAAATGTTTAATATCTCCGAAGGCAGGCTCCATATGTCATCCAGGACAAGTTGTAAGTAAACTGAGTCTCCCGTGTAACGGGGCCAGGCTTATCATGTGCGCGGCACGCCCCGATCACGTGCGCGACGTGCCCTGTTCATGTAACCACCACACCCCAATCACATGCGTGGCACCCCGATCACGTAACTGCCACACACCATTCACGTGCGCAACATGCCCCGCTCATGTGCGCGGCACTTTGAATTCCGTGTCCCTCCAACCTCTATAGAATTTGTCCCCTGGAATTTCCCCTTTGAAACCATTCTTTTCCCCCCACCCCAACTCCTGCCCTGTGGCCCCTTGTAGTTTAACTGTCAGTTCTACCACCATGGGATCGAGGCTTACCAAATCGTCCTTCAGAATTTTGGAAGCATCGTCAATCAGTGGGACTTATTGAGCACCTACTGTGTACAGAGCACTGTAGTAAGCGCTTGGGAGAGTACAGTACAGCGGAATTAGGAGACATGTTCCCTGCCCATAATGAGCTTACAGTCTAGGGGGGAGACAGACATTAATATGAATAAGTAATTTATAGTATATAATTTAAAGATATGACTGTATGTCCTGTGGGATTGGGAAGGGAGAGCGAGCAGGGGAAAGGAGGACTTAATCCGGGACGACCTCTTGGAGGAGATGTGACCTTAATTCTTTGAAGGTGGAGAGAGTGGTGGATAGCCTTAATTCCATTTGTTCTGACGATTTTGACACCTGTCTACATGTTTTGTTGTCTGTCTCCCCCTTCTAGACTGTGAGCCGTGGAGAGAGTGGTGGATAGCCTTAATTCCATTTGTTCTGACGGTTTTGACACCTGTCTACATGTTTTGTTTTGTTGTCTGTCTCCCCCCTTCTAGACTGTGAGCCCGTTGTTGGGTAGGGACCGTCTCTCTCTGTTGCCGACTTGCACTTCCCAAGTGCTTAGTCCAGTGCTCTGACACAGTAAGCGTTCAATAAATACCATTAAATGAATGAATGAATAGATGGAGGGGGAGGTTGTGGGAAAGGGGTCAGCGAGATAGAGGAAATCGGGGCACATGGAGTAAGCCAGCTCTAGAGGAAAGAACTGCGTGGGCCGGGCTGTAGTAGGAGATCAGCGAGGTGTGAGGTAAGGTGGGGTGAGCTGATTGAGTGCTTTGAAGCCCACAGTAGGTAGCCTCTGTTACAGAGGTGGATGGCAGCTATTGGACATTCATGAGGTGTGTGGGGAGACCTGGACGGAACGAATGGGATGTGCTGTTAAATTTTTGTGCTCTATCTGGTTACAAAACCAAGTTGAATAAATAACTCTGTTAGAGCAGAACTGAGCACTGGACCCTAACTGGCCAAACCACGATAGAATACAGGGTAGAAGGAGGTAGGAACAGGAGAGGAAGAAGCAGAGTTAAGGGCTCCTACTGTCCCGGAGAAGAGTAGAAGAGCACTTTCACGTCGAAGCACTTACTGTACCTGAGAAATAGGAGGATGAGGCTTTGTTCTGGGCTGGTTTGCTGTTTTTCAAACATTTTCTAATGCTAATTCAAGTGGAATGTGTCCCCCAAGGTTGAAAAGGGAGGAAAGGGGTATTGCCTAGGTGGGACATGGAAGGAAAGGAGACAGTTATCAAGAATGAACCAGTGAGTTTTGATACTTCTAAAGTGAGCAGTTTCCTCCCTTTTTGGGGGCAGACTGGGAACCTACCTCCTTGCCCTATTTCAAACATTTTCTAATGCTAATTCAAGTGGAATGTGTCCCCCATGGTTGAAAAGGAAGGAAAGGGGTATTGCCTAGGTGGGACATGGAAGGAAAGTAGACAGTTATCAAGAGATAAAATGAACCAGTGAGTTTTGATACTTCTAAAGTGAGCAGTTTCCTCCCTTTTGGGGGCAGACTAGGAACCTCCCTCCTTGCCCTTTTGAAAACTGGGTGTTCAAATTCAGTGAAGCTTGCTCACTTCGGGAATAAACTGTAGAAACCATTGGCCAGCAAGTTGATAGCCTTCACTTGCACAATTCTTTTTCAACTCAGAGGCTATTTTCCTTACTGCAGTGAACTTAAATGTGGGAGAGATTCACTTAGAACCCAACACCCTTTTCTAGTAGCAACATCCAAGGTGACTAACGGTCACCATGGAATGTAAAAATCCCTCCATTTTCAATGATGAAGCAAGGTATTTTTTATAATATTCAATTATTTGACTCTTCAGGATGAAAGTGAAATAGAAATACACCGAAAGACCTAGGATCACTAAAAGTGGGTTTGCTTTTCAAAGGAGAGGGTTTGTAGCTGGGGCAGGGTTGAAAAATTCTTTCTTTTGACTTCCTCATGTCCTGCTGAGATCTTAATGTGTCTAATGATAATTCTGCACATTTTTGTTCTGTGGGCAAGCAGCGGGAATAAGCAGAACAGTCTTAATGCCACTGGGTAGCTTCTGTACATTTTAGTTAAGATGAGCAAGGGAACTTTTATCTAACTCTAGCCGTCTTGAGAAGCCGCTGGAGAAGTCAGATCCTGTTTTCCTATGGGCCTTTCTAGTCAAGGTTATATTACTCATCCCTGAATGAGTAGCTTGTGTTTTAGTTGACTTCAGCTGTTATTTTTGGGGGGGCAGTTTTGCCAAAATACCTCCCTTTGTCATTTTTATTTTTTAGGCTTGCCTCAGAGTCAGTAAGAGTAGCCATTCTGTTTTGTCTAATGTGGATAGTCAATCAAAGCAGGGCTAATGAATCCTGATTAGCCATTCTGAGAAGATGGAGTATTTGTGGTTTATTTTTTTTTGGACTTGAAATGGCTATTTTTTATATCAGTACTGATGGGTGAAAATCGAATGGATTTTCGAAGTATAAGTTTTGCCGTGTGTGTGTTTGTGTGTTTTCCTGCAATAAAGCTTTAGTGTAACTGGATATATTTTTGGTGAGGGGGAAGGGGGCTTGGGTTTTGAAGAGCTTGTCTCTGGATCTAGTTACAAAGTAACTAGTCATGCACTGATAATGCAGACTCAGACCTGTTTCAAACTGAAGCAATATGGGTCTTAGGTTGTAAAGGTCTCTTTTCAGACTTATCCTGCAGGATCCTGTCCTGGAAAGTTGTAGGAACTGAAAGAGCTGCTGAGCCCCATGAGGTGTGGGGAGACCTGGACGGAACGAACGGGATGTACAGTTATGTGCTGTTAAATTTTTGTGCTCTATCTGGTTACAAAACCAAATTGAATAAATAACTGGTAGAGCAGAACTGAGCACTGGACCCTAACTGGCCAAACCACGGTAGAGTACAGGGTTAGAAGCAGGTAGGAACAGGAGAGGAAGAAGCAGAGTTAAGGGCTCCTACTGTCCCGGAGAAGAGTAGCAGAGCACTTTCGCATTGAAGCACTGCTTGGTATATACGTGGTATATACTGCTTGATATATATTCCACACTTACAACTACCAAATTTGGAACATCAGAAAATAAGCATCAGATGGGGCCATAAATTGTAGAGGGAGAGAAAGCAAGCATGTTTTACAAGGTATTCTCAATCTTTGTGGGCAGGGAAATGTGACTACCAACTCAGCTGTACTCTCCCTAATGCTTAGAACAGTGTTCTGCACACAGCAAATGCTCAATAAATACCATTGATATAATACCATTGATTTTCTTTATTAAGAATTATTTTGCTCCTGTGACTCTAGGAAAGGTGCATTTTTCTCTTTAGCACTGGAAGAATGCCAAGCACAATCCTCCTTTTATCAAAAGGGATGCAACTAAAATGGTGATAATGTGAGGAAGACTAATTCCCCCCAATATTAAGAATGTGGCATTTGGTGAGGATTTACTATGTGCCAAGCATTGTGCTAAATCCTGGGTTGATACAGTAGAATCAGATCAAACACAATCCCTGTCCTCCCAGGGTTCACAGTACTTAGTCCCCATTTTACAGATGAGGAAACTGGGGCAGAGACAAATTAAGTGACCTGCCCGAAGTCAAACAGCTGGCAAGTTCAGAACTGGCATTAGACCCTAATTCTGATCCCAGTCTTGTGTTCTTTCCGCTAGGCCACACTCCTTCCCGGTATTCTTCAATATTTCTTTTGGTTGGTCCTCATCTTCTTTCTAAAATATAGGTAATATTTAAGAATATAAAATATTCTTTCTAAAATATAAGGATAGGTTCTGGGTAACCTCAGTACAATGGCTGCATTTGATTCGTCTTCTGTTTTGTGGTGGGGAAGAGGGAGAGAGGGGTAACGACTTTTCCATCTCCTTCCCTAGCTCTCAGAAGTAAATTTAAATTTTGAGATCCTCCATTTCTTATAATCCGAGGTTTCTGCTGATCTTGGTAATTTTATCTGGATTAAATAGATGAGGGCAGAAACAATTTACAGTATGCCCTTTTCTTCTACTTGCGTCGTTGGACTTCTCATCTGTAAGTTAATTTTGGAAAGGTAATCCAGGGAGCCCCCACCAAGTTCTTGGCATGTTTTTTTCTTTTTTCTTTTCATGCAATGACCTTGGGAACCATTCCCAATCAACCCTGTGCCTAGAAACCTGGAGTGGAGTTGGGCCAGCCCGGGCTGTGGTTGTCAGGACGTAGTGATAACAGAGAGCAAGAGTATGAATGTGAAAGGCCACTTGATTATCTCTAATCTAAGCAGATCAATGAGATAAAATGGTCTCCATAGGAAGGTGAATTTTTCAAATGCCCTTATTTTATTTAATGGCCTCTAGTAAAAATTGTGGTGGCCGTCCCCACCCTGCCCTTCAGCAAAAGACTCATGTGGTTGGCAGCCAGCTTCCCGCCTGTTTAGCTCTACTACATTTCAGAAAGTTGGGGAGTGTGCCAGACTTTATTACAGTCAACTAACTGTGAATGGGCTTTTACATTTTGGTATTTTTTTTTAATGTTTGATGTTCATGAGCTCGGGTGGAATGTTTGTGTTGCAGAGGAACAAGATACTTTTGGTAGAACTGGAGGTGGGTATCAACCTCTCTACCTCTTTCCAGTTCCCACCGCCCCAAACCGGTGGGGGTGGGAGGGAGAAAGCTAAAGTCACTATTAGCAACATGAGTGGTGCTTAATTGGTGCGGACTAAGGAAAAGAGTACCCGCTGGATTGCTCATTTCCTTTTCCGATATTTTTTAATGGGGTTCTTTGACTGCTCAGCCCTGGACTGAGTTTTGGAGGCCGCAGCAAATCCTAAATGGGATTGGAAGGATTTTTTTTTTTAATGATATTTGTTAAGCACTTACTAAGTGTCAAGCACTGAACTAAGCTAATTAAGCTAGCTTTATCCCCATTTTACAAATGAGGTAACTGAGACACAGAGAAGTTGTGACCAGCCCAAAGTCACCCAGTTGACAAGTGGCAGAGCTGGGATTAGAACCCAGTTTCTTCTGACTCCAAGGTACATATTCCATCCACTAGACCATGCTGCTTCTCTCGTTTTTCTGAAATGTGGGCAAGACAGGAAAGGTTGGAAATAGTAAATGTGAATATGCAGTAATTTGGTATAGGCTGTGTTTGGCCTGGCCTTTTTTTTTTTTTAAGTCTATTTTCTTCCTGAGTTTTATTATAGCATGACGTGCCTATTCTAAGGTTGTTTGACAAGATTAAAGATCTGGTGCTTTGGATATACATCATTCTTCCGTGTTAAAAACATTTTGCTGCACTGACAGAGAGGGCACTTGTGGTATTAATTTCATGCCTGAGATACTGATTCATGTTGCCTGGGAAACAAGGTCTTACATAAGAAAACAACAACCTGTTTCGGGTTGGGAAATCTGTTGTTCTAGAAAATAGAGCTAGAATTAAGGAATGGTTTATCCAATTTTTCGGGCTCACTAGGAACTAGAGACCTAGCTGTTGAGAATGGTGTCAGATAATCAGTTAATCAACCAGTGGTATTTATCGAGTGCTTACTACGTGCAAAGCAATATTCTAAGTGCTTGGGAGAGTACTCTACAACAGAATTAGCAGACACATAAAAAGCTTACTGTCTAGAGGGGGAGACAGACATGAATATGAATAAGTAATTTATACTATATAATTTAAAGATGTGTACATAAGTACTGTGGGGTTGGGGGTGACATAGCAAATGTCCAAAATTCACAGATCCAAGTGCATAGATAAGAAGTAGGATGTTGTAACTCTATATGCATCCTTGTGTCATGGATACATGTGCAGTGTTTCCTTTTTTCTTGCTTTCTGTTTCTGTCTGACTTTTTTTTACGTTTTTGGCACCCCTTTATTGTGTGGAATTGGTAAAGTAGAATTTATTACCCCGAACTCTAGGTTAATTCAAGCCTAAATTACACTGTATATTTAGTCTAAAGATCCCTTCAAATGGTAATGGGGCAGCGGGAATGATGGGAATAATGCCTAGCAACTGGTGTTGGAGTGTAAAGAGGAGCCAGAGAAGCTGGAAAGTGGAGTTACAGTGCTTTGCACATAGTAAGCGCTTAATAAATGGCATCATTATTGTTATTATTATTATATACTTAATCATTAGGGAGCTGACAGGCTCATTTTACCTCTTAAGTGCTGAACTATAGCAAGCAAACCAAGTGCCTTAAAGCGTGGCTCAGTGGAAAGAGCACGGGCTTTGGAGTCAGAGGTCATGGGTTCAAATCCCGGCTCCGCCACTTGTCAGCTGTGTGACTTTGGGCAAGTCTCTTAACTTCTCTGTGCCTCATTTCCCTCATCTGTAAAGTGGGGATTAAGACTGTGAGCCCCACATGGGACAACTTGATCACCTTGTATCTCTCCAGCGCTTAGAACAGTGCTGTGCACATACTAAGCGCTTAACAAATACCATTATTATTATTATTAATAAATCCAATTCTGATTGATCAATCAGTGGCATTTGAGTGCTTACTATTACCAAAGCACTGTACAAAGTGCTTGGGAGAGTACAATACAGTCAAGTTCAAGGGATTTGGAAACTTTACGGATTGAATCCTTTCAAATCTTTAATACCGAATTCAATATCTAATAATCTAATGCTTCTTTGCATGGAATCTTTTTGGGGCAAAAAATAATGTATTATGTGTTCATTTTTTTCCCCTTTAAGATTTTGGCTAAAAGGCAAAAGAAGTGTCTACCCGGAAAACTTGTATTGCTATACCCCGGTTAGTACTCTTAAATGGTTCCATTACAGACATGTTAAGTGAAAGAAGGAGTGCCTGACAAAATATAGTTTCCCATAGAAAAAATATCAAGTGCATTATTGCAGTTCCAAGATCCAAAAACAGGTGAAAAGAGGTATTAAAAATAATATATTCACATGATCAAATGGCAGTGCAAATATGTAACAATGTGAAAGATTTTGAATGTCTTTTTAGATGTCAGTTTGTAAGTACAGTACCTTTCAAAATGTTACCTTTCATATCCTAGTAACCAAAAAGCACTTTGAGCTAACTCTCAGAAATGCCATTATCTATGCTAAATAGATTTTCCATTAGCCTTACAAATTTGAAATGGGTCTTAACCACTTTATTCAAGTCAGTCAAAATACTTCCCAAATTGGGGAAGGGACGTGCTTAAACTAAACCAAGGTCAGTTTTGCAGCCTTATCTTTTAGAAAGCCCTTAGCCCAGTGCTTTTGCACATAGAAAGTGCTTAATAAATGCCATTTTAAAAACTACAATAATGTCGACATACCCTGTTAAACACTCCCTTATCTCCTTGTCCTTTTTTCCTTCTGCTGCCTACCTGTAAATTATTTTTGTGATTGTCTCTCCCGCTAATGTATAAAACTCCTTAAGGGTAGGGCTTGTGTTTTATTCCCAAGTGCCGAGCGCAGGCTCTCAGATACAATTGACTGGTTGAAATATCAGTCAGTCGTATTTATTACTGACGTACGTATCTGTAATTTATTTATCTGTATTGCTGTCCGTCTCCCCCACTCTAGACTGTAAGCTCGTTGTGGGCAGGGAATGTGTCTGTTTGTTGTTGTATAGTACTCTCCCAAGTGCTTAGTACAGGGCTTAGTAAATATGACTGAATGAATGAATTTGAGTGCTTGCTGTGTGCGAAGTGCTGTACTAAGCACTTGGGAAACAAGTACAACAATAAACAGACACATTCCCTGCCCACAATGAGCTTACAGTCTAGTATGTCAGGTACATTACTATGCAGGCAGTTGTATTCCAAGGAGGGCAGTGATAACATTGTTCCTTCAAGATTCCTTGGTGCAATTGTTAGAAACCAAATGTTATATTAGGTAAGTCATTGGTCTGACCTTCCTTTCATTCTTCTGCTAACGAAAGCCATCCTACTTTCCTGTGACAACTGTGACAACCCCCCCGCCTTACCTCCTTCCCCTCCCCACAGCACCTGTATATATGTATATATGTTTGTACATATTTATTACTCTATTTATTTTACTTGTACATATTTATTCTGTTTATTTTATTTTGTTAATATGTTTTGTTTTGTTGTCTGTCTCCCCCTTCTAGACTGTGAGCCCACTGTTGGGTAGGGACCATCTCTATATGTTGCCAACTTGTACTTCCCAATCGCTTAGTATAGTGCTCTGCACACAGTAAGCACTCAGTAAATACGATTGAATGAATGAAATGGAACAGGCTTTCATCACTAGGAGTTTATTTTCAGTATACGTGATCATCAAATATTGATCACGTCACATTTTACCTGTTATTTTCATTTTAAGCTTGTTAAGTACAGCATTTTTTTCCTTAGAGGATTTTTCTCCCTTAAATTTCCTCATTTTCCTCTTTAAGAAAAAAAAAAAGGGACCATTACATGAGCGCGAATTTATAAACTTCAGGTTGAGATTTTCATTCTCTCCCCCACTGCATCCTGAATGCATCTTATTCTTAAGTTGTTGGAATCTTCTCCGAATCGCCGGAGATGGAATGAACCTAGAAATACTGCCACGTGGGAAATTTGAACAACTGCTTGCTAACACTTCAGTAGAAGACTTTGAGATTTTATTGTTTCCACTGGCAGCATTACTACAAGTCTATTGGTAGTTTCCAGGGTGGGTGGGGAGAGGAAGTCCTAATTTAATGGTTTAGAACATAAGGTGGGTGACTGATCTTGAGCAATTGCAAACTTGTATAATGGCATTTTCAAGCTTGAGTGTAATTGTTTCGAACAATATTGTTTAAATAGTTCTTTAGCGGGCCTGGTGAGAAGTTGGCATTTAGTGCGGTGTGATGTGTGCCAGAGGAGTGAAGTGGTAGGATTGAGGCAAGAAAAGGCAAGTGACTAAAATTCCATTGAAACCTGTTTGTAATTGCCTCACGTTGAGAGCAGAGTACCCCGGGAGCCTTGCAAGTGGATACTTGGAGAATTGGTAAGCCTGTAGTGGAGAAGGTGTCACTTTGGATAAGAGGGCTTGCTAGTTGACAGGAATACATGCTGCCATTCATTGGTGGTCTTATGACTGCTAAAAATCTATTAAGGGCTTGCACTAGACCGACTGCTGGGGTGATTATGTGAAAATGAATTCAGGCCCGATCTCTGGCCTTGAAGAGGGCACAAACCAAAATGAAAAAGAGTAGTAAAGTAGCAAAGAGTCTTTTAGACTGTGAGCCCACTGTTGGGTAGGGACTGTCTCAATATGTTGCCAACTTGTACTTCCCAAGCACTTAGTACAGTGCTCTGCACACAGTAAGCGCTCAATAAATATGATTGATTGGTAGTAATGTGTGAAGGCACACTTTCCAGCACATAGACTGAAAGCTCATTGTAGGTAGGGAACTTGTCGGCCAACTGTGTTTATACCGTACTCTCCCAAACACGTAGTACAGGACTCTGCACACAGTAAGAGCTCAAGAAATACAACTGATGGATGGCTGGTTGCAGTCACCAAGCAATTCTACTGGGGAAGTTCTGGCAGTCCTTTTCCATGTAAAACAAACTTAGACATAAAGCCTAAGAACTAAATACATATTAAATAAATAAATAAATTTATTATTAAATTATTAAATTGTATTTACTAAATAAATGCACACTAAATAAATCACAGTGGAGAGCAGTAGTTTGTAAACTGCCCCTTTGCCCTTACAGTTACTTCTCTAAACCTTGTCCTCTGCCTGGCCACTGATACTTCCAGTCTCTTAACTTTCTTTACGTATTTTACCCTTCCTTCTGTAAATGAGTGTTTATGCCCCGTTTAATGTTTGTCTCCCGTGTTAAAGTGTGAACTCATCGGCAGAGAATGTGTCACGCCGTTATTCTGCACTTCTCAGCGGTTTAGCACTGTACATTATACCAAGCGGACACTCAATAAATACTGCCACTACTTTTCTGCAGCTCATTCGGGACACTGTTGAGAACTAAACAATGTAGTAAGTGCTTGGGGGATTGCAAGAGACATATTCCCTGTCATCTAATTGCTTAAAAATGGGGAAAACTATGATTTACAAGTAGAGCATGAGGAAGAATAAGGAAGTAGCAGTTTGTAGTATAATCAATCAATCAATCATATTCATTGAGCGCTTACTATGTGCAGAGCACTCTACTAAGCGCTTGGGAAGTACAAATTGGCAACATATAGAGACAGTCCCTACCCAACATTGGGCTCACAGTCTAAAAGGGGGAGACAGAGAACAAAACCAAACATACTAACAAAATAAAGTAAATAGAATAGATATGTACAAATAAATAAATAAATAAATAAAATAAATAAATAAAGTAATAAATATGTACAAAGATCAAAATATGTATAAGATCATCAAGATAAAATAGCAGCAGCGTGGCTTAGTGGAAAGAGCCCGGGCTTGGGAGTCGGAGGTCGTGGGTTCTAATCCCGGCTGTGTGACTTTGGGCAAGTCACTTCACTTTTCTGCTTCAGCTCCCTCGTCTGTAAAATGGGAATTAAGTCCGTGAGCCTGGGACAACCCGAATACCTTGTATCTTCCCCAGCGCTTAGAGCAGTGCTTGGCACAGAATAAGCGCTTAACAAATACCAACATTATTATCGTCATTATTACAAATAAATGTATTTATTCACTTAATTGACCCACGTTTTTGCCTAATTTTTGCAATGCAAAAGCAGAGGTGGGGCTACTAACCCAGGCCATCAGAATTATGTTTAGCCAAAAGGGAAGCTGGAGAGAAAACTGGAGGAAGAAATGAGGAGGGGAGAAGGAAGAGAATAGTAAGAGGGCACTAGTCTACATTGGTGTATTCTATTGTGTTTTGCCAAGTGCTGCATTCAATAGGCGCTCATGAATTACCCACCCTTCCCTTTCCCTCCTTCTCCCAGAGCTCTCTCGCTTCAAAGAAAAAACTCCTCTTTCCCTGGTGTTTGTCTCTGCTGTGTTTTTTAAGCATTCAGACCTTTCTCCCCTTCATACCCCTGAGCGTGCCGCTTTTATTATTATTACGTGTGCCACTATTAGACGAGCCACTATTGCTGTTTGCAGTGATGTGGTACAAAAAAGAATCTTTTATTTCCTTCCCACTAATCAGGGTGGTGAAATTTGTGGTGGAGGCAATTATGTGAGTAAATTTGATATATAAACAAATATACAAATGCTTCCGTCTCTTAGTCCTAAACCTTTGCATTGTTCATGACTCTTCCCTCTCTTTTTACTACCATATTCAAACTGTAATCAAATCCTGCAGTTTTTTTCTTCCATGAATTTAATATCCACTCTTTCCTCTCCAACCAAATAACTCTCCCCCACAATGACCTGGGCACTGTCGTAGCCCAGCTTGACCCCTACATCAGTCTCCTTTACTGATTTCCCAGCCTCTCCAGTCCATGCTTCATTTTTTATTTTAATGGCATTTAAGCACTTATAGCAGGCACTGTTTTAAGCACTGGAGTAGGTGCAGGCTAATCATGTTGGACACAGACCATGTTCCACATGGGGATCACAGTCTTTATCCCCATTTTACAGATGAGGGAACTGAGGCATAAAGAAATTGTGTTATTTTTAAAATGCCTGCTGCACAAGTCTCTGCACTCCTCCCAGATTTCCAGTGGCTGCCCATTCCTCTCACTATCAAGCAGAAGAAGCTCCATGCCATTGGATTTAAGATATAAAATCAATTCTTTCCCTCTGACTTACCTACTTGGTTCACCTTCTCCATCCCAACTCACACTCTTTGTTCCTCTCCAGCTAACCTATTCTTTGTACTTCATAATTGTTATGGGCAGGGAATGTGTCTGCTAATTCTATTGTACTCTTGCAAGCATTTAGTACAGCAAGCGTTCAATAAATACTATTGATTGATAATCAACTCTAACTGCTTCTGGCCTCAGGCTCACAGGTGATCTCTGCCCTTAAAGAGCTTACAGTCTAATGGGGGGGGATGGCCCAGATAGAGTGGATGAAGGCAAAATTGATATAAAATATATACTATATATATAAACCACAAGTGGAAAATTATAAACACTCTACAAGAGACTGCATTCAGACTGGTAGGTTTCACCGTGGAGGAGGTCAATTGAAGACTTTGGCCTCTGGTGAAATCTTAAGTTTCTTCGCCCTAATCCTCTTTGAGCTTTCTGCTTTTACTGATTTGTCCATTGCAGATAAAGTTGTGTTGTTTAACTTTTGTATATTTGGCCGTTTTTATGTGCTTGTCTTTCCCAAGAGATTGTAAACTTCTCAAGGGCAGGGGCCTAGTGTTATGCTTTGCAGTCTTTCCCGTCTAGCCCAGTGAAGTACCCTGCACAAAGTAGAAGCTTATTCAATGATAAAGGTCTATAGCTGTTCTTCATAGTTGATGAGATCCTATTGGTGTAAGGAGGGGTGAGTGGAAAAATATCCGTGCGTGATTGACACTCCCTTTGCTGTGGTATTGGATTTTTCCCCACCCGGGCCCCGACTGACTCTGTTTTTGATCCTCTCTCTTGGTATTTTAATATTGGTCTCTCCCACTGTAGTGTAAACTCCTTGAGGACAGGGAACAGTCAATGGTATTGATTGTACAGAGTACTGTACTAAGCTCTTGGGAGAGGACAATACCATAGAGTTGGTAGGCCTGTTTCCTGCCCACAATGAGTTTACATTCTAGTATCTCCCAACTGTATTGTACTCTATCCCAATCACTTAGTACAGTGCTTTACTCACAGTAAGGGTTCAATAAATGCCACTGGAGAAACAGGTCGGCCTAGTGGAAAAACCACCAGCCTGGAAGTCAGAGGACTTGGGTTCTGATTCCGGCTCCACCACTTGTGACTTCGGGCAAGTCACTTAACTTCTTGGAACCTCAATTAACTCATCTCGAAAATGGGGATTCAATACCTGTCCTCCCTCCTACTTAGACTGTGAGCCCCACGAGAAATAGGGATGTGTCCAACTTGATTATCTCTTATCTATCTCAGCACTTAGGGCAGAGCTGGGCACATTGTAAGCACTTCTTCCATTTTCACAAAGCCTTTACTCAGGGACAGAGCAGACTCTGCTTTGGAGTCTTGGTTGGGCAGGGCATGCAGAATTTGGGGTTTTGGAGAGGAGATGAAGCTAGTCGAAACTTGGCCTGGTGCAGGTTTCCTGGTGGGATCTGCACCCCACACCCCCATCTCCAGTAAGTAGGAGCAGGTTTTAAGGGCTGGAGAAAGGGTGGGACTGAAGAGGAAGTGAAAAGGGAGATAATTCCATGCTCCTGTGAAAGAGTACATAAGGCAACTCCCTGAAATTATTTGTCTTTCTGTATCAATATTTGCTGTTTTCTTTTTTCCCCATCCTTGGTTACACTACAAAAATTCCATTATCCAATTTTATCAATCAGTAAGGCCACCTATAGTACTGTTGAGGATAATGCCATTTAAAATAGCCAGATCTAAAAAAAAAATAACGATCTTGATTAGTGTGGCTGTGCTTAATTACTTTTTAACAAACCAAAGAGTTCTGTACAATGAGATTTGGGTTCTTGAAGAACCACATGGGAAAGGTGTGATGTCATCTATTGATTCAAGGAGTAGAGGGTTAGATGACATCATGACTGAAGTTATTGGGTTTTTTTGTGTTTTATGTGGTATTTGTTCAGAACCTACTAAGTGCCAGGCAGGGTTCTAAGTGGTGGGGTAGATAAAAGCCAGTCAGATTGGACCCGGTCCCCATCCCACATGGGTCTCAGAGTATCTCAGTATGGCATAGTGGATAGAGCACGGCCTTGGGAGTCACAAGGTTATGGGTTCTAATCCCGGCTCCGCCACTTGTCTGCTGTGAGACCTTGGGCAAGTCACTACTTCTCTGGGCCTCAGTACCCTCATCTGTAAAGTGGGGATTGAAACCGTGAGCCCCACGTGGGACGGGGACTGCATCCGACCCGATTTGCTTGTATCTACCCCAGCGCTTAGTACAGTGCCCAGCACATAGTAAGCATTTAACAAATGCCGTAATTATTATTATTATTTAGAAGACAAGGGAATTGCCTGCATTGCCCAGAGACGTGAAATGACTAGCCGAAGGTTACACAGCAGAGAAGTGACGGAGCCGGGATCAGAACCTGAATCTGGGATCTGGGCACTCACTGACTGCTTTGCCCCTTGACCATTTACTGGTACTTTATTAAATAACAGCCAAGTTAAGCACGGTACAGTAGTCAAATTGAAGCAGAGGCAGGGCAGGTTTAGCAGCATCCCACTTTGACCAGTGCGCACCACCCATATGCACAACTGTATCATCCTACAGCAAATGTAGTTGTGAATTGTGATGCCTCCGAACAGACTCATTTTGCAAGAAGAACATTGCTCAATTCATCCTTTGGGTTCGATCCAAATTGGCCAGTGAAAACACGTGTTTTAACAGTAGTGGATGAATTGACTTGGTCGTTAATATTCAAAGACTGAGAACTTTGGAGTTGCTATTCACACTTCAGGTAACGCTGCAAAAAATTAAACAATCATTTTACTGTGAACGAACCTTCCTATGGTATAGTGTTTACAATAGTAAGCCTTTCACTTCCACAGAATCTCCAAAGAAATCTCTCATCTGATTAATTTTGTGAATTGACTTAAACATAAACATAAAACCCCTACATTTCTACAAACCTTTCCCTGCCTTTACCTTAAACAGTCCATTTACCCAATTCCCTAAGCTAAGGAAACATAAGGATGATATGCAGTTGCCATTGAATACATGGAATTAAGCTATAAAAAATGGCCAGGAAAACTTTATTAAAAGGTACTAGGAGAAGCAGAGTTTATGAAATGGCTTCAATCACTTTTGAGATTTTAAGTTTGATTTAGGGCAGGGAGAGAATAACATCAGATGTAGATGGACTGTAGAGATTATGGAGTCTACCAACTCTATTGCATTGTAGCTTCCCAAGTGCTTAGTAGAGTGATCTGCCCATAGTGAGCCCTTAATAAATGCCATTGATTGATTGATGAGGGGAAGGCAGGTGATAAAGTAAATGAATCAGATGAGATAAGGAGTAGGGGTTCTGTGGGTGGAGTGAAGGGGAGCAAATAATGGGTAGAAAGAAAGGAAGGCCTTCCTGATTTGTTGACAACAGGAGATTATGTTCCCCAGCTCAGCTCCTTTGACCCCTTAGGGATTTTCCTGCAAACCCAATGAGAATTATGACTCCCAGTTTGAGAAACTCTGTCCTAGCTTAATCTGTTTGCCAAAAGGAGCCAGAATTTCTTTAATGCCAAGACAAATAGGAAGGCAAGGAGCGAATAGACCTAGTTGCACATTCTGAGTTTGAAAGGGAGGAAGGGGATTAGGAATTTGCAGTGGGGATGAAGGTTGAGAAGGGACAGGTTTTGAAGAGCTTAGTAAGCCCCCAAAGCCATTTGTGGGGGCCTGCCACCCTGCTAGAAACTCTCAGTTCTGGTCAGAGCCTTGTGATGAGTATGTCTGGGAGTCCAGCCCCAAAATGTGGGGTGGGAATGGGGGGTCGGGGGGCGGAGGTATTGTCCTCAACAACCCCCATGGCAAAAACATCTTTGCCGCTGATGGTTTGTAAAGTGCTTGTGTACGGTCAGCAAGTGGCGACTGTGGTTCCTCAAGATTCAGCAAATAGAAAAGAAATGAGACTGGCTTGGCAAACTGCTTTAGCATGCATAATTGATAGAACACCCGATACTTTCAAGATAGTTTCCACTTCTTTTGATATCAGCTAGTTGTAGTGTAACTGCTCGGGAACATTATTCCGTTCCTGTGGTATTCTGATTCCTCATTTACAGCCCTCTCGTGCACAGGTATTAACTCAGGGCCGAATGTATTTACTGAGCAAGAAAAATACTTGTCGGCTAATTTTCGTGCCCCGAAGGGTAGCTTTTAATATGCAGCAGAGTTTAAAGTTGTTTGCGTTGCTCCTTGTTCAGCAGAGGAATGCTTTGCCTGTTTTCATAAAAGGAGCGTTACTTGGGTGATATTGGCCCATAATCTTGAACCTTGGAAGTCCACTGGGGTACGTGGAGATGTGTGTGTTGGTTGTCGAGGAGAGGGAAGAATGGAGGAGACAGTGGATAGGAGGGTTAAAACCTGTGGTTAACCTAGCTCCTTGACTGAAACAGGTGTGGATAGGAGTGCTGCTTTGATAGGGTGTTCCCTCCATTTCCTCTTTAGAATAATCTGGCCTAATAAACTGGGCCAGACGCGGTCAGGGTGATGATGGCTATGGCATTTGTTAGGCACTTACTATATCTCAAACACCGTTCTACGCACGGGGGTAGATACAAGCTAATCAGTCTCTATTTCACCTGGGGCTCATGGTGAGGGAGTATGAGGGAGGATAATTTTGAATCCTCATTTTATAGATGGGGAAACTGAGGTACAAAGTAGCTAAGTGACTTGCCATAGGTCTCACGACAGTCGATTAGAGCCCAGATCCTCTGACTCCCAAGCCCATCATGCTCTTTTCACTAGGCCATGCTGTTTGAGCACCACGTGACCGGGTTATTGGGGTGGCACTTAGGACCCCAGCAAGATATCGGGCATCATGCCGAGAGGCGACTCGGTGAAGTGGAAAGAGTACCGGTCTGGGAGTTGGAGAACCTGGTGTCTTAGCTTGAACTGATCGATTGACTTGGGGCAAAATGCTCCAACGTCTTCATGCCTCAGTTTTCCTGTTGTCAAAATGATGATACCCGCCTTCCCTTACTTCATAGGGATGTTGTTAGGACAAAAGTGATTTAAAGGGAGAGTACCTTAGGTGAAGTGTACCATATAAAATCAAGTTAGTGTTATTTTATGTTCCTCAGCAGAGGGCAGTTGAGAATTTGCCCAGGAGTCTGGGGGATCTGAGCTTCTTGCACATTTCCAGCACTGGTGGGTACAGAACTATCAGAAATTGTTTCTTTTTCCCTTTGGTGGTAGCCTTTCCTTAAGACAGTCAATAATTCATAAATAACACTAATCGAATGTTCTCTCCCTCACCCCAACCTCTGAAAGCTTCACCCAATGGCCTTGCGTCACAGGAATTCGTCCAGCCTGTGGGATCAAGATAGCCCAGCCGTGACCACAGCTCTTAAATAAAGAAGTACTAGCTTCTTTTGCTATCTGCCCAGCTGACCACTGAAGTCATCCACATGTGGAAAGGGCACATGTCTGCTAACTCTGTTGTATACTCCCAAGCACTTAGTAAGCACTCAATCAGATGCTGTTGATTGATGGGATGAGAGACAGAAAAGTAGTCAAAGCTGTAAACTTTTTAAATTCACCACACATTTAACTAATCTGAACACTTCGCTCTAAACTATAATAAGTTTAACCGTTGCTAGGTTTAGCAGAGGAATTTAAACCCATCTAAGTTAATTTTCCCAGCTCATCTACATTAACCTTTCTGAATAGGTTGATTCCAGGTATATTTTTGTAACTGATCATTGAAAACAAAAAAAGCAATGCTTAACAAGCTAAGGGAAAAGTGGATGTCACCTAGTTGCTAATCAAGCATTCGATTCAGCTTCTAAGACCACAAATTTCAGAACTCCTAGTACCCAAGATAAACCACCCACACACTTTGCTCCTCTTTCACCAACCTACTCACTGTACCCCAGTCTAGTCTCTCTCTCTCTGCCGACCCCCTGCCCATGTTTTCCCTCTGACTTGGAACTTCCTCCCCCATCATATCTGACAGACCACTACTCTCCATATGCAAATCCTTACGAAAATCATACTTTCTCCAAGAGTCCTTTCTTGAATAGGCCCTCATTTCCCTATGTCGCCTATGCACTTGGAGAGTGAGGGACCTCAACAACTTAAGGCATGCAGATCCAAGCGCCACAGCCACTTATTTCCATTATCTCCCATTTCCCCTATCTGTAATTTTTTTTTAATGTCCCTATCCCCCTCTAGACTCTAAGCTCCCTTATGGACATCGATGGGGACTGATCTATTGTACTCTCCCAAGTGCTTGGTACAGTGCTGTGCACGCAATAAGCCCTCAATAAATACCATTGACTAACTGAAGCCAGAGTTTCCTTCAAGCTTTAGTCACAAGAGTAGTGTACTGCACCTCCTGGTTTGTTACCTGGCCCTCCCTGACAGTTGGAAGGAGCTGAAGAGGTGGTTGCAGCTCTTCTGAGGCTTGGGCATGTATTGTCAGGAGAGAGGAAAGAGAGCAAAAGAAGAGTTGTTTGACACCCCCACCCCCACTCCCAGAAAGAGTTTGGGGAGAATGAAAGGATCCTTTTTTATTCTGGGTCCAAGAGAGGAGGAAAAAATCCCAAACTCATGGTTCTATATCATTCGTTCCAGAGGGGAAGGTCTTTTTTTCTTTTTCCAATCTTTACAAAGCATTTGGGGTCTGTACTGGAGAAAGGATTGGCTTGGGAAGTACAAGTATACCACAATTAATATCATTATTATTATGGATACTGCAAGGAGGGGCAAAACCCCCCAAAACTACAGGTACGTGATTAGGTGCTACTCTCCTGCCCGCCCGCCTATTTGCTCACATTGTGCCCCAGTGAGAACATGCCCTGCTGAGAGCTCACCTCCTCCAGGAGGCCTTCCCAGACTGAGCCTCTTCCTTCCTCTTCCCCTCGTCCCCCTCTCCATCCCCCCATCTTACCTCCTTCCCTTCCCCACAGCACCTGTATAGATGTATATATGTTTGTACATATTTATTACTCTATTTATTTATTTTACTTGTACATATCTATTCTATTTATTTTATTTTGTTAGTATGTTTGGTTTTGTTCTCTGTCTCCCCCTTTTAGACTGTGAGCCCACTGTTGGGTAGGGACTGTCTCTATATGTTGCCAATTTGTACTTCCCAAGCGCTTAGTACAGTGCTCTGCACATAGTAAGCGCTCAATAAATACGATTGATGATGATGATGATGCCCAGAGTTCATATCTCTGCATAAACCGTGCAACATAATCTGGTCCTTCACCCAGTTACTGGACGCCAGAGTCTCAGGACTGAGGTCTGTCCGCCGTTCTCGACACGAGGCTCCCATCATTTTCATCATCATGATCCTTTCCCAAGACCTTTCCAGTCCAAGTGTCCTGAGTTTGCTTCAGAGCTCTTCGGAGAGGATCTTTTCATTTTTCCATCGGCCATTGAGGCTTGGCTTGAACTTGCTCTGTTTAAGCAAAATCCGTTAAAAAGACTCTTGATGGTCCCTTAAACATAAATGTGATTTAGAGAGTTGGCAGTGTGACTCGTTTTGCTGTACATAAAAAAGATTTTTAATAGGCTTAAATTTCAGTGGGCCTTTAATGCAGATTACAATCTAATAGCTAATACATTTGTGATTTATATTTCAATAGCAATGCTTTGAACAGGCCAACTGTCTCTACTGGAAACTTTCAAAACCGATTCCTCTCCTTCCTGAAATCAGTTCAAGGCCTCATTAGATCCTTTTCCATGTCTGTTAATTAACTGAGCAGTTCTGATGAAATCCTGAGAAGTGATTCATTTAGAAGTTTCCCCTGGAGGGGTGGTTCAAGCATTAATAATTGTGTTTCCAAAGCAGTTCTGAGTCGGTAAAAATTAGGCAGCAGCGCACTTTCTAAAACTTTGACCTCAAAATGACTTTCCTCTCTGCCTGGTTTTCATATTGGAATGAAAATGGAAGAGGTTAAATTTTAAAAATTTGCAAGTATATTATAGGTAACTTATTATTTAACTTTTGAAATCCACTTATTTAGGCTGAAGTAGCAATAATTGTAATAGTTGTCAAGGGCTAATGTGCCACCCTCAAGGGGAGATACAGTGTATGCAGGTCAGACACAGCTCCTGCTCCACCCAGGGCCCACCGTCAAAGTAGGAGGGAGACTAGGTATTGAACTATAAGTGGAACTAAATGCAACTAAACAAAAAAGAAAACCCATTTGGTTGCACATCTGGAAATATTTCATTCCAGTGAGAGAGTTTTGACCATGGAATAGACTTGGACAGAGGGGGGGGAAAAGTGCAAGCTCCACATTTGAGATTTCTGTGGACCAAGATAGAAAGGTTATTGAAAGATTTATTCAGTGGAATAGCTGGGACAAGGGTTGAACACTGGGATGATGATACGTGGATAACCGACAAAAATGTTATAGAACTGTGTGTATATTTTGTCTTGTAATGTGTTCTCCCACGCATAGTTACCCTTCATGTTTAAAGAAGATGTTACCAATGATAACATTCCCCTCTCTGTGGGCGTGGGGCTGAAAAGGCTAATGTGAACCTACTGGCCCGACCACATTCTGCCCACGATAATGCTCTCTTTGGTTGTGCTGTCGTGTTCGTTTATCGCCCCTTGTACTATTTTTGCTTTTACCTCCTTGTGTGACAATCCTTAGGAAGCTTCTACTTAAAAAAAGCCTCCCTTTCTTGGTTGTAGGGTGGCACGTTGCTCTGTCCTTAAGTGCCGAGGTGCGGCATTGAGCAAGGATTTATTTTATTGTGCCCTTCAAATGCCACCTCGGCGCTTCTTGCTTTCTATTCCCAATTTCCGCTGTTTGGCTATCATAGTGTCAGTCATCTAGCATAGTGTCAGTCATTCTCTTCAATATCCCATTAAGCTGAGCATGACTTCAGTGACAAGGGACTGACTGGGTTCTAGGACTTTGCTGTCTGATGTTGAACCTGGCCTGTAAGTGAAATTGAGGGCACTGCTCAAGGATTCGGATGTAGGGTCTGGAGACAATCCAGTTCTTGCATCTGCAGAGCTTCGGCTCTGAAGGTCTTTAGTTTGATCTGGATTCAGTTCATTCATTCGTATTTATTGAGCGCTTACTGTGTGCAAAGCACTGTACCACGCGCTTGGGAAGTACAAGTTGGCAACATATAAAGACAGTCCCTACCAGGCTGTCCCCAAACTCTGTTTGATACTGTCCCAAAGAATGTGCTGGCCATTGATTCAGTTTTCTACTTTCTTTTCTACCACTGCATCATTAGTCAGTGTGTTCCCTGAGTAACCTAATTTTATAACTACTTTTGGCTCTGTGTGGCCAGCATAGGTTTTTGGACGTGAGTATGGCTTCTTTGGGCAGTCTCATCCATTACCTTAGTTCTGTTTAAACGTATGGTCAGCATTTTGCACCTGGTTGATTTCATGAAGTGGTTTACAATAATTTGCATTTCTTCTTAGGCGTGTACCTCTCAGGTGCAGTCATCTGAGGATAGTAATTCTTGCAGGGCTGTCCCTAGGACTTTGGGTGGTGCTCAGAGCCTGTTGAGTCGAAAGAGTTCCCCAGAGGAGCGGCAGCGTGTTCGAATATTTGCATCCGGGTCTCTTTCTGTGTCCTCCAAGAATAGAATAAATTGATCAGGACCAGACCCCATCACACATTTCTGCTGTGCCTCATTGTTGGCAGTGGGGAATGGATAAACCGAACACCCATCTCTGACATGTTAGCCATGGGTTTTTTTTGTCAAATTTAAGCACCTACTATATTCCAGACACTGTACTAAATGCTGGGGTAGATACAAGATAATCACATTAGGCACAATCTGTGTCTCATATGGGGCTCACAGTCTTAATTCTCATTTTACAAATAAGGTAACTGAGGCACGGTAACTTTTTTTGTTTATTTGTAATGGTATTTGAGTGCTTACAGTGTGCCAGGGACGGTACTAAGCTCTAGGATGGCTACAAGCTAATCAGGTTGGACTACAGCCCTTGTCTCACATGGGGCTCACAGTCTTAATCCCCATTTTACAGATGAGGTAACTGAGGCACCGAGAAGTTAATTGACTTGTCTGAGTTACACAGTTAAGTGGTGGAGCTGGGGATTAGGACCCAGGTCCTTCTGACGCCCAAGCTTGTCTTCTATCCACTAGGCCATGCTGCTTCTCCATCCCATCTTGCAGTAGTCTCGGAATCCTAATGAGTTTTTCAGGAAAGCTCAATTTATTAGGCAGTTTCCACAGTCCGGATCTTCTAATGGTGTCAAATACTTTCATAGACTCTCTGAAATCTGTGCATCTCCTTGTGTCTGATGTTCCACTAGAATCACTTCTTGCTGTACCAAGTGGTGATCTGAAACCGACTGTGATTCTGGGAGCATTTAGTGAGTGATATTCTTCGGTGGTTGCTTAAAAAGTACACCTGTGAGGATCTTGCCAGACGTGGGCATTAATGAGATGTCTCAATAATTCCCACAATCTCATCTTTCACCCGTCTTCTTATGGAAATAATGGTGACATCTTTGAAGTCCTGTCGCATCTCCTCTGTCTTGTTGAAGAAGAGCTCAGAATCTGAGAGAGGGAAAATAAAGATTTTATCTCCGTTTTACGGATGAGGAGGCTGAGGCAGAGAATTCATTCATTCATTCAATCGTATTGAGTGCTTACTGTGTGCAGAGCACTGTACTAAGCGCTTGGGAAGTACAAGTCGGCAACAGATAGAGATGGTCCCTACCCAACAACGGGCTCACAGTCTGGAAGGGGGAGACACAACAAAACAAAACATGTAGACAGGTGTCAAAGTCATCAGAACAAATAGAATTAAACCTAGATGCACATCATTAACAAAAGAGAATAGTAAATATGTACAAGTAAAATAGAGTAATATGTACAAATATATATATACAAGTGATGTGGGGAGGGGAAGGAGGTAGGGCGGGGGGATGGGGAGGAGGAGAGGAAGGAGGGGGCTCAGTCTGGGAAGGCCTCCTGGAGGAGGTGAGCTCTCAGTAGGGCTTTAAAGGGAGGAAGAGAGCTATTTTGGTGGATGTGTGGAGGGAGGGCATTCCAGGCCAGGGGGAGGATGTGGGCCGGGGGTCGACGGCGGGACGGGCAAGAATGAGGCCCAGTGAGGAGGTGAGCGGCGGCAGAGGAGCGGATTGTGTGGGCTGGGTTGGAGAAGGAGAGAAGGGAGGTGAGTTGTTAATATAACATGGGATTAAATCATCTATTTGTGGACCTTGTCCTGGAACTGCTAAGACAAGTGACTGAACCCAGCCATTCTTCTCTAAGTTTGTCTTTTCAGGCTGCTTTGACCTTTGGATGAAAATGGACTGTTTTGTGGCTTGTTTTTTCAGTAGTGTTCAGGAAGTGCGTATTATTTGTCCGCCACTGTACTAAGCGCTGGGGTAGATACAAACTAATCAGATTGGACACAGTCCCTGTCCCACATCGGTCTCAGAATCGTAAGCCCCGTGTTACAGATGAGGTAACTGAGGCCCATCGAAAGAAGGTGACTTGCCCAAAGTCACAGGGCAGACAAGTTGGTGGAGTCGAGATTAGAAACCAGGTCCTTCTAACTCCCAATCCTGGGCTCTATCCTCTACCCCGAGTTCACTGTAGAATGGTCCTACTGTTGACTTGAAAACTGCTAGTATGGGAAACAGCACGGCTTAGTGGCAAGAGCCCAGGCTTGGGAGTCAGAGGTCATGGGTTCGAATCCCAACCCCGCTGCTTATCCGCTGTGTCACTTAACTTGAGGTCATGTGTTCGAATGCCGACTCCGCTGCTTATCCGCTGTGTCACTTACCTTCCCTGGGCCTCAGTTCCCTCGTCTGTAAAATGGGGATGAAGACTGTGAGCCCCACGTGGGACAATCTGATTACCTTGGATCTATCCCAGTGCTTGGCACATAGTAAGCGCTTAATGAATACCAACGTTATTATTATTGAGAAGCAGCGTGGCTTAATGGAAAGAGCCTGGGCTTGGGAGTCAGAGGTCATGGGTTCTAATCCCGGCTCTGCCACTTGTCAGCTGTGTGACTTTGGGCAAGTCACTTCACTTCTCTGTGCCTGTTATCTGTAAAATGGGGATTAAGACCGTGAGCCCCACGTGGGACAACCCGATTACCCTGTATCTACCCCAGCGCTTAGAACAGTGCATGGCATATAGTAAGCGCTTAACAAATACCATCATTAGTAGTATGGAATTAGTGATGTAGGGATAGCACTGACTATAGGGGGCAGAACCAGTATGGAATTGGTGGTAGAGGGACTATAGGGGACAGAGGAGGCAACTTCCTGCCCCCATCATTTTTCAAAAAGGACTGAGAGTGGCTCAACAACATGTCCCAAGTAGAGGATGCTGAGGACATTGAAAGTAATTTACTTCCCACTCTGTTCCCAAATCCTTGTTCCTGGGAACCCCTGCTTTTTAAAGCAAGAATAAACAAGGGAAGCCCTAAAGTTTACACTTTGCCATGGTCCATGAACACATTAACATAACCCTGCTCCAGTAAGGAAAAGAAAACAGGAGAGCATGTAGAGAAGATCAAATTCTGAACAAATTCTGTCATACTCCTCGAAAATGAAGATATGTATAAAATGAGAAATCCGTTCTTTACAGAATAGACCTGCTGTGGGTGGTGAGGTGTTTGTCAGCTTACCCACAGACGCGTTCATTTGTGAAGAAAGGGTAAATAGGCAAACCCCGTGAACCTGGAGTGGCATTACAGTCGAAAGGTCACTGGAAAAGGCAAATGTGTAGTCAGTAGTGTGTGACTGCACAAAAGCCGGAGAAAATAGGGGTTCAGGGTGACAAACCCTTTTACCCAAGGAAAAAAAAAAAAACAGCCAGATGCAAGCAGGGCAGATCTAGATGCTGTAAATGGAACAACTAGTAAGTAACATTTTCCATCTCCAAACTCCACGTTGAGTAATTACCACAAATGAGATTAAACTGCTGGAAAATCGCACGAGCAATGGAAACAGAAAAGGTCATTCCGTATTGCATGGGTTGAGAGGTCCAGTTATTGAAGAAGTAAAAGTAATTATATATTTCTCCGAAGTCGAAGGATTTCATGCGTTTAGTAACGTTTAAGGAAAAGAATTCTCTAAAATTCTGAGAGCTGCTTCATTCAAAATTATGGTTTTGCTAATATTTCCTAACAGGAGCTTTAGGCTCTTTATGCCATTTAGGACAGTGTTTGTGAAGTTGCCAACTTGTACTTCCCAAGCGCTTAGTACAGTGCTCTGCACACAGTAAGCGCTCAATAAATACGATTGATGATGATGATGATGAAGTGATTTATTAAAGTGAACAGGAAAAGAGGTTGGTGGTGGTTTGTTTTTTTTTAGCTGCAGGGCAATTTGTAGAGGAATAATGGAGATGGATGCAATTACATATTTGGAGTAATAGTGGAATATACCTTCAGGTGAATTCTGTTAGTGTCAACATTTTCAGATAATCAAGCTGTCAAAACAGTGGCCTCTAAGTATTGCAGAGTCATAGAATAATAGAGCCCGAAAGGACCTTGAGAAATCATCTGGCAACTCCTTGCTTCCAGGCAAGTAAATCACTCAGCCATCCTGGATGTCTTTTCTTTTTCCAAGCTTCACAACCTCTCTTGGTGGCCTGTATAGTGTTATGGCCCTGATAATAAAGAATGAATTTCTCCTTTTACACCCTACTGAAATCTCTTCTGCTTTAAGTACTTCTTGTTCCACCCAGTGCAGACATGGGGAGCAGCTGGCCAGCATCCCTCATATGGGAAGACTGTTATTAATTCATTCCTTAGCTTTCTCTTCCCTTGCCTGAAAAAACAAAACCAATTTCTTTAACCTTTCCTCACAGCGAAGTATAGAAGGAATACCGTATTTCCTCACATAATTGCCCGCTCTTTTACCATCATTTTGGGAACCCGGGGCTATTAGGAGGGAATTAGGTCTTGCAGTAAGGGGAGGAGGAGGAAAAAAGAAGGAAAAGGGGGGGAGAAGGAAGAGAAAAGTAAAAGGGCATTTCCCCTAGCCATAATCTGTTTTCATGTCTCTCTCCCACTCTAGACTGAGATCCTTGTGGGCAAGGATTGTATCTTCCAACTCTATTGAATTATACTTTCCCGGATGCTTCGTACAGCACTCTGTACACAATAAGTTTTCGATCAATGCTATTGATTGTCTATTGCTGTCTTCCAAGTGCTGCAGGAAATAGACATTCAAGAAATTATCGTACCACCCCACCCCCTTCCGCTTCTTTCTATCCTGGCGAGGGCACATTTCGAAAGAGAAAACTTTGCAGCCCGAACCTATTTCTGTGGCATTCTGACCCCCGTCGTCCTCTTGCCCGTGCCTGTGTTGCTGTCTCTGCTTACAAAAACTATATTTTATTTCCTCAAAACTCAGGGGTGGAAGGGGGAATCATTCATTGGAGACAATTTGCGAGTAGATAAGGAACTTCTCAACCCCTCTTTTTACTCTGGTTGATAGATCCTAATACGATCTTGTTTTTCTTCTTGAGCACAACTCTTCTGAAAATTCTTTAGTCAGGTCGAAACTTAGCTAGCAGGTCAGTGGTAATATCATCTGGGGCAGAATCAAAAGCATCACCAAAGTTTTCTTCTATTGCTTTTCCATTTTTCTACAAGGTCTGTCACTTTGTCACATGGTTTGTTCTGGGTTGTTTCCAGCTGACTCTTTTGTAATTACCAGGCTTGTTCTTACTCTCAGAGATAATAGCTAGTGTCTTTGGTGTAAAGTTAACCAAATCCCTAAATACTTTTTACAATGCATGCAGTTGATCCCTGATTATTAAATCTAGTTTTAAAAAAAGTAAATTGTTTCATTGCATTAGTTGGACTTGCGAGCTTTCCTTCTCAAGCGAATCAGGCATTCACATTTGATTAATTTTATAAGTGAAATAAAAAAATAAATCATCAGTAGTATTGATGGAACTTGGATATTGATGTGCAGAGCACTGCGCTAAGTGCTTGGGAGAGTTCAGTACAACAGAGCTGGCGGGCAAGTAGAGGCTCCTGTTTTTAAAGACATTAGTTATCACTTTTCTCTCATTGATGAGTGACGTTATTCCCTGTTTCTCCTCTTTGGAGTCATATAATTGGAAGCAGGGTTTTTTTGGTTGTTTTTTTTTCAGGGGTACATTATATTCTGGTGCTAGTTGTATCTCCTTTCCAGATTTAACTACTCATTTTGTCTGTGATATTTCCTTATATTTTTTTTGTGGTTTGGCCTAATTTCTCTTTTTGTCACTTTCCTATTTACCTTTCCAGTCTCTGCAGGGGTCTGGGTTTAACCTAATTTAGCATTTTGTTTCTTTCCTTAGCCTTCCTACACATTGGTATGTATAGTTTCTGAATTTACTGAAAAAAAAAAATTTTTTTTAAACAACAGTCAACATTCAACTTGACGTTCAGCTTTCAAGTTCTTGGCTGTCTTAGGTTTTCTGTATATTGTGTCCATCCTCCTAACAACCTAAGTCTTTCAAATTTGTTTCCCTAATATTAATTTTATTTTCCTGACTCCCCTGCCAACCCCTTAAAATCTTGAATGTTATCATTTTATTACTTTCACCACAGCTTCTAACCATCTATAAATCCTCAGTTTATAGGATCTTGCATTACTGTAGGGCATTTACCTGAGTAGATTCATCTAGTTTCTGCTTTAGAAAGTTGTCCCCAATGCAACCCAAAAGCCTGTGGAGACTCCACCCTCATTGTAAGCAGGGAACATTCATTAATTCATTCATTCAATCGTATTTATTGAGCGCTTACTGTGTGCAGAGCACTGTACTAAGATCTTGGGAAGTACAGGTTGACAGAAAATAGAGATGGTCCCTACCCAACAACAGGCTCACAGTCTTCCAACTCTATATTGTGCTCTCCCAAATGCTTAGTACAGTGCTCTGCACATACCAAGCGCTCAATACCATTGCTAATTATGATCTGTGGTCTAATGAATTGTTTCTCTAGTAATTTCCAATAGATCTTGACCCCAAACCACTTTGGTGAGCTGACCAAGGAAGTCCTTACCTAGCTGTGCTTCCTGGTTTGGATTTAGATCATAATCTCTTACCATAATGTTGCCCTTCTTTTCTCCTGACACTTTAGCTTAAACAGTCTCTTCTTTCTGGCCTTCTTTAATCAACCCATGATATTGGCACAAAAATAAAACCATCTCCTGTTTTTCTGTGCCTTTCTATATTTAACAGCCACTACCCATCTACTTGAGTCAAGCGTTATCCCATTACATCATAGCCCTGGTCTTATTTATTTCCTATGCTCCTAATATGTGTATACAGACCTTAAAATAGCCCTAAATTGCCCCATCCCTTTTTTGTGGAGGACCGACCCATCGAACTCTAAAAATATAATTTTAGAAGAAAAGCAAATTAAAATTCTCCAATTCAAAGCTGTCAACAGAAGGGAAGCAGCATGGCCTCCAGTGGAATGTCTGCTGTGTGACCTTGGGCAAGTTACTTCACTTTTCTTTGCCTCAGTTTCCTCATCTGGATGATAGTGGTTAAATCCTACTCCCTCCTACTTAAGACTGAGAGCCCCATGTGGCTCATCTGCTTATCTTATATCTACCCCAGTGCTTAGTTTAGTCCAAATCTTTAAATACACTGGGATGGATGGAAAAAATTCTGCACTTGCTTTGCACAGGGTTCATGAGATTTTCTCACAAATCATTTGGAGGGGCCATTAAGCAAGTCACTATTATGACTGAAGTTTCCTATTAATTGCCTCCACTCAGCTGCTGGCTAACCTATCTGGCAGTTAAGAACTTGAGTGAAGAGAATTAATGATGGGGTGGGAATGTAAGTTGATCTGTTGTTTTCTCCACAGAAGTCTAATATTGGAGCAGGGATCCAAAAGGACCCATCTCTAGTTAGATGTTCTACTCTTAGAGAAAATAACTTGGGTGTACTGAGACAAATAAATGGCCGTACCGCTTCTCTTTTTAATAACATTTATTCTAGTTTTTCTTTGTTAGTGAATGTGTTTCTTTGCCTCAGTTTCCTCATCTGGATGATAGTGGTTAAATCCTACTCCCTCCTACTTAAGACTGAGAGCCCCATGTGGCTCACCTGCTTAGTTTAGTGCCTGACACATAGTAAGCACTAAATACCATAAAAAAAACCCTAAAATATGTTGGAGGAGTGGTCCTCGGGCATTTCACCAGTTGAGGATTATAACTAGTGTAGAAACTGAAGTTAACATATACCATTTTAACTCCCAAAGGGGTGTAACATAATCTCAGGATTCTTGAGCTTGGGGCTTGTGTTGACCAGTGAACAACACAACCCGCAGGGTTCTTGGGCCTGGGGCCTTGAGTTGACCAGAAACTTGGGGTTGTCGGTTGAGTTATGTGAAGTCCAAAGTGTCAGGTTCCAGCTATGAACCAGCTGTATAGCCAGAGTGAGTGGGTGAAGTGGGAGGCTGAGGTGAGGGAATGTCTTCAGGAACTCAGTGGTTCCCTGGGGAACAGCCTGTTGTGGCCAGGGAATGTGTCTACTGTTTTATTGTACTCTCCCAAGTGCTTAGTACAGTGCGTTGCACACAGTAAGCACTCAATAAATACGACTGAATGAGCAGGGAAGCCCTCCCTCCCAACACATGAGCCCATGGAGCCGACTTCTCCACAGTCCCTGTGGTCCAAGACACCATTTCCTCACTCCCACCACCAGCGCTTAGGACAGTGCTTTGCCCTACTGAGAGCTCACCTCCTCCAGGAGGCCTTCCCAGACTGAGCCCCTTCCTTTCTCTCCCCCTCGTCCCCCTCTCCATCCCCCCATCTTACCTCCTTCCCTTCCCCACAGCACCTGTATATATGTATATATGTTTGTACATATTTATTACTCTATTTTACTTGTACATATCTATTCTATTTTATTTTCTTAGTATGGTTTTGTTCTCTGTCTCCCCCTTTTAGACTGGGAGCCCACTGTTGGGTAGGGACTGTCTCTATATGTTGCCAATTTGTACTTCCCAAGTGCTTAGTACAGTGCTCTGCACACAGTAAGCGCTCAATAAATACAATTGATGATGATGATGATTGAGGGAGAGTGAAGGCAATGAGGTTGTTGCCCACATTTTCCATGGACACTGAATAAATGCTCTTTATTCCATTTTTAAAAAAAAATGGTCTTTAAGCACTTTGTGGCAGGCACTGTACTAAGCGCTAAGGGTAGATACATGCTGATTAGGTTGGAAACAGCCCATGTCCCACTTGAGGTACACAGTCAATCCCCATTTTGCAAATGAGATAACTGAGGCACAGAGAAGTTGAGACTTGCTCAGGATCACCCAGACGTCAAGCGGGTTAGAACCTAGGCCCTTCTGGCTCCCAGGGCTGTGCTGTATCCACTAGGCACACTGCTTCCATTTTAATTTGGAGCTAATTTATATAAACGTGTCCTTTCAGTTGATGTGGGCATTTTGACAAAATTTGCCACATGCCCTACTGTAAAGGTTCCCAGGTAGATAGACCTCACCGTCAGTAAAGTAGAAAACTGATTTAATTGAACATCAGTCAAAGCAACCTGTTGTCTGCATCAAATGGGGAAGGGGCAGGTTCTTCGCAGTTCAGTAGGCAAGAGGGATTTTCTTTCAACCCGTTTGACTGACAGGTATGTGCCCACTCATTCATTTCCTGAACTTTCAGCTATTCAAATGAGCCACTGCTTTGATTAGTTTAGATCATTGTTCTCTGGAAATACAGTGGGCACTGGAACTACACGGTATTCATAATGGGTTCTGTGAGGGCTCTCCTTTCTCTATTGAAAAGCATTGCAAGTGTTTTCACTTTAAAAACATCTAAATGTTTTTATCAGTTTAGAAAGTAGGCTTTAGTCCGTTCCCCCCCCCCCCAATCAATCAATCAATCGTATTTATTGAGCGCTTACTGTGTGCAGAGCACTGTACTAAGCGCTTGGGAAGTACAAGTTGGCAACATATAGAGACGGTCCCTACCCAACAGTGGGTGGGCTCACAATCAAGGAAGGGGAGACAGAGAAGAAAACAAAATGTATTAACAAAATAAAATAAATAGGATATGTACAAGTAAAATAAATAAATACCACGAGAAAATAATAAAGAGCCCACCTCTCTCTTAGATCCAGGAGATGTAACCACTTCCATGAAGGGGAGGACAGCCCCGGGGTTTTTGGGGTTTTCTGGATTTGTTTCTGCAGGAGAATTACTGAATTGGTGATGTGCTGTTGCTGAAATCCTGGGTGTCATGGCTATATTCACATCCCTAATGCACATCCACTCACAGGAGCATGCACACTTAGCATGCCTTTGCACAAAGCCTCCCAGGTAATTGACGTTGGAGGTACTTGTCGCACATTTTAAAATGTGTTTCTCTCTCAAAGTGGTTAAGAACTGGGTGAACTTTTAATGGCCTCACCGTGAGGAAGAAACTGACAGGAATGGACAGTTTGGGGGTTTTTTAAAATAGTATTCATTAAGCGATTACTGTGTGCAAGGCATTGTTATAAACTCAGGGGTAGGTACATGGTAATCAGGTTGGATACAGTCCGTGTCCCACATGGGGCCCACAGTCTTAATCCCCATTTTACAGATGAGGAAACGGAGGCCCAGAGAAGTGAAGTGACTTGCCCAAAGTCGCATCGCAAACAAGTGGCAGAGTTCGGATTGGAGCCCAAGTCTTTCCGACTCCCCAGGCCCATGCTCTATCCACTAGGCCGAGCTGCTTCAAATCAACTGAATCAATGAACCACATTCTTATACATTCATGACCAAAACAAATATGCTAGAATTAACACCTGACTATGCTGTCACTTTCGGGGACCTTGATGTGGGAGTGAGATGGTCAAACATGGGAGGTTTTTGAGAAATGGGTAGATATGGGCTGGATATTTTGTTTTAAAGATACAGGCAGCAAAGTGTAGTATAGACTGGAGTGGGGAGAGACAGGAGATGAGACTGATGCAGTAGTTAAGGCAGGATATAAATGTCAGCGTGGCAGCACAATAGATGAAGGGGAAGGGGCGGATTCTAGAGATGGTGCGTAGGTAGAACTGACGGGATTTGGTTGCAGGTTGAATGGGAGAGATGAGTCGAGGATGATGCCAAGTTTATGGGCTTTTGTGAGTCAGGGAGGGTGGTGGTCTCTGGGGATCTCCCTTTTCAGAGACGTTCTAACTGTGGTGACCAGCCTGGCTCCTACCAGGACGGGTGACAAACAGAAAAACCTACCTTCCAGAAATATCCATAGGCTTTGAAAAATCTCCTATTTTTATTGGATGGGTTAAGCTTTTATCATTCTTAACCATTGTAGTCAATCCTCATCTATCATCCCTATGAAGACTAAAAGTCTGAAGGACATTACAGAAATAGCTTTGGGGACTGGCTAGCCCAATGACCAGGGAAGCCCTCCCTCCCAACAGGTGAGCCCATGGAGCTGACTTCTCCACAGTCCCTGTGGTCCAAGACACCATTTCCTCGCTCCCACCATTTTCATTTATTTGGTCCCTTTCAGCTCTTCTTCATTGTCCCTTTCTAAGCAGGAACCTTCAAGACTGTAAGCTCCCTGTGGGTAGGGACTGTGTCTACCACTTGTATTACATCCTACTCTCCCAAGCACTTTGTACAGTGCTCTGCACACAGTAAGCACTCAAATCCCATTGATTGAACCGTTGTCCTAATGAGTGGGGCTTGCCACCATACGGGGCTGTAATTGAGCAGAGTAGCTGTACACCAGGTATGCCAGTCAATGTCCCTGGTACGTCCCAGAAATCTTGGGTACTGCCAATTTACTCTTGGCAAGCTCTTGCTAATGGAGTAGATCTTTTTCATCCTGAAGTACACAGACCCAAAAAGAAGTATCCCGTGAGGAATCTCTCTCTCACTGACTTGGAGAGGAATGACTGTGTATGTCATGGAGTGAAGGAAGCAGATGGGGAACTGGGAAACTTGGATTGTTGAAATCTAGAAATTTGGGCCTCTGAACAAAATGCTAACTTGATTATCGATCCCTAGATTAAAGCTGAAACCCTGGGAGCCATCAGCAAACCATAAAACTAGTTCAGCAATACAGGGATTTAGCCACAGAAATATCCATAGGCTTTGGAAAATCTCCTATTTTTATTGGATGGGTTGAGCTTTTATCATTCTTAACCATTGTAGTCAATCCTCATCTATCATCCCTATGAAGACTAAAAGTCTGAAGGACATTACAGAAATAGATGCATTGGTTTCCAAAATAAAACTCTGGATTTCTAGAAAAGACACCTGCCTCTTGGGAGAGATTTAGAAGCTTTCCATCTTTCCAGCCTCACTGAGATCTCGTGGTCTCTCCTCTTTTGTCTTAGACATGTTTCCCATCACATCATCTACTGGAAAAACATTCCAGTGTGTGTAAGATGTTATAGACCACCAAAAAAGATGAAGAGGCAATGCCCTACATGCCTCACTATTTATAAGAAAACAGTACCAAAAAAAGATGGAAAAATCCAAATCTTTAAATACACTGGGATGGATGGAAAAAATTCTGCACTTGCTTTGCACAGGGTTCATGAGACTTTCTCACAAATCATTTGGAGGGGCCATTAAGCAAGTCACTATTATGACTGAAGTTTCCTATTAATTGCCTCCACTCAGCTTCTGGCTAACCTATCTGGCAGTTAAGAACTTGAGTGAAGAGAATTAATGATGGGGTGGGAATGTAAGTTGATCTGTTGTTTTCTCCACAGAAGTCTAATATTGGAGCCGGGATCCTAAAGGACCCATCTCTAGTTAGATGTTCTACTCTTAGAGAAAATAACTTGGGTGTACTGAGACAAATAAATGGCCGTACCGCTTCTCTTTTTAATAACATTTATTCTAGTTTTTCTTTGTTAGTGAATGTGTTTCTTGCCCTCCGGGCTTTGAATTCTTGTGTGATTTTCATAAACTACATTCTGGAGATCAATGCGTGATTTTTTTTTTTATGTTCTCCAAAGTATTCTTCACACTGAGTGTTCCCGCATGCCATCAGATCTGCCATTACACAGTAAGTGCTCAGTAAATACGATTGAACGAACACATATTCTCAATTCGTGGTTTGGGTAGAACACTAATGAGAAATTAGGGAACACTTCCTATAACAAAGATCTGTCTGGTTGGAATGCAGTGTGGTTGTGGAAAATGCAATTTGAGAGCTTATGCATTTGACACCGGTGAAAGTGTGAGCAGTACAATGCAAGTCTTCTTCCTCGCCATGTTTTTCAGGAACTTTGTCATAGTTCCCACATAGTTATGCTATCTGTTCTGTATTACAATGCCTACTCTCCTGTTGAGATTTCAAACTGTAGTTATTGTAATATTAACATCTTAGCCATTACCTTTCCTTGAGGGTATACGGGGCAGAAAGACCTAGAGGACTGCGTTGTGGATCATCTTCGCCGCCCACATCCTGCCTCTGGCCTGGAACTCCCTCCCTCTTCATATCCAACAGACGGTCACTCTCCAAAAGCGCATTTCCTCCAAGAAGCCTTCCCCGACTAAGCCCTCCTTTCCACTTCTCCCACTCCCTTCTGTGTCTCCCTTGCATTTGGATTTGCACCCTTTATTCACCCCTCCCTCATCTCCACAGCACGTATGTTCATTCAGTTGTATTTACTGAGCTATTACTGCGCGCAGAGCACCGCACTAAGCCCTTGGGAGAATACAATATAACAATAAACAGACATATTCCCTGCCTATGACGAGCTTATAGTCTTGAGGGGGAGACAGACGTTCATATAAATCAGTAAATTACAGATATGTACATAAGCAGGTTGGCTCAGTGGAAAGAGCATGGGCTTTGGAGTCAGACGTCATGGGTTCAAATCCCAACTCCGCCAACTGTCAGCTGTGTGACTTTGGGCAAGTCACTTAACTTCTCTGTGTCTCAGTTGCCTCATCTGTAAAGTGGGGATTAAAACTGTGAGCGCCCTCGTGGGACAACCTGATCACCTTGTAACCTCCCCAGCGCTTAGAACAGTGCTTTTCACATAGTAAGCACTTAACGAATACCATTATTATTATTATAAGTGTTCTGAGGCTGGGATGGAGGATGAATAAAGGGGCCAGGGGAGGGGGGAGAAAAGGAAAGTTGGGCTTAGGGAAATGTGGAGAAGATGCCCACATCCACATTTATATTAATATCTGTCTCCCCCTCTAGACTGTTAGCTCATTGTGGGTAGGGAACATATCTACCAACTCTGTTGTATTGTACTCTCCCAAGTATTTAGTACAGTTCTCCGCACACAGTAAATGCTCAGTAAATACAGTTGACTGGCTGCTGAACTCATCATGCTCCTTCAACCCACATATTCAGTCTGTCACCAAATCCTGTCAGTTTGATCTTCATGACAAAACTAATATCTGCATTTCCTCTCCCCCTAAACTGTTTCCATGTCCATCTAAGCCCTTACTATGTCCCACCTTGACTACTGCATCAGCCTCCTCACTGACTTTCCTGTCTCTCCCTACTCCAATCCATGCTTCTCTCTGTTCCCCAGGTGATTTTTCTAAAGAAAAAAAATCCAGTCCTCGTCTCCCCACACCTCAAGAACCCTCAGTGGTTGCTCATCCACCTCCTCATGAGTTTTAAAGCCCTCAGTCAGCTCGCTTTACCTCGCTAATCTCCTACTACAATCTGGCCCGCACACTTCACTCCCCCAATGCCAACCTACTTACTCTACCTTGAACTCATCTCTCTTGCCTCCGAATCCTTTCCCACATCCTCTGGTTTGGAACTCCCTCCCTCTCCTTAAGCAACAGGCCACCACTCTCCCTACCTTCAAATCCTTATTAAAATCGCATCTCCTCCATGAGGGCTTTCCTAATTAAGCCCTCTTTTCCCCTTCTCCCTTTCCCTTCTCCATCACCTATGCACTTGGTTCTTTCCTTTTTAAGCACTTGTTATTCATCCTACGCTCAGCCCCATGGCACTTATGTACATATCTGTAATTTACCGTAATATCTGTCTTCCCCTCTAGACTGTAAGCTACCATGGGCAAGGAACATGTATGCCAACTCTGTTGTACTGTACTCTCCTAAGTGCTTAGTATAGTACTCTGCACATAGTAAGCACACAGTAAATACCATTGATGGATTGATTATCTGTAGCTCTCTGCTAGTTCTTCGGGTTTCGTTGGGCATAGGTTTGGGATAAGGTACAAAACTATATTGAATCCTCAGGATGATTATATTGTGTGTTACTTGTAACCCAGGGTATGCCTGGCCTGTACTTTCGTGGGCAAAGAATGCGGGCGTATGAGATTTTTCTGTCAGTGGCAGTCACATTCAAGAGTATAATCTCACTGTCAACTGAGCCTTTGAACCATAGGGCAAAGTCTTACAATTGCTAATTAGAAATGCACTGCTCACCTCCTTTGGACAAGGGATTAGTAAAAGTGTAAACATTTTTAAGTGCATTCCAGGGGGAAGAGGCAGTTTTTATTGTTGAACACAGCTGCCTACTGTCACCATCTTCTGAACATGAAGAATATCTCTCTCTTTGTGTTTCTCTGTCTCTTACAGAAATGTAACACACTACCTTTACAGAGCCCCAAAGCCTGCTGGCCTGTGAATCGAAGGCTGTTTGCCTTAAGATCCATTATCATGCTGGTCTCAGACCCTCCAGTACAATTTTATTAAAGCCGTTCTCAGTGCCCTTTTTGAATGAGGGAGAGTGTTTAACTTGTGAAAGGGTAATACACATCTTGAGCTAGGACTTCTGAGTTATTGCATAACCATATTATTTGGTTTCCCTCTAGACTGTATGCTTGTGGGCAGGGAATGTGCATACAAACTCTGTTGTGTTGTGCTTTCCTAAACACAGCAAGTCAAGGCAGGATATGACAAGTGCCAAACTCTATACTAAGCACTGGGGGTGGATGCAAGATAATTGGTTCGGATGCAACGTCTGTCCCACATGGGACTCAGTCTAAGGGGAACGGAGAAAAGGTACATAATCGCCATTTTACAGCTGAGGAAATAGAGTCTGGAGAAATTAAGCAGCAGGTAAGTGGCCGAGCTGGGATTAGAACTCAGATCCCCTGATTCCCAGGCTTGGACTCTTTCCACTAGGCCGTGATTAGTGGGTGGCCCACTGTATCTGGGACTTGGAAGCCTTGGGCTGAAAAGCAAGTCACTAGCTTCCATATTTGTAAAATGAAGCTTCTCTTCCTTTGGGGAACTTTAGGAAATTGAATGTATCTTAAAGTATGAAAAGTATATCCATAATGCATGGACTCTACCAATGCTGAATAGAATGCAGTCAGAAGAAGGTGATATATATTTATCTGAATGTACTTACTAAATCACCCTGCTGTTGGTCCATTGGCAAGTACATATCTTTGGGCATCAGGAGACTTGCAGTATAATCCCAGTTCTCCAAACGGGGATGTCTGAGGAGGCGAGCCCGTGAAGGCTTCTTGGTGAAGGTCTAGCCATGGGGCTCGACATTGGAACTAGAGAAGCAACATGGCCTAGTGGAAAGAGTATAGGCCTAGGGAGTGGTGTCAGAGGATCTGGGTTCTAATTCTGGCTCTGCCATTTGTCTTCTGCATGACCTTGGGCAAGTCACTTAACTTCTGCATGCCTCAGTTACCTCATTCGTAAAATGGGGATTGTGAGCCCCATGTGGGACATGGACTTGGAAAGGATCAAAATGCCCAGGGGATGATTCTGCTGCTCCTTTTCTGTGGATGCTGTGACTGCATGTGCAGAGAGGAAAGGCCTTGGTCATTTGGCAATTCTTTCTCTTTGGGTGCCTGTAAGGCCAAGACCATCACAGATCTTCTGAGAGCTATAAAATGCTTCTGAAACAATCTTAAATTGTTCCTTCAATGCAAACCTGATTACCTTGTATCTACCCCAGTGCTTAGAGCAGTGCTTGGCACATAGCGCTTAACAATTACCATAATATTATTATTATTATTAATGAGGTATTTTCCATCACAAACTTCAGTCATTCCCTGCCTGTTCTATTACTGCTCCAAACATGTTGTTTGATGATTAGAAATTATGACATGTGTTGGGTGTTGGACTAGTTAGTGGGCACATCCAGCCATTCCCCATAGGAGTAGCAGAAGAATCAGAGTCTGCCTGTCTCAACAAAAGAAATGGGAAGGGCTTGGGAGAGACAAGCTCTCCTTGGGTAAGTCTCCCATAGGTTTTCCTACAGCATTTTCCCCTGTAAGTCCCTAACCTAACTCTCCGACCACGTCCCCTTTTACTCTCACTTTGTCCTCCTCTACGACTCCCCAAGGCTTTCCTGAGTCTCTTAAACAGGAATGATTCTGTTTTCTCACTACAGTTGTGTTGTGCCCTGTCATAGGTGTGGAAAAAGTCCCATTGACTTGAAATCAGAATTCTGTGCATAATTAGGGCTTTGATATAGCTCACATAAAAATTGTCTGGGAAAGTATTGCTCTTGGCCTCCTAAGGGTGCTTAAGTTGTTAGGATTTCATCAAATTTTCTATTTGGTGATATATTTGGAAAAAAAACAAACTTTTGGTAAGAGGGGTCTTTTGTCTCCCAGAACAGAATTATTTATAAACTGAAGCCAGAGATGTCTGTATACAGTAACTGTTTCTATATATACAACATGTATTGTTTTTATAGGCCTATTTAAAGGTCCATCTCACATTTCCTAGTGTATTTTAGGGTGGGAAAATGCAATCGGAAAAAATGTACATGGTCCTTGTGAGATGGTAAGGTAAAATAGCTGCTTTTGTGCAGTAGCTTTTTTTTTTTTAGCTGCTAGCTAGAAATAGCCAAATGATAGCCCCTGACGTGAACTTGCAATACATTTCCTTTTAGGAGAGTCTGGTTGGCCTGTTTGGCCCTTTTAAGAATAGCAGCCTAGGACTGTGTATAGTTTTAGGTCTGGGACCAAGAAGACTAGGAAGAAGGTTGCCCACAGACCCTATTCAGGTGCTTTGGACACAATAAATAAGGATGTTTTTCCCCTGTTCTTTTCAGTGTTCCTGTACAGAGCGTACGACCTTTTTTTGCCCTTTGTTTACTCTCTTGTATTGTGAAACGAAAAAGGGCAGAACATTTCCCAAAGGGATATATTAACTGGCTACTTTCTTTCACCCCCAAACCCGTTTTCCCATTTACCATCATGTTCCTCAATATCCCACCCCAATATTGAGGTGGAAGGTCTGCTTGTTTGTAAGAGTTCTTTAGGAAATGCCAAAAACCTAATATACATAGAACTATTCTTCATATTCAGTGATGATGATATAGATGGAAGTGTAGCAGAAAAGATTTATACCCCTCTGAGAGTCCATTCCATGTGATGTGTTATAGAGACGATCCTTTGATGCTCCATTGTGTTTACCACCTTCAAGCACCTACTTTTGCTTTCAAACCTGCTTATTGGTATCACAGTCTTCCCACTCACTCAGGGAGAGCGAGCCCGCTCTTTGATTACCACGTGCCCAGCTAGTTTGTCTGTTGCAGGTAGTACACTGACTGATTGTGACCGTGGCCCCCCGTATTTTAAATGTTGGTTTTGCCCTCCTTACTTTCCCAAATGAGTCTTTTCCATTTCCTCCCAAGAAACTGCTTGGCTATGCTGTTTTCAGTCCCTTCTTCTCGCTTGTCCCATGTAATGAAACTGAGTTGCAATGAGTATTGTTTCAGTGCTGATAAAATGACTTCTTCCAGCATTTTCGTTAATCCTGTCTTGCCAAATAATGTAGAGGTGGCTCATGAGGTCCTGACAAAGCAAATATGTAATTTACAGAAATATTCAATGTTGAAAGTAGGATGAGGAAGAGAGCCCAGTGACACAGTTCTTCGTTACCTACTTTCGTCATCCTTTTTGCCCTCCATCATCAATCGTATTTATTGAGCACTTACTGTGTGCAGAGCACTGTACTAAGCTCCATCCATGGCCATTATTGGGTTGCCTTTTTGAAATTTGGTGACATTTCTGTGTATTCAGAGTTGGACTGTGGAATCACTCTGGGTTCTGATTTACCCTCATATTTGTCTCATTAATTTTCCCAAATGTGTGAAGTCACATGACTGAACCCCAAAGTGAAAATGGCCAGAACTCACTATTCTCCTCAAAAACTATATTTTGGGTCATTGACACAGCCCACATAACTGTGCTGGTTGTCATGCAGTATATGTTGAGAGAAAATAGATGCGGTTAGATAATTGTAACCGTAAGTGTGGCACTTATGAAGCACTTACTCTGTGGTAAGCACTGAGGTAAATACAAGACTATCAGATCAGACGTAGTTCCTGGCCACCTACACAGGGTCGCAATCTAATTTTATCCCCATTTTACAGATGAGAAAGCTGAGGCCGGAGATGCTGAGCGACTTGCCCAAGATCATACAGGAGGCCAATGGCAGTGCTAGATCCCAGGTCTCCTGTCTCCCAGCCCGTGCTCTTTCCAATAAGTCATGAATAAGTACCTTTTAAGTGCTTACAGTGTGCAGAGCACTGTACTAAGCTCTGGGAAAGGATACAGAGGTGCGAATTAGACATGGTTCTTGTCTCTGGAGGGACTGAATTATTGGCAATTGGTCAATTATGAAAGAGTTCATTCAATTCTTATTTATTGAGCACTTCCTATTTGCAGAGCACAAAGAGTTGAATACAAGCTTGCATCTAGTCAACAGCTAGAAAGGCTTCTCTAAACCACACTTTGCTGAGACTTTTAAAAAATACCTTTTTTTAAAAAAAAAACCTGGGCTTCAACAATAACTCATTAAGAAAAATGTTTTAAATTATCCTTCCAATAGTAGTTTATTCACAAGTTTGTTCATAGAGTTTAGTAGCCAGGATGCTTATAAAGAAATATGAGGAGCGAAATTAATTTCAACATTCAATGCAATTTAAGAAGTTTATTTCTCTGAATAAAAACTTTTTGATAATGATTTATAATGTAGCTTATATTTGTTATAAAACTTGAACTAGAGGTAAGTGAAAAATAGAAAAAAATTTAAATAGCCTGGAAGTGGTCATAACTAACTTTGCATTTTTTTTTTGTTCTTAAAGTTTGTGTCAATAATCCCAATGAAAAACAGCAAGCATTTTCTCCTCAGATCTCCTTCTGACCAAAGTTTCTGTTTGCTGCTTTGCTTAGCAGTTGGCATTTTACCTGTCTGAAGTATTTTGACTGGTTTTCTAAACTGGTAGTCTAGTAATGCTTGCTTGATGATATTTTATATTTTTGTAGACTTCATTGAGGATCTTAAAACACTTTGCAGTAGGCTATTCTTGAGATCTTATTTTTTTATTTCAATAACTTGAGAATTATTTATTGAGATTTCCGGTCATTTGCCTGAGCACATACACTGATTCCGTTCTATGAATAGATGTTCCCATTCTTAAGCTCAATACTTAACAGTAATATAATCTTGAGGTCTTTTTAGCTTTTTGAAGTGTTTCTCTCCATTTGTTGTGTATAATTACTGCCATACAGTTCCGTTCTGTTTTATATAATCACTGTAGAATTATGTCCAATTTTTTTATGTTATGTAAATGGGCGTATTTTAAGCATCTAATGTTGATGGATTTCATGGCACGTAGTGAATAGGAATATTTTTAGAGCATACAGACATGCGCAGTCATGCACCTCCCCCATGCCCCACCTCTATAATTAAAGGAGAAAGGTAGGGAAAGATGACAACAAGAGATCCCGATTGATTTGCCGATGGTTTCAAGACTGCAATTGGGCTGGTGGGGTGTGTGGAAAAAGTCTCAATAATAATAATGATAACAATAATGGCATTTGTTAAGCACTTAGTATGAGTCAGACACGGTACCAAGAGCTGGGGAGGATACAAGGAAATTGGGCAGGACACAAGACCTCATCCCCATACGTGGTGCAGGTCTGTGTCCCGGGGGGGCAGGGCCTTGGGGGTCTTGGAAACGTGGCCATCGGGAACCCTGGAGAACAGGTCCTGCTGGGGGAAGCAAGAGCACTCCCAGTCTGGAGCATGGAGCAGGGCTGTAGACAGAATCAGTGGGAGGAGATGTTGTAGACGCAAATCCAGGTTGTCAATCAACAGAAAAAGGCAGTTACCTCAATCAGTTGGATTTATTGAGCACTTACCGTGTGTACAGCATGGTACTAAGCACTTGGGTGAGTACAGTATAGCAGAGTTGGTAAACACTTTCCCTGCCCAAAAGGAGCTTACTGTAATAATAATAATGATGGCATTTATTAAGCACTATGTGCAAAGCACTGTTCTAAGCGCTGGGGAGGTTACAAGGTGATCAGGTGGTCCCACGGGGGCTCACAATCTTAATCCCCATTTTACAGATGAGAAGCAGCATGGCCTTAGTGGATAGACTGTGAGCCCACTGGTGGGTAGGGACTGTCTCTATATGTTGCCAACTTGTACTTCCCAAGCGCTTAGTACTGTGCTCTGCACACAGTAAGCGCTCAATAAATACAATTGATGATGATGATGATGATGATAGAGCACGGGCCTGACAGTCAGAAGGTCATGGGTTCTCATCCCAGCTCCTCCACTTGTCTGCTGTGTGACCTTGGGCAAGTCACTGTGCTTTTCTGTGCCTCAGTTCCCTCATCTGTAAAATGGGGGTGAAGACTGTGTCCGACGGGACTGTGTCCAACCCGATTATCTTGTACCTACCTCAGCGCTTAGAACAGTGCCTGGCCCGTAGTAAGCACTTAACAAATACCATTGTTATTTTTTTTAAGAGGGGGAAACAGACATGAAAAGAAATTATGGATACGTATATGTGCCGTGAGGCTGAGGGTGGGATGCCGTGAGGCTGAGGGTGGGAAAGCGCTTAGTACAGTGCTCTGCACATAGTAAGCGCTCAATAAATACGATTGATGATGATGAATAAATGATATAGATTCAAGTGCAAGAGTGACAAGGAAGGGAGAGGGAGTAGTATGGAATTCACTGGGCACAAGTTGTGTGGCTCATTTCAAACTAGGCTGACTGAAATCTAAAGTGAGGACAATTTAACCCAATTTTACTGAAGGGCAGATTTCTTATAGGAAATTCACGAGCTTAATTTGCGTTAAAATGTTTTCCCCTTAGAGGTCATTTATGTTGTACTATGTCACCTGGATCAGCCCCAGTGAGTTCCCTCTAAAAATTTCTGCTATTTTTTGTTAATATCAGTCGGTGCTAAAGAATCATTCTCACCTAAGTTATAAGCAAAACTTTAGGACCAAACTCTGAGGTGCTTGCAGGTATGGGAAGCACACTTCCACTTTCATCAATCAGTAGACCTACTGTGTGCAGAGGACTGTGCTAAACACTTGGAAGAGGTCGATGGAATCAGTAGTCATGGGGAGGCACACCCACAAGTAAATTAGAGATCAAAGGAGGTAACAGAGTATATTTAAGGTATGTGCCTAAGTGCTCGGGGGATTGTGAGTATTTAATTTGGTGGGGTGAAAGTGCTGACATGGGAGTTGGGCGCTATAAAGTGAGGAGATTATATATTAATTAGGGAAGGCCTCCTGGTAATTAGGTGGTACGAAAGTGCTGACGTGGGAGTTGCGGAATTATAAAGTGAGATTATAAATTAATTGGGGAAGACCTCCTGGAGGATATGTGATTTCAGAAGGGCTTTGGAGATGGGGAGATCGCTGGTCTGCAGGATGCACAGGAGGAAAGGTCAAGAGCAAGGTGGTCAGCAGCAGGAGAGATGAGGAAAAGAAAGAGTGAACAGGTTGGCTTGAGAAGAACAAAGAGTGCGAACTAGGGTTTAGTGGGAGAAGATATTGGAAAAGAAAAAGGGAGAAAGCTGATTAAGTGACTTAAATTCGGTTGCCACGTGTTTTTCTGTTTGTGAGTATGGTCAACCATTGGAGGTTTTAGAGAAGAGGAGAATGATGTTTAAAAAAATGAATCAGGCAAGAAAGTCAGGTACGGATTGGAGAAGGGAGAGCCCAGAATGGAAATAGCTGTCAGGCTGGCATTTGACAAGTTTCCAGACCAGTGTGGTGGATGTTTGGGTGGAGAAGAAGGGGCAGTTTCTGGAAGATTCTGGAGAAAGAACTGACAGGATTTGGCAACAGACTGAATTTGGGGGCTGAAAGAGAGAGGAGTCAGGAATATTGCCAAGGTGACCTGAGCCATGGGGAAGATGGCAGTGTTGTCAATTGTGTTGGGAAAGTTAGGTGGAGAGGGTTTGGGTGAAAAGCTGAGTTCCATTTCTGAACATATCGAGTTTGAGGTGCCAGCATGACATCCAAATGGAGATGTTCTGAAGGCAGGAAAAAATTCAAAGAAGGAGCAAAGTTAGGGCTAGTGAAGTGGAAGGTGAAGCTGGGAGTGGACAAACTCCTGGAGGGGAGACCAACTCAAGAAGAAAAAAGGAGCCAGAACAGGACTGTAAAACACGCAATTAGAGGATGGGAGGTAGAGGAAGAGCCAATGAAAAGGCTGAGAAGGGTGGAGGGCCAGGAGAGAACTCTCAGAAAAGCCATAGGTAGTGTTTCCAGGAATAGGCATGGTCCACAGCATCAAAACCCCTCTCAGGGTCGCACCTGGAGAGTTTCCAGTACTCTACCAGTCTCGGCTATGGGAGGGAGAGTCAAGCGGAGGCCTACCCATTCCATTCCTAGTTTGGGCAGTGGCTAGCAAATGGAAGGCAATCTGCTACAAGTCAAAACTCACCTATGCTGGGCAGCAACGGCACGGAAGAGAGTCAAGGGTGGAGACTCAAATTTATTGCTCAGGAGGCGGCAATGGTAAACCACTTACATATTTTACCAAGAAAACTCTATGAATACACTACCAGAACAATTGCAGATGGAGAGCAGGGCGTTCCAGGTGAGATGTGTCCGTGGTGTCGCTGTGGGTCGGAAACGACTCAGCATAAGACAAGACAGCATCAGAAGTAGGGGAGAGAAGGAGAAGGATTAGGACAGGATGGAGTCCATCAGATTTGGCAAGAAAGAGGTGACTTTGGAGAGAGCAGTCCATTGGAGTGAAGAGGGTAAAGAACATTATAGAGGGTCAAGGGTCAAGAAGGGAATTGGACTAGAGGAAGTGGAGTAGAGGAAGTGGAGTGGATGGAGGTGTTTGGGCAGGACTGGGAGAAGGGGAATGCGGTAATAGCTGGGTGGTGGGATCCAGACAGTTGAGTTTTTGTTTTTCTCCTTAGCATCGAGGAGATGAGGGCATGTCTGAAGGCAGAGGGGAAAGGAGTCATCAGAGTGAGCAGTCGAAGGTGGCAGTTGAGTGAAGAAGTGCACACAAGTCATTTTAGAAAGAAGGGATGAGTTAGAAGGTGAAAGAAGGGGTAAATTTTTGAAAGCAGGGAAGCCACCTCCTTTTAAGAGATAATTGAGAAGGGTGAAGGAGCTGGGGAGGTGAGGAGGAGTTTGGGAAGTGCTCACACCTTTCATTTTCAATTTTAATGGCAACTATCGCTAGAATCTAGCCTCAGGAGAGGCCTCTAGGATCCCTTTGGGTTTTTTCAAGCTGACCTGCTGAAACGCTCACTCAGCTCCCTCAGCCACTCATCTAGATCAGCCTCATAAAACTTCCAATCCTTACACCTGGAGACCCTGAAGAGGTATAGAACATACACTTTGCTTTATACGAGTCTCCGGACAACATGGATTTCCAGGTTCTTGGAGCGTTTTTATAACTTGAGCAGAACAGTGCATTCAGAGACTTCTGCCACTTTTTTGTTTTCTTCTCTTTGGATGTATATTTCCGTTCGTCCGGTTTGCCCAGAAAGCCTAACCAAGTGCTTTGCATGCAGGGAGCGTTCAATATGAGCTATTGACTGACCTTGCCTTTTCTGTCTACAATAATCTCCTCTAATGTTTAGTGCAAAGCAGTAGCCAAGCTAGTGGTTACAAAAATGTTGTTGATGCTGACTGACTGGAGATCTCGAGTTACCTTGCCCATATTTACAGACATTTATATCAAGAAAGATGTTGGTCAGCAGTGGTTTTACTCTCAGGACAGAAAACTGACCCCACTACCTTCTAAACCTCTTTTACATTTCCTTTGCATGTCATTCCACGTGCCTTGTTTGGTCAGTACATAGAGTTGCTAGCAGGACACTTCTAAAGAGAGCCAAGTCTATAGTGCATTGACCATCTCAGAAATAATTTGTGAATAGGAAGAGTACCTCTTTCACTGTGATCAGGGAAAAGGAAAGATTGGGAAAGCAAGACGTCTTACCGGGAATCGTACAGGTACCAGAAGAATTTACCTTTCGAAGCCAAGGAAGCTAGTGAATTGGAAGGGGGTAAGGAAAGAAAATGAAGGAAAAGGCTTTTGAAGGTTGTGCCAAGATCTCTAATAACTTCACTCTTCAAAGTTGGACTCATATTAATAAGTCCACATATAGTATGGCCCCTTCAGAGTGAGATCCATTGGTCTCCGGAGTTGGTATTTAAAGTATGTCCATCTGCATTTAAACGAATAGCTCCAAGACAATCAGATTATGTGGTAGTTACTTTGGTGAGAATATCGCCTCAGTGGAATGGAAACTTCATTTTGAGTCTAATATTAGACCTTGCTTTGGAAAATTCCTTTTAAATGATCACAAGCTGGGAATAGCAAAAGAATTCAACTTTCGATAGACAGCATTCACCAAGAATTTTTTAACTGCTTATGTTGGGTCCCTGGGAAAACAGATGTGAAAAATTTACCGCACTGAATTGACTTGACCTGATGCAGTGTTTATATCAATTGTTGATAAGTTTCCCTCCCTAGTCTAATTTGTTCAAAATATTTTCATTCTTTGAGCATGAAGTGGGTCTGGGATGGAAATTGTTCAGATGCCTGTTAGTCTAATAATCTGAACTTTTAAGCTTCCAGCCATTAATGTCTGTAAAGGGGTTTAAGCCAAAAAAACCCAACTATTTTGGTAATGTCTAAGGGATGCTGAGGCAAATTTGGGGGCTCAAGATTGAGAAGAGTGCAGGCAGCAAAGGAATGAAATCTATATTATCCAGCCTAATTTCATCTGCAGTGAGATCAACAAGTCTTGGGTCTCTGAAAATTTTTAAGTTGGTGGGGGGTGGAACTCACTGAACCTGTAGTTTTAATACACATTTGAAGGGGGAGAGACTTTGTTTTTCCTTGATAAAAGTAGCTGTAAAACTAACCTGCACCATATTTCAGAGATGTGTTCTATCGTGCTTTATGGGAAGATGCCAGTAAGAGTGTTTGGGGTTATTTAAGGAGCTGGATTTATCAGACTGGTAGAAGAATTGGTGGTAGAAGAGAATTTCTGTGCATCTGGTCTGTTGAGAGACATGAGTGACAACAGTTGAACTCACTGAGAAAGAGACAACTTGGATGAAATGGTCACTTCTGTAGAAGATGGCTCTTGACCTTTTCGTCTTGCTCTCTGTGGACGGATTGCATGGATGTTTGCATTTGAGAGCACCCATTCCACTTGAGAATGCAGAATGCCTCTACTTTCTTGGACTGATAATGTGGTCCGTGTGTTTCATTATGAAAATGTCGTTTCCTACAGAAATGAATATCTCTGATAAAAGGTAAATTTAGTTTCCTTTTTAAAAACTGTATTACTTTTTCCTTTTTTGAAGGTAAATCTCACCTGGCAATAGTGCAGCGGGTAAACAATGAGGGAGAAGGGGATCCATTTTATGAAGTTCTGGGAATCGTCACTCTAGAAGATGTGATTGAAGAAATCATCAAGTCCGAGATACTAGATGAAACAGATCTGTACAGTGAGTAGACTATTTTCCTTACTAACTACCACTAGAATTGCTCTTTCAGCTCTTCGGTATCAGGGTTGCTTTATTTCTCCATTCCACAGTCTGTAAAATGTAACTGTAGACTGTTCAAAAACAACCCTTAACCACTCCAGGTCAGAAGAAAAATTCCACTGGTATATCAATCAGTCGATTAATGGTATTTATTGAGCGCTTACTGTTTGTAGAACACTGTGCTATGCGCTTGGTAGAGTGCAGTATAACTGAGTTGGGTTGGGAGACATGTTCCCTGCTCACAATGAGCGTTCAGTCTCCTTTTACCTGGTCGTTAGCGTCCTCGATGATCCGATGGGGCCTTTCTGAAGGTGAATCAGAGGTGGAAGTAAATTCTCGTTACTCGGGGACTTCCCATCCCAGACAATTTCTGGAGTAGCATAATGGCCCCCAAGATCCTGATTTCCATCGTCTGGACCTTAATAACACCAAGAAACTACCTTGTCATAGCCAAAACAGTTCACTTGATATCGCCAAGGTGGATTGAGTATCGTTGCCGCCAACAAGTATTTGAGTGCCCAGAGAGTGGAAATAATAATTAATAATAATAAGCACAAGCACTGTACTAAGCACTGTGGTGGTTACAAGATAATGGGGTTGAACACAGTCTCTGCCTCACATGGAGGTCACAATCCAAGTAGGAGGGAGTTATCAGTCAATTTTATTTATTGATAGAATTTAATCCCCACTTTCCAGATGAAGAATCCGAGGCCCAGAGGAAGCGAGGGGACTTGCCCAAGGTCACACATATTAAGCAAGTGGCAGAACCAGATTAGAACCCAAGTACTCTGACTCCCGTGCTCTTTCCACTGGCCACTCTGCTTCCCAAGCAAAACACTGAACTAGGCACTTCGATCCATTAGGACTGGACAGATGGAGTCTAAATTTTCATTTTGCACCTCCAGGAAGGTTTTCATTCAGACTATTTTTTAATTTCCAGGTTGGTCCCTACCGTATCTTTTCTGTTTCCCCAAGCTCCTTGTGAGCAGGAATCACATCTCCCAACTCTTCTGCATTGTATTTCCCCAAGTGCTTAGCACTGTGCTCTGCACACAGTAAATGCTCAATAGGTACCATTGATTGAGTGAACTATTCACCATCTCATGGTGAGAAGAGAGAGCTTTGATTGGAAAATGATAGTCTGATGCTGTGAAGGAATCTCTGGGATCCATATTCCCACTTCTTCAAAAATTCCCCCAAAACAAAAAAAAATCTGGTAAAGGTTAGAGTTGCCTTTGTTTTTTTTTTTCCCTTTCATTCCATCCAGTTATTGCATATGCCCTTTCATCACCCTAAAAATGACCACCTCCTTGTTGGTGCTTACTTAAAAAAACCTAGTTTGCACACTTTAGTAGTTTCATGAAATAAAGCAGGTTAAGCGAAAGAACACTAAGGAAAGTATAGTTTGCTGCAGGAAATAATGTAAAGGGCATTAATGTGTTCCCAAAATATAAAGTGATTAAAAAGCACAATATAATTAACGTACTCAACCAATGAAGCAGCGTGGCTTATGGAAAGAGCACGGGCTTGGGAGTCAGAGGTTGTGGGTTCTAATCCCGCCTCTGCCACTTGTCAGCCATGTGACCTTGGGCAAGTCATTCTCTGTACCTCAGTTACCTCATCTGTAAAATGGGAATTAAGACTGTGAGCCCCATGTGGGACACCCTGAAAACCTCGTATCTACCCCAGTGCTTAAAACAGTGCTTGGCACATAATAAACGCTTAACAAAGACCAACATTAATATTATTATTATCAAATAGCAACCATGCCATTAAAAATATGATTTTAGATATTTATTTGTTAATCTGTGTAGAAATTGACCTCCCCAAAAGCTTTGCCCACATTAATTTGTTGCTCACCCGAGTCTAGATACTTTTGAACATAGAATTTTACCGCCAAACTTAAATTCTAATGGTGTATCTTAAATTCTGTTGTTGTTTGCAAGATGGTTGCCACATCTAACCATGCTCTACAAGCCACTTGGTTGCTGCAAGCAGGTTATAAAGTCACGTTGCTTTGCTAAAGAAAGCTACTATTATTTGAGATTTGCTTTGAGGTCATGATGTACTATACTTGAAAGGTAACAAAAGTTCAGGGCTAAGCCCAGCAGCCGTCTAGAGCACGTACGTGGCAATAATCGAGAGTATCAGGAAGATTGCCAGCTTTAAGCTCTTTGTGGGCAGGGAGTGGGTTCTACCAACTCTGTTGTACTGTGCTCTCCCAAGCACCTAGTACAGTGCTCTGCACACAGGAAGAGCTCAATACACTGCACTGCTGGATCGATTTAAAATTCAATAACACTGCCATGAAAAAGCACTCGCTTGGAGCTAATGCTGCTGTGATCCAACAGCACTGCCTAACCATTTCCCTTCCTCTACCTTCTAGCTATTAGCCCATCTCAAATGAAAATGCGGTACTGGCACCTATTCAGCATCGACAGTAGGACAAAGTGCCTTTTTGTTGACTGGAATGTGAAAGGTAGCACTTTGGAAATGAAGTACTGCTTTTAAGTAGGCACACACCCAACTCAAAATCAAATTAAAAAGTTTTGTTAGTACCTATTTACCTTATCATTTATTCATTTAAAATATTGTGCTTTTTCAATCCCTGATTTTTAATACTTCTGTATTGTTTTAGTTAATGTTTTGAATCTTGGGTGCATGCTAATCAACTGTACATGATCTTTCCTTTGGGAAAATATAGTCCATTTAGCAATCAGTGGTATTTATTGAACGCTTACTGTGCTGCACTAAGTGCTTGGGAAAGTCCAACAGAAGGAGTGGTCGTGATCCCTGTTCTCAAGGAGCTTTCAGTGTAGTCGTACATTAATAACACTCTATTTTCATGGATTCCATTAGGAGCACTAACTGGGATTTAGAGGATTAGACTAATTCAGGTAGTGTTCGGACTTTCCAGGTAGTGAAGAAAGCGCATATTTACCTTCTTTTAATCTTGCCTCTTACAATTGCTCACTTCCTTTTAAGTGAAGTATATATAAATATCTGTACTCCATGTGCCCATGTATTATATTCATTCACATTGACGCGTTTCAAGTGCGTTTGCTCTTTTGATAGAGAAGTTGAGGATCTGACTCATTCAGGTGACATAGATGAGGGAAGGTACTTGGAAACTGAGCCTTTGTCTGAACCCAGTTTTTCTTTTTTTTTTTTTTGCTTTTTTTCTTCTAATTTGAATAAAAAACCCAACACGAAAATCCCAAGAAGAGACAATCATGCCAGACATAAGTCAAAATCCCATGAAATGGCTTTCATTCATCAATGCATAGGAGTTAGGACTGCCTCAATTAAAAGAGATTTGGAACAAGGTACTCCTTGTTGGGGGTCCCCGGCCTAGGACCGTTTGAGCTGACAGGCCTCAAACAGTGGCCCGCTGCAGCCTGACCTGGGTGAAAAGCCGGCCACAAGGCCCATGTCACCAGGGTTTTCACCACAAGAGAAAGACTGTGAGCCCGTTGTTGGGTAGGGACTGTTTCTATATGTTGCCAACTTGTACTTCCCAAGCGCTTAGTACAGTGCTCTGCACACAGTAAGCTGTCAATAAATACGATCGAATGAATGAATGAGGACCTTCCGGGGCCTCGCAAACTGCAGTTTGACCCTCCTGCTCTACAACGTCCCCCCAATAATACACACTTTTTTTCCTAGTAAGAGGAAAGTTTTAGGACAGACATCCCCACATATGCACATTAGCTCATTCAGTCGAATTTATTGAGTGCTTACTGTTTGCAGAGCACTGTACCGAGCGCTTGGGAGAGTACAACTGAGAGCCTCAGTTTCTTCATTCGTTAGTTAGGGGTAAAATCTCTCCTTCCCTCCCTCCTATTTTTTTGTTTTGTTTTATGGAACTTGTTGAGCAATAAACAGACACATTCCCTGCCCACAAGAAGCTGTTTTCCAAATAGTATCATCATCATCAATCGTATTTATTGAGCGCTCACTATGTGCAGAGCACTGTACTAAGCGCTTGGGAAGTACAAATTGGCAACATATAGAGACAGTCCCTACCCAACAGTGGGCTCAAGTATCCAAGTAATATGATCCCTTAGCAAAGTAAAAGGAAGCTTATAGTTCCGTAGACATTCATCTCGTTTGGCAGAAATAGGAATTTTCGGTCACAGCTGCTAGTGTCCAGGAATAGTCTTACGATGTATCTTTGAAGACATTGTTATGGATGATGAGAAATCTAGTCCACTCCTGTGGGATAGGGGTGGGGCATCTATGGAACAGGGCCAGAAAAAGAGGGTGGGGTTAGAGGGCGGGGGTGTAGGGGAGGAGTAGGAAAAGAAAGAAGAGAACAAAGGAGAGAGGAAGGGGTAAAGGGAAGTGGAGGAAAAGGGCAAAGGAGGAAGGGTGGTAAGAGAAGTGGGAAAAGGGCAAAAAGAAGTGACAGAGAGGTAGTGAGGCCTAGTGTCACCAAAACCTGCCGGTCTCAGCTCCGCAACATTGCCAAGATCCGCCTTTTCCTCCCCATCCATACCACTACCCTGCTTGTTCAAGCTCTCATCCTATCCCGTCTGAACTTCTGCATCAGCCTTCTCTCTGATCTCCCATCCTCGTGTCTCTCCCCACTTCAATCCATACTTCATGCTGCTGCCTGGATGCTGTTGTCCAGAAATGCTCTGAGCATGTTACTCCCCTCCTCAAAAATCTCCAGTGGCTACCAATCAATCTGCGCATCAGGCAGAAACTCCTCACCCTGGGCTTCAAGGCTGTCCATCACCTCACCCCCTCCTACCTCACCTCCCTTCTCTCCTTCTCCAGCCCAGTCCGCACCCTCCGCTCCTTCGCGGCTAATCTCCTCACCGTGCCTCGTTCTCGCCTGTCCCGCCATCGACCCCCGGCCCACATCATCCCCCGGGCCTGGAATGCCCTCCCTCTGCCCATCCGCCAAGCTAGCTCTCTTCCTTCCTTCAAGGCCCTACTGAGAGCTCACCTCCTCCAGGAGGCCTTCCCAGATCTGAGCCCATTCCTTCCTCTCCCCCTCATCCCCCTCTCCATCCCCCCATCTTACCTCCTTCCCTTCCCCACAGCACCTGTATATATGTTTGTACATATTTATTACTCTATTTTACCTGTACATATCTATTCTATTTCTTTTATTTTGTTAGTATGTTTGGTTTTGTTCCCTGTCTCCCCCTTTTAGACTGTGAGCCCACTGTTCGGTAGGGACTGTTTCTGTATGTTGCCAACTTGTACTTCCCAAGCACTTAGAACTGTGCTCTGCACACAGCGCTCAATAAATACGATTGATGATGATGATTGATAGTGTAAAGAGCACAGGTTTGGGAGTTGGGAGACTCGGATGCCAGCACCAGTCGTGTTGCTTGCCTATTGGTGATCTTAGGCAAGTCACTTCCTTTTCTGATCCTCAGTTTCTTCATTCGTACAGTTAGGGGTAAAATCTCTCCTTCCCTCCCTCCTATTTTTTTGTTTTGTTTTATGGAACTTGGTGAGCACTTACTATGTGTCTGCCACTGTTCTAAGCACTGAAGTAGGTACAGGTCAGTTAGGTCAGACATAGTCTCTGTCCTGCTTGGGGCTCACAGACTTAAGTAGGAGGGCGCACAGGTATTGAATCCCCATTTTACAGTTGAGGAAACCGAGTCACAGGGAAGAAGTTGTGACTTGCCCAAGGTCACACAGTAAGCACTTGACATAGCCAGGGTTAGAACCCAGGTCCTCTTGCTCCCAGGCCTGTGCTCTTTTGACTAGGCCACGCTACTTCTACCTTAGACTGTGGACCCCATGAGGCTCAGAGACTGCACCCCCTCTGATTTCTTGGGTTCACCTCAGCACTTAGCACAGTGTTTGGCACATAGTTCTCTGGGACTCAGTTACCTCATCTTAAAATGGGGATTAAGACTGTGAGCCCCATGTGGGACATGGACTGTGCCCAACCTGATTAGCTCGTATCTACCCCTGCGCTTAGTACAGTGCCTGGCACATAGTAAGCACTATACAAATACCACAAGAATGCCATAATAAATACCATTATCGTAAGAAAAGGCAATATTTATTGCTGCCACTTTTACCTAGTGGTGTCAAGGCCCAATGCAGACGAGGGTTACTGAGGCCCCTGTTGTGACTTTTGCCTGGGTTATGGTGGTTCTGCCGATGTCAACCTTGGTTAAACAGAAGCAGCGTGGCTCAGTGGCAAGAGCCCGGGCTTGGGAGTCAGAGATCAAGGGTTCGAATCCCGGCTCCGCCGCTGGTCAGCTGTGTGACTTTGGGCAAGTCACTTCTCTGGGCCTCAGTTACCTCTTCTGTAAAATGGAGATTGAGTCTGTGAGCCACAAGTGGGACAACCTGATCACCTTGCATCACCCCCCCAGCGCTTAGAACAGTGCTGTGCACGTAGTAAGTGCTTAACAAATACCATTATTATTATTAATAAACTATTATTAAACTGGTCTGGTTGCTGTCTGGGCTACTGGGCCAAAGTGGTGGAGGCCCAACCCAGAACAGGACTGATTACCCAGGGCCGCCGTCGTTGTAACCTGGTCAGAAGCTTTGGTGGCTCCAAAAGTTTCTTTCCCCGTACCAGCCCCGGCTGGAGCCTTAAGTGGATGGGAATTTCTGGCATGGCTGGAAATACGTAGTTTCGGCTACTTGGAAAGAGCTTATGCAGGTATGACCCCAAAAGAGGACATTGTAGCCACTGATGTGATCATGGCAGGCACAGCTGTAGTTGTTAGTGAAGAAGGAGAAGAGGAGGAGAGGCCCAGCCTTGTCTGCCTCCTTCCTTCTCCCTCTGCTTGTCACTACCGTTTGTTGTGAATTCGTACGCAGCACATTGCATCTGTTATAGTATTGTGTTGTACTTTCCGAAACGCTTAGTACAGTGCCCTGCATACAGTAAGCGCTCAATAAATACGATTGATTGAATGGTCAAGGGTCCCCCCAGCCCCCTGTGGTTGGTGTGACTTAATCCATTTGGTTTCAAGAGAGAATACCTGAAGGCAGGAAGTCTCTACTTACTGTGCCTGCATTTCTTAAACCCTAATTCTCTGAGTTGAAACATTTCTGTGGGTGCATGTGAGTGTTTATTTTGTGGCAGAGAATGAAAATTAGTATTTTTCTCCTAATAGCTGTAACTAGCCCAAGGGGGTTCCAAAACGAATAAATCATGGGAACAGTGTTAAGTAGTTCATTTCTGTGTTGTTTACAAGTTTATTACCCAATTTGCCTGTTGGTGCCAGAGGTAAATTTACTACAGGGATTTCCGTAAGTGGTCTAGGAAAATAGATGAATGGCCAAATAGAGCTCTGTATTTATTGTGGATTGGAATACAGTCATGATGTAATAAAGGTACAGGAACCGAGAGAGGAATTTTGTTGCCTTTCCCTTCTGATTTGTTATTAGCTTTTTTCCACAAAGCCTCACTCGTGAAAACTCATGAAAAAAAGTAGTAGCCTGGCCTAGTGGATAGAGCACGCTCTGGGAGTCAGAAGGACCTGGGTTCTCATCCCGGCTCTTCCACTTGTCTCTTTTGCGACCTCGGGCAAGTCACTCAACTTCTCTGCACCCCAGTTACCTCATTCGTAAAATGGGGATGAAGACCGTGAGCCCCATGTGGGACAAGGACTGTGTCCAACCTGATTAGCTTGTATTTACTCCAGCAGTTAGTACAGTGCCTGGCAAAATAGTAAGCGCTTAACAAATACCATTTAAAAAAAAAACCAAAATACAAATGCTATTTTTTTTAATAGAAAAACAACAACCCAAAACACCTTAACCTAATGGGATTAAACTTTTCCCCCTACCCCCATTTTTTCCCCATCCCTTCTCCTAGCCGATAATAGGACTAAAAAGAAAGTAGCCCATCGGGAGAGGAAACAAGATTTTTCTGCCTTCAAGCAGACAGACAGCGAGATGAAGGTTAAAATATCACCACAGCTTCTCCTGGCAATGCACCGTTTCCTAGCAACAGGCAAGTGCGGCTTATCACAGTTTGAAATCACGAACAACTCAGCAGCCTGTTTCTCAGTGGACATTGACAGGGGTGGGTTGGGGGCGGAGGTTGGGAAATGGGGTGACAAATAATGCCACTTTTGTGTTTGTTTTTTGTTTTTTTCTTTTTAAATTCTCTCCTCTCCTATGTTCAGTGTCGGCATGAACCCTCTGAGACATATACCAGGGGTGGACCAGTAACTTTAAATTGGTCTGAAAGGTAAGGATGAATGTTAGTGCCACACTGCATGTGTACAGTATGCGAGGTTAAACTGCTAGCGGATACGCCCCTCCTAGAACAGACCCGTGGAAGCGGGGGACGACGTAGTGAGAAATGAGTCTCAACCGGTCTGGGAAAGCAGACCGTTGACTAATCGGTCTCCTGTCTGTCGGCTTGTCTGAGAAGAGCTTTTGGAACTCGGCGGCGAAGTAACATTGTTCCCAGGTGCCTTACTGACTCACAGAGAAGAGGGCGGTTGCTTGCGGTGAGTTCTCAATAGGCGATTAGAGCTCATGCTTATTCTGCGAGCGATCGTCCTCCCGGGGCCCAAGCCCGAAAGCCCTTCAAGGTCAGAGAGCAGCCGGAGCCAGTCTCAGCGGTGGTTGGCTTCAAAATGAACAGTTTGACTCATGTGAATTCAAGTGCCAACGGGACTCTCAAAGATTTTAAATTTGACTACTTTCAAGCTTTTTGCAGTCGGCCGGGTGATTGGGGTTCATTTCCAAGAGGCACGTGCCTGCGTGACCCGAGCCCCCCATAGAGCTGACAGTCCGCGAAGAGTCGAAGAAATAAATCATCCTTACTTCCAAGAAGCGGTCCGTTTTAGATGAAGGATGGACTAGTTGGGAAAGGGGAATGCTAAGGAAATCCTGACCTGTCCCGTGGCTAACAAGAAGACTTCCATCTCCAGGACGGTCAATACAGCACCTTTCGACAGTTGACACGTTTAATTTAAAACCAAGAATTGTGGAAAGAAAGAAGTGGTAGTGGGCTTTACATTTTCAGCTTTGAAATGGTTTTGCTTACTCTGGTTTTGGTCTGTGAAACAAACACAACCCAAAAACCAAAACCCAAACTGCTTTGACTAACTTATCTATTTCTCCCTTTGCTAATTCTTACACCGGTTTGTTGTCATCTAGGAATCGATTTTAAAGTGGCCACAGAATCCTACTTGAGTTCGGTTCTGCTAGGGCAATCGTGCGGTTCATTTTGTTCAGTTGAGAAGCTGCGTGGCCTAGTTGGGAGAACTCGGTCCTGGGAGTCAGAGGACCTGGGTTCTAATTCTGGCTCTGCTGCTTGTCTGCCGTGTGACCTTGGGCAAGTCACTTCACTACTCTGCACCTCAGTTACCTCATCTGTAAAATGGGGATGAAGACTGGGAGCCCCATGTGGGACATTGACTGTGTTCAGCCTGACCAGCTTGTATCTACCCCAGCGCTTAATATAGTGCCTGGCATACAGTAAGCGTATTACAGATACTATTAAAAAATATTCACAGCTTTCCAGCCATCAAATTTGTTGTGGTATGAAAAAAAGGCATCTTAAGTGCATATCGGAATTTAGCCTTAACTTTATTTTCATATGAATCTATGAGCTTTCGTTTCTAGTTTACCATTAGGCCAAATGGTGACTCGTGAAAATGTGGTTCCAAGTTACATACGTGTATCGGAGGCGTTAATCCCATACTACCCTCTGACTCTTCCCGTGCTCCCTGTTTGGACCATTATCAGCAGCCTGGCCTATGGCTGATTGGGGGGACGGGCCGGGGGCGGCTATCAGGGAGCCTGGCATTACTCTCCTCTAAGTAAACAGGTAATTTGGGAAACTTGGAAATTACGTTACTGCTCCAGGTTGGGAAGAAAGAATGAAGTGCAAACGAATGCGAGAATTCAGTATTTTCCGATTCTCTCAGGCGATCTGCACCAGTGGACCACCAGGCAGGCAGAAATCGTGTTGGAGGACAATGTATCATTTGCATCCGTGTGTCTTTCTTATCCAAGCCTTTCCAGCCTTCACTTCACTTCTGCCCATCATGTGAAGTGTAATGTCGAGTTGTGTTTGTGTCTGTAGAAGTAGAAGCATTTAGCCCATCCCAGATGTCCGAGAAGATCCTTCTAAGGCTGCTAAAGCATCCCAATGTCATCCAGGAGCTCAAGTATGACGAGAAGAACAAGAAAGCCCCGGAGTACTACCTCTACCAGCGAAACAAACCCGTAGACTACTTCGTTCTCATTTTACAGGTCAGCTGAATTGATTATTTATAAGTTCTTCATTTCTCATTTAATATTCCTCTCTCATCCGTTACTCTCTGCTCCCTTGCATAATCCTGCTTAGAAAATCTTTTTTGTGTGTAGATGTAGAGTCACATGCTTTTAGATTCAGAAAGGTCAAAATGATCCATTTCCCACTCCTTAAAATAGTAGAAATTAGAGGAAATAGAATCCCTTTGAAATCAATTATTATTATTATTATTATTATTGTGTGGTTTACTATTCGTCAAGAACTGTTCTAAGTCTTGGGATACACACAAGTTAATCAGGTCAGACGCAGTCCCTGTCCCACCTGGAGCTTTCAGCCAGATGAGGGAGTAGAAGTAGTATCAGTATGAGAAGTGCAGATTATTTTTTGATAAAATAACTAGTTCCTAGAACAAGTAGACCCAGAATTCTCAAGGAGCACAGTAAGAGAAGCAGGGTGGCTCAGTGGAAAGAGCCCGGGCTTTGGAGTCAGAGGTCATGGGTTCAAATCCCGGCTCCGCCACTTGTCAGCTGTGTGACTTTGGGCAAGTCACTTAGCTTCTCTGGGCCTCAGTTCCCTCATCTGTAAAATGGGGATGAAGACTGTGAGCCCCCCGTGGGACAACCTCATCACTTTGTAACCTCCCCAGCGCTTAGAACAGTGATTTGCACAAAGTAAGCGCTTAATAAATGCTATCATTATTATTATTATTATGCTGAACTTTATCCTGATCGTCATCATCGGAAACAGTGATAGGTCCTGATGCAGGAAGAAGGATCTGAACCGGTCAACATTAGTAATATATAAACCAGTTCTTTAGTGGGTTGGGAGGGAAGCCATCCTTAATGAAATTGAGAAAGCTTGGGAAAATCCATAAATAAACAGAGAATTGGGTCGGCCAAACAGGAAATTTTGAAGTGCAGTTTGCAAGGGACACTAAAGCTAAGAATAATGAAAGATTATTCAAGAAGCTGGAGAGGGAGTCGGGATTCATTCATTCATTCGATCGTATTTATTGAGCGCGTACTGTGTGCAGAGCACTGTACTAAGCGCTTGGGAAGTACAAGTTGGCAACATATAGAGACGGCCCCTATCCAACAACGGGCTCACAGTCTAGAAGGGGGAGACAGACAACAAAACAAAACATGTGGACAGGTGTCAAATCATCACAATAAACAGAAATAAAGCTAGATGCACATGATCAAAAGGCTTGGCAAACCTTAGGTTTAGCATTTTCTGAAGATAATTTAGGGAGATTCCCGCACACTGCTGTTGTTTCTCATAGGAAAAATAACCCAACTACAATAACCATGATTCTCAAATAATACTAAAGCCGAGCATGCAGCTGCCCCATGGGGAATGTTTTACCAGCAGTTTGAAATATAGTCGTTCGAAACAGAGTCGCCACTCCAAGGAGCCTCCAGAGATTGCCCCCCTGGGGAGGGCTAGCCATCGTAAGGGTGGTTTCATCATCATCATCATCAATCGTATTTATTGAGCGCTTACTATGTGCAGAGCACTGTACTAAGCGCTTGGGAAGTACAAATTGGCAACATATAGAGACAGTCCCTACCCAGCAGTGGGCTCACAGTCTAAAAGGGGGAGACGGAGAACAAAACCAAACGTACTAACAAAATAAATAGGATAGATATGTACAAGTAAAATATATAGAGTAATAAATATGTACAAACATATCATCATCAATCGTATTTATTGAGCGCTTACTACGTGCAGAGCACTGTACTAAGCGCTTGGGAAGTACAAATTGGCAACATATAGAGACGGTCCCTACCCAGCAGTGGGCTCACAGTCTAAAAGGGGGAGACGGAGAACAAAACCGAACGTACTAACAAAATAAAATAAATAGAATAGCTATGTACAAGTAAAATAAATAGAGTAATAAATCTGTACAAACATATATACATATATACAGGTGCTGTGGGGAAGGGAAGGAGGTAAGAAGGGGATCACCTTGTAACCTCCCCAGCGCTTAGAACAGTGCTTGGCACATAGTAAGCGCTTAATAAATGCCAATATTATTATTGTTATTATTATTATTATTATTGTTTCCTGCTGGGGTACCCAAAAACAAGTGACTTTGGGAAAGAGGGGGCTGTAGAAGCAAGAAACCAGTAAATTCTGCATCTTCCAGGGGGCAGCTTTCCTTGTTGAAAGTGAACCTGGTGGATCGTGGAGTTCTTCTGGACTTGAGAAGCAGCGTGGCCTGGTGGGCAGAGCACGGGTTCAAGAGTCAGAAGGACTTGGGTTCTAATCTCAGCTCTGCTACTTGCCGGCTATGTGACCTTGGGCAAGTCACGTCACTTCTTGGGGCCTCAGTTGTATCGTCTGTAAAATGGAGATTAATGATAATAATAATAATAATAATAAAAATGATGGTATTTGTCAAGCGCTTATTATGTGCCGAGCACTGTTTAAGACAATGGGACGTGAACTGTATCCAACCCGATTAGCTCAGATCTACCCCAGCAACCCACAGTGAGTGCTTAACAAATACCATGAGAAAAAAAAAGTGAATGTTGCCAATTTGGACGAGCCTGGGTCACACCCCGAGCCCTACCTCTCCCCACCAAGGAAAGGGGCCCCTGAATCTGGGCATCACTTCCTAGCTGAGAGAGGGGGTTGTAGAGGGGAAAGGAGAGAGACAGAGAGAGACAGGGAAGGGGAGAGACAGACACACAAGCAAGCAGCATCTGCATAGGTTCCATGGGCAGGAGTGGTGTACTGAGTGTGTGAGATATCCCCCTGCCTATCTGGAAATCAGCAGATTCCTCCTTAGACGCACCAGACCACCACTCTCCCCAACTTCAAAGCCTTATTAAAAAGCAAATCTCTTCCAAGAGGCCTTCCCCGATTAAGTCCTCTTTTCCCTCTCCCCTCTGTTTCATCAGTGCACTTGGATCTGTCACCTTTGGGCATTTGGTAATCGCCTCAGCCCTGCCGCACTTATGTAATAATAATAATGATATTTGTTAAGCGCTTACTATGTGTGAAGCACTGTTCTAAGCGCTGGGGGGGATACGAAGTGATTAGGTTGTCCCACCTGGGGCTCACAGTCTTAGTCCCCATTTTACAGATGAGGTAACTGAGGCACGGAGAAATGAAGTGACTTGCCCAAAGTCGCACAGCAGACAAGTGGCGGAGCTGGGATTAGAACCCATGACCTCTGACTCCCAAGCCTGGGCTCTTTCCACAGAGCCACGCTGTTTCGCCGTATCTATATATCTGTAAATATTTTGTAAATTATATCAGCATCTATCTCCCCCTGTAAACTGTAAACTCACTGTGGGTGGGGGACAGGTTAACCAACTTTGTTGTATTGTACTCCTCCAAGTTCTTAGTACAGTGCTCCGCACTCAGTAGCGCTCAATAAATACCCCTGTCAACAATGATAGACTTTCTTGGGTCTGTGTGGAAGAAAGCCTCTCCCTCTAGAAATGCTGAGAAGTGGGAAACCAAAGCAAAACACTGGTGTTCATCTTAGAAGGTACCAGACCATAGCCACATGGCTCTCACGTTAAACGGAAGCAGAGTGACCTAGTGGAAAGAGCAGAAGCCTAGGAGTCAGAAGACCTAGGACTAAGGGCAAGACACTTCACTTCTGTGTGTGCCTCAGTTTCTGCATCTGTAAAATGGGGATTAAGTCCTCCGCCCTCCTACGAAGGCTTTCAGCCCCATGTGGGACAGGGAGCTCGGCCAACCTGATCAGCTTGAATCTGCCCGGCACTTAGAAGAGTGCTTAACACATAGTAAGTGCTGAACAAGTACCATAATAAACAGGGAGCCTGCTGAAGGAGGCAAGAAAGAGTAGAGTGTTCATCATCACGGGTCCCATTGCTGAGGTGAGCTCCGTGCCGTGGAGAATGGTAACCCTGTGCTAGTTCCGAACAGGCCGTGTCTCCTCATCTCAGAAGGGATGCTGGGTTTAAGATAAAGGCCAAAGCCAAGAGTACAATCTGGAAAGGATAGAATAACGGGGGTGGAATTTATTAAATGCCTCCTAGGTGCTAAGGTAGCAGACAAGCACTAGAGTAGATACAAGATAATCAGACGGGACATAGTCCCTTTCCTACCTTGGTCTCACATTCCGAGTCGGGGGAGAACAGGTATTTTATCTCTGTTTTACAGATGAGGAAACTGAGGCACAGGGAGGTTAATTTGCTCACAGTCACCCAGCAGCCAAGTGGCGGAGCCAGACCCTAGGCTTCGGGTCTCCTGACTCCCAGTCCCGTGCTCTTTCCATGTGATTTCGATCGGCGTGTCCTAAATGAGGGAAGTTCAAGCACCTTCACTTGGGGAGCATTTGAGTTGGAAACAAAGATTAATAAACTTGGGTACAAATTGGGGATGATTAACTTGGGGGCCTTCCTTGGAGTAGGACTTTCTTGTTGGCTTATAAAGCATTGTGGCTAGGTTATAAAATCCTATCAGAACTGCAAAACTGTAGCCACTACCCCACGCTTCGTTAGCCTTCTAATCAAGATATGCCTGTAATGGACACGGAGCTGGAATAGGGCAAAGGAGCACTGAACCGGTTACGGGGCCCTGCTTTACTTTTTGTTTTTCTTTCTTTCCTGCAGCCTGATTTCTTTTAAGCCTTGTCTTGGTTGTGCTTTGCTGGTGGTGATGTTTTTCTGTCACAGGGGATGGCCAGCTGAACCGGACTAAGAACTCTGGCTTTCCCCGACCTTAGAAAAGAATAGCCCAACCTCAATTAGCCCCATCCCCCTAGTTTTTGTTCCTCTTCTCCCCGGCTGTTTGCCCTCTTGCACAAAATGAAAAGTTGACACCCACATTCACAGGGACTGGGGGGAAAATAAAGAGACAATGCTAGTGCAGAGCTAAACACTTGAACGGATGAATGAAATCAAGGCAGGAGTGATCATGGGCAGAGTTAAGTGATCCTGGTATGTGAAGCAAATGGAACAAAAGAAAAGGGAGTGGGACAGGTGGCAGGGGGTGGCTTCCCTCAGCTAGGAAAGGTTTTGGGGAGCAAGTGGGACTTCTGCCTTTTGAAGAAGCAGGAAAGGGAAACTGGATGGGAAAGGCATGCAAACTTACACTGATTCCCAGATTCCAAGAAGCAGTTCCGTTGCTTAGTGGTATTTAAAGTTCCAACACACAGTGGAAAATTGGGAATTTGATACCTTTTGTAAAGATAGGTAAGATAAGACATGAGTGGGTTTTATGGTCTGCCCAAGTTGAACCATAAACCAGTGGAAAGCCCTAGGGAGCAGGCCAAGAAATGGACCCTCCACTCCTCTCCTGAACATGTGTGGGGATGACGGAACTACCCGTTCGGCAAATCTCGTTTTCTTTCTTTAATCACTTAACCCCTTCCCTTGTTAAGAGGGAAAATACTAAGTGTCAAGCATTTTGTTAAGGGGATTTTGGTGGAAATTTCAGGTTCAACTGTTGGGAAGGAAAATATAACCTGTTGAGGAGGAAGAATTTTTACTGAGGAGTTTGGACATCTCCAGGGTAAATGTTGTTTTGAATGTCCTTGGCTGCAAGCAAAATCCAAGTACTCCTTTCTGATTTTCTCACTAGGGGAAAGTGGAAGTAGAGGCTGGGAAAGAAGGTATGAAGTTTGAAGCTAGTGCTTTTTCATACTATGGGGTGATGGCCCTCACAGCGTCTCCAGGTATGTTGACTTTTCCTTCCAGTTTTACCGAAAGCGTTTCCCACTCCTGTTTTAAATTTGAATCCAGCAGGACGCGAAGGGAACTGGAGAGAGGATAACATCTCCAGCAGCAGTGCCCTTCCTTCTCATGTCCAGAATGTGTAGTTAGGGAACAGCCCACTTCCCATCTGGTCTGTTCAGTGACTGATCGGATTTTGAACTAAGACTTCCTCGCCTCCCAGCCCTCCCCTTTGGTGCTAACTCACTGACCTTGATTAGCTGCCTTGTGCTTGCCAGTTTGTGGATTTTATGCCCAAAATAACCCTGCCCGGAATTACCGAACCGTTGGGTTACTCCCTTCCATGTTGAGTGGCAGCACTTTGACATCCGATAGCACTGGGGAGGGCCACAGATGCCTGCTGTCTAAACTCCTGTGCTGTAGTGACACCTAGCAGTCAAGACCCAAAAGCTTATTATTACTATTATTATTAATAATAATAATAATAATAATAGCTTGCTATGTGCATATCACTGGGGAGGGCTGCAGATGCCTGCTGTCTAAACTCCTGGGCTGTAGTGACACCTAGCGGTCAAGACCCAAAAGCTTATTATTAATATTAATATTATTAATAATAGTAATAATAATAATGGCATTTGTTAAGCACTTGCTATGTGCCAAGCACTGTTCTAAGCGCTGGAGGGGGATACAAAATGATCAGGTTGTCCCACGTGGGCCTCACGGTCTTAATCCCCATTTTACAGATGAGGGAACTGAGGCCCAGAGAAGTTAAGCGACTTTCCCAAGGTCGCCCAGCCGACAGTCGGTGGAGCTGGGATTTGAACCCACAGCCTCTGACTCCCAAGCCCGTGCTCTTTCCATGGAGCCGCGCTGCTTATTCAACGGGGATGGGATTTCTGAGCCGGGACTTTCTCAGATGGAGAGCCTTAATGGTTCCAAGTCGAGTTTCCTTGGCCGAAAAACACCCCCCTCAAAACCCCCAAAAACAATGTGACCCAATCACCAACTTTGGGAACAGTTCTAGTGTTGCCTTACTCACAAACCGTCGACGTGTTTCCGGTTGTTAGAGGAAAAAGGCAGTTTTAACCAACCAGATGACTATCGGAAGTGTGATGCGCCACCTGAAATTAAGCCTCCAAACCCCTTTTTCACCCACGGCATAATAGGAGGAACCTAAGTCCCCCTTGGCGGCTTTCTGTTCTCTTCAGAGAAGCAGTGTGGGTCAGTGGAAAGAGCACAGGCTTTGAAGTCAGAGGTCATGGGTTCGAATCCCGGCTCCGCCACATGTCTGCTGTGTGACCTTGGGCAAGTCACTTCTCTGAGCCTCAGTTACCTCATCTGTAAAATGGTGATTAAGGCTGTGTAGCCCCACTTGGGACAACCTGATCACCTTGTATCCCCCTCTGCGCTTAGAACAGTGCCTTGCCATAGTAAGCACTTAACAAATGTCATTATAATTATTATTATTATTATTCACTTCCAACTCATTGCAGTACTAGAGTCTGCTCAGAGCCCCCTTTGTCTAGCCCAGTTTTATGAAAAAAGGCCTTGGCTAGGAAGTTGAAGGCCTGCCTGCCGCTGCCTAAATGGCAATCCCTGAGCGAGCTACCTATCTTGGTTCACTGTATCAGTTTCTCAGTCTGTGAAGTGGAGGTAACAGTTAATCCATTGTGGTGGTGATTTGAGGAGAAAATGAAATGTGCAGTTCCTTTGAGCTCTTAGGAAGAAGCCATTTTTTATCTAAAGTATTACTGACATTATTCATCTGATCAGTGGAAATGTGTTCCTGTTGGAAACTCATGAATCTCAGATGCCCTTCAATTCTCAGCCTCTGGTGTCCTAAAGACATTGTTAATTCTTTCTGACTTTCATCTTTACCTAAAGATTACTTTCTTTAATTCCCTGCATATATACATTCCACCTAAATAAGCCCAAATGAATGGATTCAGCTTTATGAATTTGCATAGAAAACAAAATCAAGCAAATCAGGGGAAACACCATCCACTTGGAGATAGTAATGATTTTCATGACCCTTGAAATCAAAAACATTAATGTAGTTCGTACTGAAACCAGGAAACTGTGCAGGAAAGGAGAAATTTCAAAAGTTTACTTGTGTGACCATTTTTCTTTTTCAGAGCAGGGTGTGAAAACATTGGATAAGCAGGGAATTTGATGCTTTAGCTTGAATGATCAGTTATACTGTGAGGGTTCAAGTTGGAAAATGGCTTTATTCAATTCTTTCATTCAATCCCATTTATTGAGCGCTTACTGTGTGCAGAGCACTGTACTAAACGCTTGGAAAGTACAATTCAGCATTAGACAATGCTGAATTGTAGACAATTAGTGTGTAGTGTAGACAGTTAGACAATCCCTGCCCACAGTGGGCTTGCAGTCTAGAAGGGGGGAGACAGACATCAAAACAAGTAAACAGGCATCAATAGCATCAATATAGATAGAATTATAGATATGTACATATACCCACGTGCTGAGGGGTGGGGAGAAGGGTTAGAGCAAAGGGAGTGAGTTGGGGAGATGGGGAGGGAAGGGGGAGCTGAGGAAAAGGGGGGCTAATGACCCATTAAGTGAAAGAGGTCCAAAGAAAAGATGCTTAACACAAAAGCAAAGGTCGAACCGATTCCATTTTACCAAGGACAGATTACTAATGGGGACTTTAAAGTGTACCAGGGCAGTTATTGTAAGGCTTTATGGCTGAGGCACACTTGAAATTATTTGGGGCTGTCCTACTGTACTGCCGTGATAACTGTTACGACCCAGTAGCCCTTTGGGGGTTAAAAAAACAAACAAGGTGGAATTTTAACAAACTCATAACGGAAAATCAAATTAGAGCTTGAAGGCAGCGAAGCTTTGGGGCCAATTTCCGTTTTGCAATTCCCCGGTTAAAGGACCTCCCGCCATGGCCTGAGACATTTCCTCTTGACAGTCTCCCGTTTGACCGAGTTACCTCCCAACACCATGATTTGTGTGAAGGTTTTTAATCCTTCAGAACGGCACGTTTTGAAGTGTGAGGCTGGATTCTGCCCTGAAAGACTTACGAGATTCCTGAGTTAGTAACGAGGAGCAAGAGTGGTATTTCCCCTCCTGATTTCCCTCCTCCCTCTTTCTAGAGAGCAGTTTATTAATTTTGACTTAGTGGACCCCTCCCTTTGCCTTCCGAATGAAGAGCAGGTGGCTGCTTTTCTTTGGACTACAAAAATCCGCCTCCTCTTGTGTCCCTGATATGGTCTCATCCTTTTTCTCTCTCCCTTTTCCAGTTCCTCTGTCCCTGTCTCGTACCTTTGTTGTCAGCAGAACAGAGTTGTTAGCCGCAGGTTCTCCAGGTAATTTCGCATGCCTTCCTTTTCGTGGTGCTTGCGACCAGTTTCACCCCCTAAAACAGTCAGTTGCAAACTGTGCCAGTCTGAGCGTCACCAATCATCTTCATCTTCATCGCCATCACCCTCACCAGTATTAATTGGGTGCCCACTGTGTGCAGAGCACTGAACTAGATGCTTGGGAGCAGTAAAATGTAGAAGACCCGTTGACTTACTAATGAGCTATCTGGGAAAAGAACTGTGCCGCCGGGTAGGTGACCTAAGTTAAATCATTAGGTTTGGGAGCCCCGGTGGAAGAGAGGAGGGGAGTGGTCTTTAGAGGGTGGGAGGGGGGAGAGACACGATTGTGATGAGACAATATTATTTCATCAGAAAGCACGTTTTGTCTGAAACGGGGCCTTCAGACTTCATTTGGTTTCTCAGGCAGCACAGGGAGGGTTGCGAGATGGAGTCCGACTGGGCTTGGCTTCAGAAGCAGAACAAAATGTACAGTTCTGCAGTAGCCTTACGTACCGCAAACCTAAGCATATTTACCGAACAGTTAACTTTTCCAAACCCCTTAAAAATCACTCCTTCAGCCAAGGGGGAAAAGAGGAAATCAGTTGCTGAGAAGGTTAACTGAATTGGGTGGAAAAAAACGGGCTCCGTCTCAGAAAGTTGCCTCCTGGATGTCTGCAGTTTCACCTCACAGTCTTAGCTTTTCAAATGAGCAGAACAAATCGTGGACGTCTTTTTGTCATCAAGAAGTCATATGTCCAGGGTCCCTTGCATTTTCCAAGGTCTCCCCGCCCCCATTTTTCTTGCAATTCGCTCTCAGTTCTGAAATTAGTGTGCGGCACATTCCTAACAAACGGCCGGTTCTTGCCCTGCAGGGGACTTTCTTTTTTTAACGCCTGCGTAAAGTCTCCAGCTGCTAAAAAGGGTGGGTGGGGGAACGTTTTAATCTTTCTTTAATTAAAATGATGTGGTTGGCCTCTGTGGTTCTCTGGCGTTTTTTATTATCTGTTATGCCCCACTAGTTCCAATACAGGGTCTTCTCTTTTCACTTTGAATTAAATTGGGCATCTACAGATTATTCACGGAATAAACACCAGGCATTTTCCCCCGTATTTTTTTAAGCTCCAAAGTGAAACGGTGGGGGCAGGAAAGAGGAGATATCACTTAAAATATGGAGTGCCAGGAGTAGGTATGGCAACAAATAATGGTGCTTTTCTGGAATGTTCGTTGCTTAGCTAAAGGAACAGAAATACTGTGCTCCAAAATAAAAGAAGACTTGGATATTTTAACTCAAATGGTTGGGAGTCTCATTGGGGGAATCCTTGGGAAGGGAGCTATGTAGAATGGAAAATCCTGCCCTGAGGCAATCTCATCAGAGACCCCCATAATACTGGACAGATCTTTCTGGGGACCTTGGAGGGCCCTTAGCCCTTCTCCCTTTCTCCTGTTTTAAGTCAACATCACCTCACATTTTCAGGATCAGTTTCCTAAAAATAAAAATAACGAGTTCTGTGTGTGAGCGACTGTGTGGCACTTTTGCACCTGTCTTTCTGTTAAGTTGATTCCTTCTACTGGTAATTTATTTTAGCTCCTGTCTCCCCGCAGCTCGATGGTGAGCTTCTTCAGGGCAGGGATCCTGTCTACTGCGGTGGCCAGAGCCCGGGCTTTGGAGTCAGAGGTCATGGGTTCAAATCCCATCTCCGCCAATTGTCAGCTGTGTGACTTTGGGCAAGTCACTTAACTTCTTTGGGCCTCAGTTACCTCATCTGTAGAATGGGGACTAAGACTGTGAGCCCCCTGTGGGACAACCTGCTCACCTTGCAACCTCCACAGCGTTTAGAACAGTGCTTTGCTCATAGTAAGCGCTTAAGAAATGCAATCATTATTATTATTATTGTTACTAACCCTGTTTTGCTCTTCCGAGCATCAGGTATGGTGCTTTGCCCAGAATATATGCCCCGTAAATACATAGGGGCTTGATTGATTTGAACAGCTGTTGTATTAAACAGATGTGGTGTTCTGATGTACGAGAAAAGGATTCCTCCAGCTAAATAGTAGCTTCCATCGGGTCCTCTCACAAACCTGCCAGACACCCTAAATTTTTCAGCATTTTAATGTGTGTTAAGGCAATCGCCAGTAATTATTAGTGTCCGTGGGTGGAGAGCTCCGTATTCTGCACTAGTCTGAGCGTAAGAAATGTTCCATGTCAGTAGACCTAAAATCCAAATTGTATTTTCACAGCTCGATTGCGCCCTTGTGTCAGCTTGAGGTTTTGAGGCAGGATTCTAGTTCAACGTAAAACATTGGTGAAGGAAATTCAGGGGTAGATTTGCTTCACGTTATATCACTTGGGTCCTTTGGAAATAATAATAATAATAATGGCATTTGTTAAGTGCTTACTATGTGCCAGGCACTGTTCTAAGTGATGGGAATGTTCAGGGACAGTGGATTGGGAAGCAGTGAGGCCTAGTGGAAAGATCCAGGGCCCTTGGAGTCAGAGAACCTGGGTTCTAATCCTGGCTCTGCCATTTACCTACTCTGGCACCTTGGGCAAGTCAGCTTCTCTGTGACTCAGTTCCCTCATCTGCAAATTTCAATACCTCTTCTCTCTCCTACTTAGAATATGAGCCCCATATGGAACCTGATTTGTACAATGCTTGGCACTTAAGTGCTTAAGAAGTACCACAATTATTATGATTATATTGTTTTGATTATCCAAACAAGAATGGAAGGCAGTAATCTTGAGGAGTTGGCTTTTGTAAATCTCCCGGTCAGTGTCAGTCAGTTCTATTCTTTGAATGCCTACTTGGGTAAAGCAGTACTAAATTTTGGGAGGAGTAAAATTAGATTTAGCAGAAATGATCCCTGCCCTCAGGGAGTTTACAGTCTAGCAGGGGAGACAGACACTGGCATAAATGACAGGGAGGCTCTCCAGGTCATCTCACCATCCCAGTAACCTTAATAGCATGTAGAAAAAATTGAATCTTTTTTTTTTTTTTCTTTTTTTGCTCTGGTGAAATGAAAAACGTCTAAGGATAAATCTGCTTTCGGGAGATATGCGCCTCTTCTTCTGCTAGCAAGAAAAGCTTCTCAAAGCTTCTGCTCTTCCCAGCAAGTGTTAAGCATGAGCCAGTAGGAAGGATTATAAGAGCAGGTGCTGAGGACAGTTTCGGGGGGGGGAGCTTGCCCGAATCAGAGCTTAATATCAGGATTAGCCAGGCCTCTATCCACGGTAGAGGTGAGAACTGAAGCAGCGTGGCTCAGTGGAAAGAGCACGGGCTTTGGAGTCAGAGGTCATGGGTTCGAATCCCGGCTCTGCCATATGTCTGCTGTGTGACCTTGGGCAAGTCACTGAACTTCTCTGAACCTCAGTTACCTCGTCTGTAAGATGGGGATTAAGACTGCGAGCCCCATGTGGGACAACTTGATCACCTTGTATCCCCCCCCCCCCAGCGCTTAGAACAGTGCTTTGCACATAGTAAGTGCTTAACAAATGCCATCATTATTATTATTATTATTAACTGATGCCTCAGATATATACCTTAGCCCCCCTTGAATCTGGGGCTGCACTGGCAGAATCCCACAGTAAGGAAAACTCACTCCACTTCTATCCCTGTACCACGGGCCCCCGACCGTTCCTTCTGATGCCCCATCACCCTGCGTCCCGATAGACACGTGCTGTCGGAAGATCTCCTGATTCTGCTCTCCTCTTTCTACCCAAGGCACACAGTGTAACTATGTGTTTCTGGTACAACAAACTCTGGTCGATGCGTGAGGGTGAAATAACGCTGCAGGAGCGGGGTTTGGTAGAACGTGGAAGGGCGACCCTGCTTTACCGCCCGGGGAAACCCATTAGGGCTCTTCTTTGAGAGATTGCCTGGAGCTGGGTGTATATCCCCTGTGATCATTGTCTGGGTCAGACAAATAATTCTGGAAAATCAATCAATCAATCGTATTTATTGAGCGCTTACTGTGTGCAGAGCCCATGTGTGAGCTGCTTCCATGTTGTGAAATGGCCAAAGTGCTTTGTTGTTGAAGGGCAGGCTTGGTACGAGCATCATCATTCTCATCACCATCATCAGTGACCGCATTTATCAGGCACCCTCCTTATGCAGTGCCGTTATAACATTTAGAAGCAACATTTAGAGAAGCAGCATGGCTCAGTGGAAAGAGCACGGGCTCTGGAGTCAGAGGTCATGGGTTCGAATCCCGACTCCACCACATGTCTGCTGTGTGACCTTGGGCAAGTCACTCCATTTCTCTGAGCCTAAATGACCTCATCTGTAAAATGGGGATTAAGACTGTGAGCCTCACGTGGGACAACCTGATCACCTTGTAACCTCCCCAGCGCTTAGAACAGTGCTTTGCACATAGTAAGCGCTTAATAAATGCCATTATTATTATTATTTAGACAGGATGGATGTTTGTTTTTCTTGGCTTGAGGCCGTGTGGAAAGCCAGCAGGAAAGAAGCAGCGTGACGTAGTGGAAAGAGCACAGGCCCGGGAGTCAGAGGACCTGGGTTCTCGCCCTGGTTCCTCCACTTGTCTGCTGTGTGACTTAGGGCAAGTCACTTCACTTCTCTGTGCCGCAGTTACCTCATTTGTAAAATGGGGATTTAGACCGTGAGCCCTATGTGGGACAGGGAATGTCCCCTGATAAACCCTGTTTATCTTTTATCTACCCCAGCCCCTAGTACAGTGCCTGACACGTAGTAAGCACTTAACAAATACTTTTTTTTAAAAAAAAAAGTCTTTTTCCACTCTTGCCTTGGTCCACAAAACTCTACAGCACCAGATGTGACAAGATTAGTGATTTGCCCTATTGTAGTTTCCTGATGGTGACTCCCAGTAACTAGCAGTTGTGTATGCTCAGTTGAAGTGCATCAGGCATTTAAAATGGAGAACTCATTGTTTTTGTTTAGTGACTTATTTCAAGCTCAACATTGACGTGTGGGGACACAATTGCTGCCCTCAGGTGACCCAAGCCCAACAGGGAGTCGTGTTACAAACTATCTCGGCTATTGGAGATTTAGGATTATTGGTATCTAATTAATATAAATTAAAAACTAAAACTAGCAAATGCACTAACTCACTGAAGGGATGGGAAATTCAGTTCATTCTGCTTTTCAGTCCCCCACGTTCCCATTGGTGAATCCCTCCCGCGATGACAAAAGGGACTCAGTAGTCAGATGTACGATTGGTTATGTTTCCGAAAATCTAATTACCTTGTCATCTGTTGCCACAATTAGTTTTACAGTCGTCTGCTTTTCCTCCTTTTTATAGTGGAAAACAAGTCCCCTCCCCGTCCCTGTGGCTTGAACCATTCGGACTCTCTGAATCGCAGCGACAGGATTGATGCGGTGACCCCGACACTGGGGAGCAGTAACAACCAGCTCAATTCTTCTTTCCTCCAAGTGTACATCCCGGACTACTCAGTGAGAGCCCTCTCAGACATTCAGTTTGTCAAGGTAGGTGAAGTCTCAGGTGCAGATCCTCCACTGGTCCGCTCAGAATTCTCTGCTAACGATAAGTAGAGCGATAACCCAGACAGGGAAGGGCTTTTAACCGAACCCAATTCTGGGCCGTTCCCTGTTTTCGACGAATGACGGCTATCCAGTTGACCGTAGTTCTCTGGCTTTGCATTGCGGTGTCGGGTTTTTGAACTAGGAGTCGAACGGGGTCTCCGTGTATGTTCCAGAGAAGCCTCTAAAACCGTTCACCCGTCACCTTCAACTGGTGTATGTTACGGGTTGGAAAGCAATTTGTACTTCCCAATGTACAAAACGTACCAATTTGTACTTCCAAAGCGCTTAGTACAGTGCTCTGCACACAGTAAGCGCTCAATAAATACGATTGATGATGAAAGCAGAGCCCGTGGCCTAGTGTTCTGTCCCGCTTCAGCAGACAGAACATAAGTTAGCACACAGACGTCCCGTTGGCCGCGTGGAGGCCGAGGCCTGTCCCGTGACGACCGCCGGTCGGGCCGAGGAAGCCTGATTGTTGTGGCCCCGGCACCCCGACGCTGCCTTGAATCTTAGTGCCCGGGGAAACAATCAGTCAATCAATCAATCAATCAATCATATTTATTGAGCGCTTACTTTGTGCAGAGCACTGTACTAAGCACTTGGGAAGTACAAGTTGGCAACATATACAGTCCCTACCCAACAGTGGGCTCACAGTCTAAAAAGGGGAAGCAGCGTGGCTCAGTGGAAAGAGCCCGGGCTTTGGAGTCAGAGGTCATGGGTTCGGATCCCGGCTCTGCCGACTGTCAGCTGTGTGACTTTGGGCAAGCCACGTCACTTCTCTGGGCCTCAGTTCCCTCCTCTGGAAAATGGGGATTAAGACTGTGAGCCCCCCGTGGGGCAACCTCATCACCTTGTAACTTCCCCAGCGCTTAGAACAGTGCTTTGCCCGTAGTAAGCGCTTAGCATTATTATGCCTCCCACCCCTCAGACGAACAGCAAGTGGCAGGGTGGGAACCACTATGGGGAGACTAGAGCCCGGCCCTCGGAGTGGGGTAGGCGTGGGCTAAATGATCCATTCTGGAGAGAAGCGGAGAGCTGAAGGGAGGAGAGTTTTCATTGCCTTTTGGGGGCTCGGGGGGTGGGGGGGGTCTGTCCCTTCTTATGTGTTGGCCTCAGATCACCAGACAGCAGTACCAAAATGCCCTGATGGCTTCCCGGATGGACAAAACCCCGCAGTCGTCGGACAGCGAAAACACAAAAATCGAACTGACTCTCACGGAGCTGCATGACGGCTTGCCGGACGAGACGGCAAACCTGCTCAATGAACAGAACTGCGTCACTCACAAAGCGGCCAATCACAGTCTGCACAGTGAAGGCGCCATCTAAAACCACCTGGGCCCCACGTCCTCCCTCCCGCCCTCTCTTCTCCCTCACCCGCCCACGGCCACCCCACCGTCTCCGCGCGCCTCCCCTCCGACCGCAACTCCCCATCAGTAAGGACTTGGGTGCCGGACTGCGTTCTGCGGCATCCCGAGACCAGAGACTGCGTGCCCTTTTGGGGAGCGAAAGCGGAAGAGATGCGACGGGGTGGAAGCGGGTTGGGGAGATGACTGAGACAGACTCCCGGGAAGCGGAAGGCGAGATGGTGGAAACGGTGAATGTCCTCCTGACGGAAGGGGGATCGGGTCATTTTCTCAGCTGCAGCTTTCATCCTCGTTTGCTGGCCTCCTTCCTAATTATGCATGAGGAAGCTCCGATCATTGCAATTTATTTTTTTTTTTCAAGCGATCAGGTTTTTCAGAAACATCCGGCGGCATTTTAAGTTGCTGCCCTTCCTCCCAAGCTCGGCCACTATACCATGGGGAATGGATCCCCGCTTCCCTCCACCCCCACCGCCCGCTTACAGTGGACTTCTCCTTCCAGGTTTTTTCCCCCCAGCCTTTCCGGGCCCTCTCTGCCACTAACACTGGCTTGGGCCCGCGCCTCGTCCGAGCAAAAGCCAAGAAAACCTGGGTTCCCGGCATCCCCATATCGGACCGTGGGCCCGGGGAGGAGACGTCGAGTGGCTCCGGAACCTCGTGCCCTAAAGGAAGATGGGAATTTCGGTGGGGAACGTTCCTTGGCTCTCACACTAAAGTATTATTTCCTCAGCCAAGCGAGCTTTACTGCATTTTCAACCAGGGCGGGGGGGGAAGTGGGGAGGGGGGAGCAGTCACATTTACCAGAGCAACGCACCAGGTGACCCCAGAACAGCGGGGCCCGCGTTGGCGTTGTGGAGATCTCAGGTGAAATCCAGCCCCTCTCCCCACCTTGGTCAGTATGCGTGTTCACCAGAGGACGGAGTCTCCAAAGCGAAGCCCCCCATCCTCTCCCCATCCTCACCGAAGCTCTGAATAGTCTGGTGGGCTACGATTCTGTTCGTCCCCTCCCCTCTCCCTTCATCCTCGAATGTTGTCGACTCCAGATGCTGCTAAGATGATGCCAAAAGGAAATCCCCTCTGTGGCTTTGAAGTAGAAAGATTATACGGCCTAGAACCCTGCTCCCTTCCTCGCTGAAACCGCCCTGGGCTCTTTAAAGAGATTTCCCTTTGCAACTCGGCCCTCGGGCCGGTGGTGGGATTTCCCAAAAGGGCTTTCCTCTTCTCTTTCCGCCCACTGCTCCTTTCAGGGACCTGGGCTCCACATCCTCCCTCCCACGGGTCTAACTGCCAAACCCGGGCCTTGCGCCTGGCCTGGACGTAGGCCTGACCGGACGCCCCAAGGACGGCTGACGAAACGTGTCACGGGGTGGGCTCGGGAGGGGCGGCACCTGTCCCCAAAAGACTCCTCTCCTGTGGCCCGGGTGGGATATATAGGCCCAAAAAAAAAAAAAAATTCCGAAAGTAACGTCCAGTGCCCCGTGCCTACCGGCAGCCATCCGATCTTTGGCGTTCCAAGGTTTCAAGATCCAGGGAGGTCTCCAGTGTTACATTCCCCTCTCCCTGCTGGCGGCCCGATTAAAGATCGCTGTCTGACACCTTCCACTGCTCCCCATCCTCTTTGGCCTGATGACCAAAGAGACGACCCTCGCCCTGGCCCCCCACTGATCCCCCACCGGCCACAAGATAGCTCGCTCCCAACCAGGAGGCCAGAAGCAGAACGTGCTTGCAGGGAATTGCCTGGGTCTTAATTTTGTCTTCTCTTCAAGCCAAACTCCATGTCGGGTAGTAGAATCTAGCCAGCGTGCATTTTTGGATGACTGAATCCTCAGCTTATTCTCCTTTTGAGTGCTATCTTAAAGGCAGTGTGATTTGTGATGGCAGTATTAATGTTTCGAGATAAAAGTTGATTGTGACGTGGGTCCGTGTTCCAAATGGACACTAGCAGATCATGTAGCATTGCCCCGTGGGCTTCGACCTCATTCCAGCTCTGGCTCCCACGATCAGCTCCTCCATCCTCTCTCTCTCCCTCTTGTTTTTCTTTCTCTCTCATTCTTCTCTCTCTCTCTCTTCCCCCACTTCTCCTTCTCCTTCTCCCTCCCCCCCACCCCACCTTCATGCTCCAGGAAAGGACACCTGTCCATTCTGCTGATACCATTTCCCCGATTATTGCTTTGATGCCAGGCCCGATGGGTGGTTTCTGAGAGAGTGCAATATTCTAGTTGCAGCTCCCAGTCTGTCACAGGCTCCGTGGGCCGAGCCGGGGAGGGAGGACGAGATGGAGGTCCCGGCCTTTGGGAGAATTTATTTTGCTCTCAGTTGAAAGGTGTATCTCTGTTACGTGAGCAACACCTAAGCAAAGGTGTCCCCTTTTGACTTTTTCGCCTCCCAGGGGGCATCTCTGCAGTGGAGATGGTTCAGTGGTCCATTGATGAACTCGGCCCAGGTCCACTCCATGGACTAGGACGCATAGCGGTGGGGGGCAATCGGATGTTCAGACCCACCTCCGCGTTAGTCAACTTGAAGCTGTCATTTTCCTTTTTGCCCCAGTTTTGTTCGTGGAGCCCTGGGGCTTCCCTTTGCTCCAAGGAGGCCAGGATCTTGCAGTATTATTTCCCCTGCAGCTCCCCCGAAGCACCACCTCGCTGGCGTTGGCCTCTGTGAGGGTGGCAGCAGCCCTGAAGGAGTCGATCCTGAGGCCCCAGAGCCATCGGCCGCAAGTTGGGAAGCCGAGTGCTCCCTTCCTGGCTTCCCAAGACCATCATCAGGGAGGTGAATGTGAGGCACTTCCCAACTCCTATCAGAGACCTCCCGATCGAGGTCTCCGTTTTATCTGGGCCCCAGCCCTGAGCGAAAGTACTGAGCCTCATAAAACAGAATCCCTGGAGGGCAGAATCGTGGGTACCAAACTCCCCAAACAGGAGAGGGAAGCAGACCGTAGGTACCACTCTTGGTTTTGGGTTAAAGGAGGCAGGAAGGTGAGAACTACATTCTGCCAGGGAATTTGTGTTCAGTTCCATGATATGGCCTCTGGAGAGTTGTCTTGTAAAGACACCAGCGATGGCAGCCACAAAATAAAGTCCCGGGTTGTTGTCATCCGTCTCCCACCCACCCACCCCAGACTCACAGCCCAGCAGTCTCGGGAGAGAGATAATCTCATGTATTTTTGCAACTCATTTGTTTTCTCCTTCTTAAAATAGACCAAACTGAGTCATACCTAGGCTGCATCTTGGTGAAAGACTTGGCCCTCAGGCGAGAGCCAGGAATCCTCCCAGTAGGAGTAATAATATTTATTAAGCCCTTACTGTGTGCAGAGCATTGTACTAAACTTTGTAGTGCCGTACTAAACTCCTATTCACTTGAGCTTCTGATCAGTACCGCTGACCTGAGGCCCCATTAATAGCTCGGTGGGTTTTTGCTCTCCTGAAAGGTGAGCTCGCGGGGAAAATCTCTTGAACAAGAAACTTTTACTATTTCAAACCTACTTGGAGCTTTTGCCACTGAAATCTGGAAGGGTTTAGTCCCAGTGATCCACTAATCGAACGGCCCCCTAATCCTCTAGACTGGAAGCTTGTTAAGGGCAGGAAATGTGTTTGCTATTTCTGCTGTATTGTCCTCTCCCAAGTGCTTAGTTCAGTGCTCTGCACATAGTGCTCAATAAATACCATTGATCGACTGATTAATTGTCTATCACACCGTTGTCAGAGGTCAAGAGGGAGTGAAAAGTACCAACGGGGGCCCCCAGTGTCGTTCCAAACTTGGACAAAGTGCCCTTGCTCTCTCTGATCCCGAATAATTGCTGGGACTCACTCTTTCCAGATCGAGACTCTCATCCCTCTTGGTGACTATCGAAATTTCGAGTCCAGATTGTGTTCTGGTTCTTCACTCACCCACAGCCTTGCCCAAGTTTTCGGGAGGCAAGGCCCACTTCGAATTTCCGACTTTTCGTGAAACCGGGTGCATTGTTTATTCCTCGGAAGTGGAGGATTCTTCAGAGTTCAGTTTTCTCCCCGAATGTGGTTTGGATTTGTGGGCAAGGTTGCTACTGCCTACGATCGGTGTTCAGCTTAGTACTAAAGTCAGGGGACAATGTCTGACGCAAGAGTGCTGTGGGGAGAGAACCAGCATTTCTGCTACCGGCATTCACGTGAAGTTTTTTTGAAGGGAACGAGGGCCTTCAACGGTCTCAAAGCGCCGCACCTGTAAATGCATTTTGACCTTCGTCAAATCTCTGGATTGGAAAATAGGCTCCTGGGTTGCCATCGGGATGTTGGTACTGTGACTTTGCCGTTTTTGAGGTACGAGGAGAGAGTGGTTCTCCGTCCCAACTTGTATGGTGCTGGTCTGGAGATGATAAATTGCACCGAGACCCTGCTTGGGAGCGAATCTTCCGAGTATTTCTCTCAGCAAACTTGGTATTTGTTTTTTTTTGCCCCGGGGAATCTGAATCTGATTGACCGACTAATCCACCTTCCCATCAAAAGGCTCCTGGGTGAACGGTGAGAGGATGAATGCCCGGCTGGGCTGTTGTTTCTGGGGGGCTTCAGCTGAGCAGGAGCTTGGAGCCTGAGGAGGAGGAAGGTTGACAACCCAAGATGAACCAGAACTTGCTAACCTCTGGGTGGGATAGTCGCCTTTTCTAGGAAAGTTTAATCAGCGACCCCTTCCAGGGCTTGAAACAGGCCCGGATGCCCAGGAATTTGCATCTGCGAGTAGGTGGTTTTTCAAATATTCCAATCGCTGGTGATTTTGGAGGCCAGAGTGAAGAGACTCTGATTTGGACAACGGAAGTAGTAGTCCAATTTGGTGAAGCAAAACAAATACAGGTTTTCCGGAGTCGAGAGAGGGTTTTTTTTTTTTTCTTTTTGTGTTTTTTGAGGTTTTTTTGTTTGTTTTGAACACGAAGGCTTTATATACTGATTAGTGGATTCTGTGTACCTCAGGGTGTATCTCTCTTAATGATGTCAAATAATTTTCCGTCCTATTTGTGCAAGGTGATTTGTAAGTTGACGTCGGACTAACTGGGAGGGGTGTCTCTGTCCCGCTGCTGAGGGAGCCAGGCCAGCCTCGACCGGGTTGCCCTCACAAAGAAACGCTCGAGCTTTCGCCCTGGCCCCGGCATTTCCCGTCCCTCTCCTCCTTTGGATTAATCCACCACCTTCCCCTGCATCTTATTGTTGCAGTTTACTCGGGTGTTTGGTGTCGCCTCCATGCTGGGAGAACGGTGGACCCGCCTCATTTAGTTGGGGGTTGGTTATTTTCTATTTAAGTTGCCCGTTTGTTTGGACCCTTCTTCCTCCTTTCCCCCACCCCCTCCACTTTAGCATTTCTTCCATCCCCACCTTCCCGAATGTTTCCCAGAGAACCCTCGAGGAGGCCGGTATATTGGAATGGATTGGTTGCGAGGACTAGCAGTTGGCAAATCCGTAAAAGAGAGCAAGGCAGGAGATGGGGATGGGACTGCCGGCTCTTAGGGAACGGATCCCGGGATCTTCGTACTTGTGATCTCCAGAGCGTTTGGCTCAGCAGAATTGCGGGCAGGCAGTGAGTCCTAAAGACTTCACCTATATTCATTTTTGGATGTCCTGGGCTGGAGATTGAGGCCCAGCGTTACAGGCCTGGAATGGAAACCAGCCTTCCCGCCCAAAGCGGATAGATTGAGAGACTTTATATGCATCAGAGGCACGACACATCCGAGTTTCTGTGTAGTTGAATGGACTCACGGGTCCAACTCAGCACTCTTACTGTTCCCAGTAGTAAAGATGAATGATTTCATGATCCCCCCAGTCATTGGTACCTTCACGCTCTGGGACCAGATTCACGTTCCTTTAATCTGGGTTCCACCTCGAGGCCCCATTCTTTCCAACTCGAGGAATGCCAACGGGACATCCAAGGTGTCTGGGGAGGAGGAAGAAGGAGAGAAGATGCGCAAATGGGTTTGTTTGTAAGACATGCGAGTGGCAGGGGTTGTTTCTCCCAAAGTGTAGGTTTTGCAGACCCAAACTGGAGAACTTGTCACTAGGCAAAGCAGGTGATTAGCAGTGGTCAGTGCCAGGGTTAAGGTTAAGGCTTGACTTCTCTTAGGTGGTGGAAAAGTAGCCTCTTGCCCTATGGGTTGGCAAAGACCAAATTCGCTTTCCTCAGAGTGATAGATGATTATCCTCTTCCATTATCGTGATTAAACTCACCTGGAGATTTTAAACTCTCCAGCCCATGTTCCGTCCTGTCCTTTCCCTGCAGTATCTTGGGTGGGGAGAGGGTGGCCCTGGGGCTTCCCCGAGGGAGCCGAACCTTCTATTCCTTGATATGCGCTTCCTGGATTGTCGTCACCGTGCTGGTTTCACTTCATGCCTGAATCGTGTAACTCCCTCACCTGTTATTTTATGTTATTATTTATTATCCTGTAAATACGTCTCGTCTCACGTCACCCAGCACTCGGTCAGCGTAAGAGAACCTGGGGTTCTTCAGCCTGTTGAACCATGAATATGTAAGGGTTCGATGTTTCCACGGGGAAGGAAAGGTTATTTTAAGGCTTTGGAGGAGAAGGATTTTCACTGTCCCAGCTTCCCCCTTCCCCTCGGGTCCGGAGTCCGTAAGTGGACCAGGGGCTGCCAGCGTTTTGCTGCCTTGAAATGTCAAAACCGTGATGAGAAGCTGTGTTGGCGGCCTAGATTTGGGGGACGTAGGGGGTGGCGGAGAGGGACGGCCTGCGGGAGGGTGGCTGAAGTGAGGATCTCTCCTAATGAGCGGGGACTTTGAGGGAGGACTTCCAGATTCTCCCTTAGTGAGCAAGGAGAGGCCTCTCTGTTTCCAGAGCAGCTGGAAGGGGGTTGGAGCCCGTTGCTTTGTGGAGGGACTTGTAGGGAAAATTCAAGGTGGCTGGGAAAAGGTGCTGGCGACGGGAGAGCCTTCTCCGGCAAGCCGCTCAGATGGAAGTGTGGCTCCGGCTTTGCCAGGAAGCTGGAAGAGCCTCCTCTCGTTCTGAAATCCCAAAGCCCGGTTGCAGAGAGTTTTCAGGGCTCCGGTAGCCAGCCCGAGCTCCAACCACCAAACCTGGTGAGGCCCTGGTGTGGCCAGGCTTGGCCGCCCTGTTTCTGGGTGGCCTGAAACCCTGGGTGGCCCTGTTTGGTGCCAATTTGTACTTCCCAAGCGCTTAGTACAGTGCTCTGCACGTAGTAAGCGCTCAATAAATACGATTGATGATGATGACGGGCCTGATCCGTGAGGTGGGGCGGGGGAACGTGCCCTCTCCTTTTCCCCCATCTATATGTAAAGTCGCCGCTCGACCGTGGTAAGAGCTGCCTTTGGGCCGTGTAAACCGACTGACCGCTCCTCTGCTTCCTGAACTGGTCTTACGCCTTTTATTTTTAATGCCCGTGCTCCCCGACTCACCTTGGAGATATCCATGCTGGACCGGAGCAGCAGCCTACAGCCCGCCCTTCCATCCAGAAAGAATTCCCACCGTCCGGCTTACTTTCCATCCTCTTCGGTCTTCGCCAGTTGTATCATATTGTACATTGGTATTTCCCCGCCGCAGCGTTCCAAACCCGGAATTCCGAACTATGTACATAAACCCGAAGAAGCACAAGTGAAACGGATGGAAAGTGTACACATTTCACGAGCTGTCGTAATGAACGCATTTTATAATATAAATGATGTAGATTTGCAATCTCTTTTATTTATTTTGTACCTGATTTATCTGTATATTTTGTGATTGGTTAAAAGGTTTTTTTTTTTTTGTTTCTATTATTCTTTTTAGATAAATGATGATTTTTCTGTTCAGTCTTCCAGCTGCCGTGGTTTTTCTGTTCCACCTCCGTTTGTATTACGCTGCTCATTCTCACCTCCCGGCCCCCCGGCCCACTTAACCATCTGCACGGCTGGGCTTAACTCTTAAAACCCCAGCTGCTTCTCGACCCTGCCCCGGTTTCCCCCGGCTCTGGGCCGGAGGGAGCAGACTTGGCTTGTTGACCGGACCGATTGGACTTGGGGTGAGTTCCTCTTGCAGGTCAGTAATTAGCCGCCCCTCCCCGGCTCCTCTCCTGCGGAGTGTCTTGATCGGCCCCCCCGAAACTCAGCGGTTCTGCCCTTCGCGGAGAGCGGCCCCCCTCCAAGAGGCGACCGGCCCTTTTCTCCCACCCTGTGCGGGCTGACGGGGGGTGTGTGGTTGCGACCTCCGATCCCTGCCGATCGTAAAGCTTGGCCGGCGGTGGGGACCGGAGCCCAGGTTGGGGGGACGTCCCTGGAACCCCACTTGGGGAATTAAAAGCAGCGAGGGGTCGAGTACGGTCGGCAGATGGAAGGCGGAGCAAAGTCTGTTCTCCTTTACAGCAGAAACTCTCCCGTGTCTACGCGTCTTCCGTAGTCTTCGTCACCCCCTCGGCTCACGTCTGTCCGACCTTCCTTTTTCCCCCTTCCCCGCTCCTCTGTCAGTGGGATAGAAGGCGGCTAGAGGTTGACCTGACCAGACTTTCAGGTACCCCGAGCTGTTCACACCCTTGGGCTGCAGCTCTTTGGTTTTCTGGCCCTTCTCGAGAGGCAGGCCTTCCTTCGCTTGGACGCCTCTCTTGCCGTTTTATTTATTTAACCCCCGTGTCGCGTGCATCTGCCTGAGCTGCAGTTCACTCGCATCCGTCCTGAGCTGCAGTTCACTCGCATTCGTCCCGGTTCTCCGTTGAAGACCGCCGACCGGCCGCTTTTATTTAGCGGAGAGCCGGCCCTCGGCGAGAGAGAGAGAGGAAGAGGTATCGCCGGGGTCTGTTTCAGCTCCCTGCCCCAACTCCGCGTCGGGGATCCAGTTCGTTTCCTCTTTCCCGTCGCACGGTCCGGGCCGAGCCCCCGCTTGGGTCAAAAGCTCTGCTTCCCGGGAGGTGATTGCCGTCCCGGGAAAGGGGAAGGGCAGCAGCCCTCCTAACCCTCTGGGACTCCTGCCGAATGACGGAAAGTCAAACCGTCTTAACGCACCCTCCCCGCCTAACCAAGGCCTGCCTTCGTGTTGGAAGTTAGAATGGGAAGCGTTCGTTTCCCTCAGCCGGACTCTCCCTCTCTGTCGTCTTGGCTAGTGCTTTCCCACTTCCCAAATTTGCCTAGTTTCCAGCTTGACTCAGGAACTGTCTCAAGGGAAGTCAAGGAAAGACTCAGTTGGCTTAAACTGTGACCTGTGATTTTTCGCTTTGCACACGCGCGACCACATAAAGTTGTCGGTTTTTACGCTTCATTGGGAAAGTGCTCCTTTGGGCTTCTGTTCGGCATCTCAAACGCGCTCCTTGTCCCCCCCACTCTCAGCATTTATATTTGATGGTATCAAACTCAATCGAGAGGTTCTTGTGGAGAAAGTGACTGGAGTAAACAGACTGACTTTTTACGGCCTGGACTGGTTTCTGGAAACTGTCATTTTATACTTTTTGAAAGGCGATGACTTTATTAAAGAGATGATTCCTAATTAAAGCTGAAAAAAAAAGTTGAATTATATTGAATGGCTAATAAACTCTTTTGCTTTCTTTGTACCGTTTGATCATTTCCCCCTCTCCCACCGTTTTGAGGACCTTTCTTCTAATCTGTTCTTGCTTTCTCCTGCCAGCTTGGGAGGGTAATGAAGAGCCCGAGGCAAAGTAACCGCTCTTGAGCTCTGGGGATAGAAGTGTAAGAGAATCGGGGCTCACAGTTCTGCACAAGGTGGGTTTTGGTCCAAGAAATTTGACGACTTTGGAGAACACCGGTCATCCTCAACCCGGTATTATGCTGGGGGTGAGATGAAGTCACTTTTTTTTTACTCTTAAGCCCCTCTCTGAAAAGTGTGCACAGATTCTTGAAGTAGATTTATTGTTTTCACAGCCTCTGAACGGGGACTTGACATACGAAGGTAGGTGGGTCTTTAAACTCCAAGTTAGTTAACTGTAACGGCCAAAAATGGGGGAAAGTGCTTGGAGAACTTGCTGTGTCCTTTACTTGCAGACCTTTTTCTGGCGCCCAGATTAAATGCTGAGCAAAGTCGCTCCTGCTGACTGCATAGATGCAGTTGTTCTAATGTTCTGCCACCATCCACGGTTGGACGGCAAGACGAATGCTCCTGCTGCCTGGTTTTCCTCGGGAGTTTGATTTCCAAGTCAGTTCGTTACGATTATACGCTCCCACCCCACTCCCGACTCCCCGGTTTAGCGTATGTTTTCGCACCGTTCGTCCCCAAGCAGTGAACAGGGCATGGCACATAGTAAGCGCTTAACAAATGCCACTATTATTACCAGTCCCATCTGCGAGGGAAGAGCGGAATCAGGGAAGATCAGAATCAGGAAACACCTCGGGCTGTTGAAGGGGAAGTGAAGTTGGAGAGCTGTCTGCCGCTCGTGGACCGAACTGATTACCCCAGCTCAGAGTAAGTGCTTAACAAATACCCCGATTATTTCTGGTTCTGGGGGCACCCTCGCTGCTCCCCAAGGAGTTCCAAATCTTATTAATGTTTTCTTTCCAAGTGGCGAGATAAGATAGATCCCAACTTTCTCCTCCTCCTTCCATCAGGGACTTGAACTCTAACCTATACAAAAGCTGCTTACTTTCTGGGCTACTCGCACCGCTTTTCTCCCTTCAAATTCTGAATTGGGTTGCTGTCCTATAAGTAAGTCAGTGAAGGACTATTTGAGAATTTTTTTAAATTCTGTCTTTCCCTCTAGTCTATTAAGGGGGGGAAAAAAAACCCTCACAGGTACCCCTGATCTGAAAGTACCTGAACATGGGTCAACTATTTTTAGTTGACCCATGAGTAAACTGGCTGTAGTTTCCACAAATGGGCTCCTAACCTTGTTCAGTTCATTTAAGGACTTGATTCAGGTCGTAGTACCACTTCTCTTCCCCTTTATATACCTTAGCACTAACCTGTCTATGATGGCACAAATGAGATTATTTTAGCTTGCTCTTGGCATTTCTGTGTAACTCAAACAGTTCCAAGGACAAGCACCTTCTACTAACACTGATGATATTTGTTATCTAATTATCATTATTATTCTAATAATAATATTTAATATCTGCGACTTTCTGGGGGGGGTCACAGAGGACAAGCCACTAAAAAGAAGGAGCCTCAGCAAAAGAGTTCCTCTTGGTCTCACCCTAACCCCTGTTTTTAAAAACAGTGGTTCACAGCAGCTGTTGGACACAGACGGCACATTAGAATGAAATCTGTCTCCTCCCCGTCTTTGGAATAAATTCAAGATGTTCATTAGTGTAGGAGAAGGGTGGTTCTGTCCCACTTGAGGAGGTGTAGGGATGGAGGAGGAAGTACCCTGAGCGTAACAAGTTGGCTGGCACGAAGAGGGTCAGAGTTGATGTAAACTATTTAACAAGGAAGGCTGAGCCGCCCTTTACTAGAAAGATTACATTTTATTGACATACAGAGCTGCTAACCCACCATTCCCATCTCCTGCTGACGCTTCAATAATACTAAAATGGAAAAAAAAGAAATGCAATAGAGTAAAACGAAAAGACTGTCTACCCTCTGTTTAACACAATGGCATCACTGACAAGTTTCGCTACACCACTCCAGGTTAGGATCGGACACGTCCCCAGGTAGAAGATGCCCCACGGCTGCCCGCTGGCCAAATACTCAGATTACAAAACCACTTGGATATTTTCAGCCTAACTGATGGTGCCCTACACTTGAACGCTGATTAAGCGCTTAGTACAGTGCTCTGCACACAGTAAGCGCTCAATAAATACGATTGATGATCTTGGGCCTGTGGAACCCAGGTCCCTAGCATGCAGCGCTCAGTTTTCAGAGCTAGGCTCTCGTGTTTTGGAGAGAGAGAGAGGAAGGGACGGAGGGAGCACGCATTGGAAAGCCAAGGATGTTGACTCCAGTCGTTCCTTCTTGGTGTGGATCAAATTTTCTTTTTGGGCCAAAGTTCTTTCCCCACTTCCCAACTGTAACCGCTATAGTTTGTTCCTCTCCTCCGCCCCTCTCCCCCATCTTTTGGAATAGTGGAACTCCGCGGGGACTGGACCACAGAAATGGAAATCACGTTTCCTTTGAGACGGAGTAAACCGCTGCTGGCAAGTGTGAAAGCGAGACAGAGGGGGCTCTTGCAGTATGGCGCCTGCAGATCCCCGCAGCTTTCTGTTGGGGCTAAAAGTTCAAGCCGAATGCCTCGGCTCTCCCCATCTGACAGAGCAGCGGGCCTTACCTGTCATCTAAGACAGGGAAAGGGTAAGAGCAAACCGAATCCTAGAAAAATAAGTTTTCCTTATCGAAACACAGTGCTGGGGGGAAGGACAAAATGTCAGCTAGAGCCTTTTCTGACAGTCTCCCTCCCTTCCTTCTCTGCCCCCCTGCAGTGCAGCCCCCAACGTACAAACCGAGGACAGGAGGCCAGAGCGCTGGCCCCCCCCCTGCATGCCACTAGTTCACTCTGACTTCAGCCTCAGTTTCTTCCCTTGCAGCCTCCATTGCATGTGGGAACCATCTACAAAACAGGCAGTTAGATACAACTAAAAGGAGGATCTTGGATTACAATCTTTCCCAATTTTGCCAGCGGGCCTCTCCCGGAGTCACCCTCCCCACCCCCTTCCCCAAACAGGGATCCTCCCTTCTCTCCTCCGCACGGCCAGATCGGGTCAAGTGGAAGATGTGCTTCAGAGCGCTTGTTCCTTACTCCTCCTCCTCTTCCTCCTCCTCGTCATCATCTTCATCGTGGCAGTGTGTGATTTCCTGGGGCGCCAGGGCGAAGAGGTTGGGAGGTTTAATCTCACTGATAGAGCGGGTCAACTGGTGCCGTTTATAGTCGGTGTCCTTAAAATCCACCGACGAGCGGTTGCGGGTGGCCAGGGGCGATTCCATCTCATTGATGTCGACGTGCGTGTGCTCCACTGTTGACTCGTGAGGCATCTAAATCGCAAAGGGAGAGGGGCACGGACTCGCAGGCGGCCCTCAACCCTCCCCTCCCCTGCCACGGGCGCCACTGAGGAAGAACCTTCAGCTGAGGAGCCCCAGCCGCACCTCACCGATGCGTCTCCTCAATAACATCTGTTACGTGCTTACTATGTTGCAGGCACCGTGTAATGTCGGCATTTGTTAAGCGCTTACTATGTGCAAAGCACTGTTCTAAGCGCTTGGGGGGGGGGGATACAAATACAGCTGCCAATCGTCAGCTGTGTGACTTGGGCAAGTCACTTAACTTCTCTGTGCCTCAGTTACCTCTTCTGGAAAATGGGGATTAAGACTGTGAGCCCCACATGGGACAACCTGATCACCTTGTAACCTCCCCAGCGCTTAGAACAGTGCTTTGCACATAGTAAGCGCTTAATAAATGCCATTATTATTATTATTATACAAAGTGATCAGGTTGTCCCATGTGGGGCTCACAGTCTTAATCCCCATTTTACAGATGAGGCAACTGAGGCTCAGAGAAGTTAAGTGACTTGCCCGAGGTCACACAGCAAACATGGTGGAGCCGGGATTTGAACCCATGACCTCTGACTCCAAAGCCCGTGCCACGCTGCTTCTCCCTGTGCTAAGTGGTGGGCTGGAGACCAGCAGATCATGTTGGTTACAGTCTTAATACCCGTTTCACAGATGCGGGAACTGAAGTTCAGAGAAGTGAAGTGACTTGCCCACAGTCGCACAGCAGACGAGTGGCAGAGTCAGAATCGGAACTCAGGTCCTCCTTTACAGTTTTCCTACAAGGCGGCGGTTGTTGTCGGGTCCGACACCGCGCTGCCGCTGTTGTCGGAAGGGCCTCGGTGCGTTTTACCCGAAACGCACAGAGAAAATGTCCATATTGCCTTGCCGCAGACTACTTTCGCAAGTAGCCTCGGCGAGGAGCCCACTGTCTGCGCCTCCAGGCCTGGGGAATTTCCCAATGACCACCATTCTGGGTCGGATGTGCACTGTACCACCCCTCCTCAGGCTTGGTGGTTTTCCTCAGTTGGCCAATAATAATAATAATAATAACGATGGTATTTGTTAAGCGCTTACTATGTGCAAAGCACTGTTCTAAGCTCCGGAGAGGGTACAAGGTGATCAGGTTATCCCACAGGGGGCTCACAGTCTTAAACCCTATTTTACAGATGAGGTAACTGAGGCCCAGAGAAGTTAAGTGACTTGCCCAAAGTCACACAGCTGACAGTTGGTGGGGCCGGGATTTGAACCCACGACCTCTGACTCCAAAGCCTGTGCTCTTTCCACCGAGCCACGCTGCCAATGAGAGCCAGCGTGTCCGAAGGGAAAACAGGACCTTGAAGGAGGCCGGAGCTCTGAGCCAATCAATCAATCAATCAATCGTATTTATTGAGCGCTGACTGTGTGCACAGCACTGTACTAAGCGCTTGGGAAGTACAAGTCGGCAACACATAGAGACAGTCCCTACCCAACAGTGGGCTCACAGTCTCGAAGGGGGAGACAGAGAACAAAACCAGACTAACAAAATAAAATAAATTCCCAGCCCCTTTGAGAGGGATCTAAGAATTACCCCGCCGGACTATTAACTTAAAAATTCCACCCGGCAAAAAAGGGTCACCATTAAAAGTTGTAGCTCGCTCTCATTGTAGTCTGTTCTGCTCATTAGAAGCCTCTGCCCTTTCCACCTCAGAGCGCTTAGAACAGCGCTTGGCATATAGTAAGCGCTTAAGAAGTACCACTATTATTACTGTTATTAGTATTGGGAGCCAAAGACCTTATCTTTACCTAATTTTCCTGGCTCTGCCCCGGCATTTAGCGTGACCAAAAGTTGCGAATGACTAAGGACTTACCAGGACGTGGGCAGCCCTGAAGAGGTAGCTGAAGGGGTAGTAGAGGAGGTTGATGAACGAGGCCGCGTAGAGGTCTGCGTAGCGCATCACCTGACTGGCAAAAAGCGTCTGGCGGGACCCGCTACGGAACAGGCTTCCCATCATCCCGTAGCACATGTCCATGTCGTGCGTCACTTTCTAAAGATGGGAGGAGACAGGAGGAGATACGCTGTGCTGCTGCAAGATTAGCCATCAATCCCTTGGACTATTAAAAATAAACCAAAAACTCCTTAGAAATGTCAAGTGTCGAAACCGGGCTTTACAACCTTTCCCTCTCAAACTCAGCACCGCGGGAACTATACCTTAATGCGCCTCTGGATGGAACTGATGTCGGGCCGTTCGTTGCTGCTGCTGTCCAAATGCCTGGGAGCCAAAGGAAAGCCAGATGAAAGGCCCTGGCACTCCTCCCCTCCTGGCCCCGCTGTTCTCGCACTCTGGTGATGATGACATTTATTAAGCGCTTACTAGGTGCAGGGCACTGTTCTAAGCGCTGGGGAGGTTACAAGGTGATCAGGTTGTCCCGCGTGGGGCTCACAGTCTTAATCCCCATTTTGCAGATGAGGCGAATGAGGCACAGAGAAGTGACTTGCCCAAAGTCACACAGCTGACAATTGGTGGAGCCGGGATTCGAACCCACGACCTCTGACTCCAAAGCCCGGGCTCTTTCCACTGAGCCACGCTGCTTTGGGGTGGGGGAGAAGTCTCAGGCTCCTGGGGTAGAGACTGGCTAACATGGATTGAACCCCTGGTTTGTGGGGCAGGGCCCGGTTATTCCCATTTCTGGGCTTTTCCTTCCTGCACGGCGTCTCGGTCAGTAGCTTTGCCCCTAGCCTCACCCCCCCCCCCCCACAGCCCAGGAGCTTCGTGGGGTTTAGGGCTAAAGGACAGCCAACTTGTACTTCCCAGGCGCTTAGTACAGTGCTCTGCACATAGTAAGCACTCAATAAATACGATTGAATGAATGAATGGATATTGTCGCCCCAAAACAACCTTCCCCAAACAAACCCCTGGGACTCACTTGTACAGTTCTGCCAAGAAGATGTCCAGGCTCTGGAGCTCTTCAAAAAGGGCTGAGAATGTGTTGGAAAAGCCAAGAGAAAAATGGATAGGGTTAAGAATGGAAAAGTGAGAGGCCTTGGAGCTCCAGCGGCTATCCCAAAGAGCACTGGTCTGAAGCCAGTGTGGCGGGGCAAGGGGACGAAATGGCCCACTCACCCTGCCGGAAGGAGCCAGAGGGCACTACCCCTCTTTGCAAAGCTCACTCTAATTCCTCCGAGTTTAGTTTCAATGGGTAGCAGACACCCCATTGGATTTCATCCTTCCTGCTGTACGTGGGTGAAACTGGAGCTAATACAGTCCTCCGAGGCCAATGACTTCTTGCGGTTCCACCCAACTTCTCCCTCAAATTGGCAGCCCCCCCCAAAATTGGGGCCCTGGGCAGACAACAACCCCCACACCAGTCCACCATGGTTGGGGGTGCCTAGGCCACTGTCCCCCCCCCTTCCACTCACCCCCCGCACCAGCCTGGACATAGAGCACGAGTGAAAATTTAAAGGCGATCAACTTGGTTTCTTAAATTTGACCGATTCGGAATGGCATGGCAGTCCAGCTGGAAAATAACATGCCCAGGGAAAGGTGACGACATAAGCTCTCCTCTCTGGGACTTCCCAAGCGCTTAGTACAGTGCTCTGCACCAGTAAGCGCTCAATACAATTGATTGATTGATTGATTGGTCCTTTCCCCGAGGGGAATGAATGCCCAGGGAAAGGCAATGCCACCACCTGGGAGGGCTGGCTCAGGAGTGCATCTGTCTGCCAGACAGGCAACCGCCTTCACCTCCCCTCCCATGGTGTGGAGAAAATGATCACCTCCTCTCACCTGGCCTGCCTCAAAGGGGCCAGCGACTCCCATGAGGAAAGGATGTATTTAGATAGTTTACTGTCAGTGCCATAGTCCCGGACTCAAAGAGATCCTGGGCTAGCGGCTGGCTACAGGAGGCATGGCAGGTGAGGACTGAGAAGGAACAAGGGGGAGAGTTGGGTTGGAATCTGAGCTTGAAAGCAGGACATATTCCATAATCAGAACTGCTCTTTTCTTCACCTCCTCCCCACCTGCCCTCTATTTCCCCTGCCTCCCTCTGGACACAAACCCACGCTGCTAATAGCTTAGCTGCTAGTTTGTCGAACAGGAAGAGGAGGCAGAAACAGCAGGGTCCACTCTGAAATGCAGCACGGCACCCAGGGTCATCCTGGAATAGGGGACTAGCTCCGCATCGATCCCGGAGGGGCACTAACAAGACCCGTGAAAAGGAGGAAAAATGAAATCTGAGCAATTGCTCCTTACAGCTTTTGTCAGTCCAGACATGCAGCTCCTGGGCAAGTTCAGGGATCACCAGGAAGGTTCTCCAGCCCTGCCTTTTCTTAGATTTTAAGATATCGCCGAAAATGTGGTCTCCGATATACAATATATCCTTGCCTTTGGCACCCAGAAGGTCACAGATGGTATCGGATGAACCTGAGGAGGGACGGAAATGTAAGGAAAGAACAATTTGGATTAAAATATAATGTGCTTCACACGTCAAACCTGTGATTGCATTAACAGCCGCAAACGCACCCACCAGGGAGCAAACGGGTCAGATCACCGCGGGCGTAGGGCCCTTAAGTGTAGTCTAGAGATGTGAAGTTGGAATTGACAGAGTTGGGGACAGACAGTGTGACAGTTGAAAGAGATAAGTTGAAGATAATGCCAAGGTTATGGACTTTTGAGATGGGGAGGATGGTGGTATCGTCTATAGTGACAGGAAAGGCTCAGGGAAAATAGTGAAGATCAGAGAAGGTGGGAAGAGGAGATCTGTTTTGGGCACGTGAAGTTTGAGGTGTCGGCTGGACGTCCAAGCAGAAATGTTCTGAAGGCAGGAGGAAATGGGGGACTGCAGAGAAGGAGAGAGGTCGGGGCTGGAGAGGTAGATTTTGGGAAGCCGTTGAAGCAAATAAGTTCTCCAAGGGAGTGGAGGTAGATGGAGAATAGAAGCGGGCTTAGAATTGAGCCTTGAGGGACATCAGGGAAATGGGTAGCCTTGGAGGTTTTTGAGGAGTGGAGAGATTTGGGCCAAAAAATATTTTAGAAAGATGGAAACAGAGGGTAGTGTAGACTGCAGCTGGGTGCAGGGGAAGAGAGAGAGAGAGATCAGGGTCATTTGAGTGGAGAGAAAAAGAGAAGAGCCAGGAAATAAAGTGGAGAAAAGGTTGGCAAGGCTGAACCAACATGAATGAAGGGATAGGAGAGCACTGGGGAGCCACTTAGGGAAGTTTCCACCTGATGGTTTCTATTTTACCAGTAGAAGAATCGGCGGGGCAATGAAGGGTCACAGGGGGGACGAAGAGGAAGGCAGTTAAAGGTCTGGAATAATTGACGGGGACTATGGGCGAGAGAGGCGGAGCTGCGGTGTGGAGCAGAAGAGAGGACTGGGTCCATAGTCTAGGTGACTTTTTTAATGAGAAGTTGGCCCGGACTCGGGAGCTCTTCCAGAAATGTGCTGCAGCAGCAGGAGCAACGGATCACAGGGGAAACGTGGGGCCGGAGGGGAGGGGAAGGTCAGTGGACCTCAAGCGAGGGACAGGAAACTTGAGTTCAGGAGTCCGAAATTTCCGTTTATGCTCTTTGCAAAGACTAACAGGACAAACTTGTGACTTACCTCCCGAGTAGACTATGCCATGCTGCAGGGGGCCTGTATAGGTGCCAATTTTTAATTTTCCTGTTTTCTGCAGAAAGAGGTAAGACACGACAGTGATGAATGGAAGTCACTCTGATTCCCCATCATCATCATCATCAATGGCATTTACTGAGCACTGTGTATGGGGCACTGTACTAAGGGACTTGGGAGAGTACAATTCAACAGAGTTGGTAGACTTACATGTAGAGGGCAGGGAACACGGTCTACCAAATCCCTCAGTCTCCTCTCCAGGTACCTGTCTCAACCATCTTTATTCTCCCAATCCAAACACTTCTGCCTGCATGCCTAGTCAGTCAGCCCACCTGATGGCAAGTCTCCCCTCTGGGCACGCAGAGCTGGATTTAAGAAATCTCCCAGATTCCTCTGACAGGGCATTCCTTTGGATGGTAGAGCTTTTGTCATTGGATTCACGGCCTTTCCCACTTACAGTGTCTACCTGTCGCAGTACCGTGCCTTCCCCAAAGAAGAGTGGTTTCCTTGCGTCCACTAGGATCAAGTCGAAATAGGACTGCCACGGGCGATGCAGGCTCCCCGGCTGGCGGAGGAAGAAAAACCAACAAGTGAACCCAAAATGGCATCTGTTGAAACCTGGAGCCCTTGAACCAACAGGCGGTGGGGGAGCGGGGTGGGGGGCGAGCACAGTCGTCCACATTGCTCTCTCAGAGCAATTGGAAAGTGCTCCACCTGAATTAGGGCCCCTAAGGAGAGGGTCTGACCAATCTCTCAGTGCTCCCCCTTCTAGACTGTGAGCCCACTGTTGGGTAGGGACTG